>NC_134115.1:77136325-77439242 GCF_040939455.1 Microcebus murinus | reverse complement strand
GCATATTTTACCCTGAAAGCATTTTTGAGTTCTGATAGTGAAGGTTTCTTTGTGGCTACTAAGTCCTCTCCCGTGCCTCCCACTCCCAGCCTCTTTGAGTAAATCCGAGGTGAGAGATTCAAGGTGAAGGTGGGAAGGGGGGCGGTGTTCTGCAGGGCGGGGCTGCAGCGGAGCCCTCCAGGGAGACGTGAGGTCATCAGGCAGGCAGCGCCATGGCAGTGGTGGGAGTTGAGATCCATGTTCCCCGCACTGGCTCTCTCTGAGAAGGGCCAGAGCCCAGAGGTCGATTCCAGACATCGCGTAGGCTCGCGGGTGCCAACGGTGGCGGCGGTGGTCGTCTTGGAGAGAGGGGAGATCTGGATTGATTGCCTGGAATGCCAATTTACTTTTGAGAATGAGGTTTCAGGAAGTCAGAGGTGGGGCAGACTGGCTGCCCCAGATCGGTTTAATGCAGCCAATTTCCTGATTTTGTAGAAGAAGTTGTTCTTTTTAAGAGGTAGGTGTGTGTGTGTGTGTGTGTGTGTGTGTGTGTGTGTGTGTGTGTGTATGCGCGCGCACATAAAAATGGCTCGCTGTATGTCTGCACCAGACCCGTTATGGGAATGGATACACTTCAGCCCCCAGGACTGTCAGTCTAACATTAGGGCAAAAACTAAATTAAAAAAAAAAATCTGCAGAAAGGAGGAAGTGGAATACCTTAGTATTTTTTTTTTTTTTTAACCATTATTAAATTCTGGACTTGACTCTAGGAGAGCAGAAGGAAAAAAAATCTTTGTTCTTGTTCCAGCCCCGAAGGTCCCCATTACTGGGTAGGTTGAAGGAGTGTAATAACGCCGCCAGGGACAGCAGTGCGTGTTGAAAAATGCCCACAGTCCTCTGCTTGGTCCGTGCTGCTGTGGGGAAAAACTGCCCGTCACCCTGGCTCTCCCACGGCTGGGCTGGAGTCCCACTTGTGCCTATGCTGGAGGCCCGGGGCACACACATCGACACCTCTCACGCCCACTCTCCTGCTGCTTCAGTGCCCAGAGTCCACAGGGTCCTACGCCCCGGGGAGGCGGCAGCAGCAGGGGGCACCCCAGGACCCACAGGCCAAAGGCAAGGGCTCTGCAGTCGGCTGCTGTAGGAAGCACGACAGGCGAGCAAGCAAGTGGGAAGACAGGAGGTCAGACTGGCAGAGTAGGAGCGATGCAGACTTAAGTTCACATGTCCAAATGTGCCATTTGCTGCCTGTGTGATGCTGGACAAGTTACTTCTCCCTTCTGGAAGCCAATTACTCTCTAGAGGAAACATGGGGTAATAATATCTGTGATGTAATATCAGTATAAGCACTCGCTGAGATAGGCTACACAGTGAGGCCGACACATAGTAGGCTCATTAAATATTAGTGTTCTGTTCATGCACTTATTTGTTCCATGCTAGGGCACAATATTAAGAGCTAGAATTTAAACATCAATAAGGCAGAGACTGTGCCCTCGAAGAGTACAGGGTTAATTCCAGGTGCAGAGAGATGACCACAGTGTGATGGAGGGAGTAGAACTTGCTGTCAAAGAGGGAAAAGGTCTCTCTCCCATCCCATTGTAGGAGGTTCTGGAAGGCTTCAGAGAGAAGTAACCCCTGAGTTGAGGAGCAATAAAGGCTTGCCAGGTAGGAAGGAGGCAGGGAGAGAGAAGATTCCAGACAGAAGGAATAATGCGCAGGCTGGAGGGGTGAGAGATACCGTGGCTTTTTCTAGAACCTGGAGGTTCACACAGTATTATGGGATTAGCAAATTTTAATTTCCATTCTAGAGCAACAGGAGATGACAGTTTTCTGCTAGAGGACATTTGACCGTATTTGGAGACACTTTTGGCTGTCACAACCACTGAAGTGGGGAATGCTACTGGCACTTAATGAGTAGAGGCCTGGGATGATGCTCAGCATCCTGTGATGATGGACAGGATGGCCCCCGCAACAAAGAATACGCCAGCTCAAAATGTTAATGGTCCCCATGTTGAGAAACTCTGTTCCAGAGCATCAAAGCCTAGCCTGGCAGAGAAGGTGGTTATCTATTTTGTTTAAGATCAATCACAGACTCACTCCCCAATGTCTGTCCCAAACATCCCCTAATCCTGCCACAGGGCTGACCACTCCTCTCTTACAGCTGAAGGTGCATGGCCATGAATGAAAGGCAGATGGTGTCTATGGCTTGATTCAGTCCTTCTGAATTAGTCACCAGCAGCCATTTATACCTTAGCCTGACTTGATTCATCACATTATCCATTTGTTTAGCAAAGAACTGCAGGAGTGGGATGCACAGCTTTGCATGGGCGTCTGCAAAGTTTTGCAACTGGGTTGTTTAGAGAGCTGGAAAGACCAGAGAGAAGCCCGATGATCTGGGACTGATCCCTGCAGGTAGAGAGGTTTGTGGTTTTCCCAGAGGCAAAAATATTCTGTTGAGTGTCTTCTCTCTACCTGGTGCTGATCTAGGCATGCTGCTGTATAATTTCCTGCAGAGTTCACCGATTCTTCCATTCAGTCCACAGATGTTCACTGAGCACTCACTGTATGCCAGATGATGTTCAAAGTGCTGGACCTCGTGGTTTGGCTGTCCCCCCCCCCCCATTTCACAGGTGAAGATACTGAGACTCAGAGAGGGGATGCCATTGCCAAAGGCCAGAGAACCTGGACTAACATCCTAATTTCCAGACAGGTCGCCCTCCTATGGATTGAGGCAGCTGTGCCCCTCTCACCTCTCACCACCTGGGCTAGAACTTTGCTTTTGGTCTGTATTGGCCAATGTTAAGTGAAGGAAACCCAGAGAGCACATCTTGTGTCCTTGATGGACAGGGTGGTGGAGGAGACGTGCATTTTCATGCATCTGGCATGGGCACCAGAAAGCAGTGAGCAGGAGCACCAGCCTGCCCTCGGCCCAGACTGCCTCTGCAGGCTTCACATTTTAATTCCAAGGCTTCGTTTGATCCCCGCTGTCATGTTTGTCCCAGACGGGGATGCGAAGGGGAGATGGAATGCTGTTCTTCTGATCGGTTGTGCTGCATGATGCAGTGTGGGCAGCAGTTACGGGGAGCTTGGGGTGAGAGAGGAGCCATCTGACCACCTGGTTACACTGCAGGTAAGGAGATCAAAGAGCTATGAGGGGGCAATTAGCACATGTGACGGAGCTGTCCAGAGTTTGGGAACATGCCTCAGAGTACTTCGAAAGGAGGTAGAAGGTGGAGGTTCCAGCTACTAGGGAGGGGCAGAGTGACATTATGGAGTCAGTGAGGACTTTCAAGTTAGACCAACCTGGGATATGAAGCCCAGAGCTACCGCATCCTAGCTCTGTGACCTTGGGCAAATTACTTAACCTCTCTGAGCCTGTTTCCTCATAGGTTGAGACAGTGTAATAATTCTTACCCTTTTCTGTATGATTCTAAGAAGAAAGTATGATCCTATATGGAAAGGGCCTGGCCTGTAATAAGCTCTTCTCATCTTTTCCTTTGAGAGCCTCCGTGCCAGACAGTCTTGTTTGAGGATTTTCACACTTGAGGATTGCGTAAAGTCACCTCAGGCAGAAGCTGATTAAAATGCAGATTGCTGGGCTCCTGCCAGATTCCTGTTTTAATCCAGTCCCTGTGGGCCCCGAGAACCTGTGTTTCCATGAGCATCCTCGTGTTCCTTACTGCTGCTAAGCCTCAGTTTCCTCTGCAGTTAAACAGGGGAAATAACCTTTAACATTCTCTAAAGTCGTTGCATCTCGTCACTGCTGGCAAAAAGTCCACCTGGTTGTTAAATTTGCTTTCCAGCTACCCTGTGAAGTAGGTGTCACCATTGCCTCCACTTTGTGGGGGAGGCAGGAGGACCAGGATGCTTATTCAGAACAATTCCCGCTTGAGTGGGCTCTCAGTGAATCGGTTCCAGCCTTACTGAGGTTACCCGAGAAACCTCGGGGCTGGGAGTCAGCCGGTCTGTGTCTCCCACCAAATGTCTCCTGGGTCTGGGGCATTACCAGCTCCACATCCAGGTCTCTTGGCCTCAGTTTCCTGATGTGTCAAGTGGGGGCTGCTGACAGGGAGTGAGCTCCGACACCTCACTGAGTCTCGATGACGCCCTGTGAATGGGTAGATGGGGATGACTGGGTTATCCCCACTTTACAGGTGAGTAAAGTAAAGTAACTTGCCTGAGGCTATACAGTTATAAGGTGGTAGAATCCAGGTTTTATTATTATCTTTTTCTACTGTGCTAAGTGCCTCGCTGTGCAGCTTCGAGGAAGAATGGGACTAAAATATGGGTGAAAACTCACTGAGTGTTAGACCATCACGTGGAAGGTGTGGCTACAGATCTGCATAGAACGTCCCATTATGGGGCCTCACTACATATTTAATAAAAGAGCTCGTCCAGAGGAGCACAGCTCTTAATGATTACTTCAATCTTACCAGAATAAATGGTTCTTTCAGAGAAAATGGTTCACCCCTTGGAAGAGAAGGAATTTTTTCCCAGGGGTCTTTGGGAGAAGCAATTTTCTAAGTGGTGCCCTGTATAAAACAAATGCCTCCTGCTGTGACTAGTCAACCCCCCCTCTCCTTTCCCCAGCTTGGAGGAGCAGTGGAATGAGCACCAGGCTTGGGCTTTCTGGAGTGCTTTATTTTCACAAAGAGCTTTATAACAATAAGGCCTCAGGACCTCTGCGGCCCCAGGCCTTTTGCAGGGTGGAGAAGCAGCAGCTGATGACTCAGGCTGTCGCCAGGCAAGGGCACCTACTCTGGGCCTCGGTTTTCCAGCACAAAATGAGACATTGAATGTGATCATTCTAAAGCGCCCCCAGCATCCTATTTGGTGGCCACGTTAGCTCATTTATACCTGGACTCTGACTGGGAGAGCCCCTTGCGGGGCAAGCAGGGAAGGTGTGGCTCATTCTTCAGAGTGGGCGGCACAACTCAATGAGCCTTGACATTGGACTTCTGGCCTCCCTTTTACCAGAGTCTTCTCAGCACCTGGGGACTTTCACAGGTGTCACCTTCCTCCAGCCAGGAAGAAGAAGAGCCTAAGACCAAGCCTTGTTGGGTACCCTGGAGAGTTTGGAGTAGACTGTAAGATCACAGTTATAAAATACTGTGTTAGTATAAAATACTAACATTTATAAAATATTGATTTTTCTGCCAAAGTTATAAGTGCTTTGCATGTAACATATCTAATCTGCACAAGGCTCAGTGATATGGGCATTATTAGTATCTCCATTTTACCAAGGGGAAAACTGAGGCATGGAGAACATGAACAACTTTCCAAAGGCCCCCAGATTCGTGAGTGGCAGAGGCAGGATTTGAACCTAGTTGGGCTGGCTCACAGAGAGCACGGCTTTACCTCTGTGCTACACTGCCTCACTGATGAGCGTGATGCAGCTCGGCAGTGTAATCCCATTCTGCCCGCATCCCACTGTGGTTTGTGCAGGCGTCCAAAAGAAAGAAGGATGGTCCCAAAGGGGAAAGTGCTGATACTCTCCAACCTCTTGGATGCAGGATCCTTGCAGAGCTCCTAGCACCTCTGACCAGGTGTGTGAGCACCTTACACATCTCAGTCCTGCCGGCTGTCTGCCCTGGGTCCGTGGCCCTCTCTGCAGTAGGCAGGTAAAGGCTGTCACTCAGCCTGCTTCACGGCGAGTCAGGGCCCTGCCTGTGAGGTGGGTGGCGAGGGCTGCTCCGGCAAGAAGGGCCGTGCTCCCTGGGGAGTCCTCCTATCTGTTCTGCCAAGGCTGGGGTTCTTACAAGCCAGTCTCTTCCGTGGTGTCAGTGGCTGCCGATGGATGGATGAAGTGCTGCTTCTCCCAGGAGAATCTGCAGGCTCACAAGAGCACGTTTAGTGCCTTACAAAAAAAGTCCTGGTCTTGACAGGCCTGATAGTGTGGGGACTAGGAAATGAGCTGGGCATCTGGGGAGGGAGCTAAAATCTTCTGCTATTAACTCACCATGTGATTCAGGGCGGGAGACCTCGCTGCCTTGGAACCTCTGTTTTCCCACCTATAAAATGGGGTTGGGAACTTACATTCATAGATTTATTTGTTCTACAAATGTATACCAGGTAAGTGCCTATTATTTCCCAGGCATTGTTTTTGGCTCTGCTGCCTCAGCATGAGTAATGGCTGGGTAGAGCCACCCCTCAGTTCCCTCTCAGTCTTGGCATTCTGGGGTCCACTGGGCCTTGTGGTGGGCAGGTGGGGAATGCGTAAGGTGGCAGAGGTGCAGGGAAGCTTCCTGAGGTTCTGAGGTTCCTTCTGGAAGTGCAAGGCTCTTTCAACAACATAAAAGGCTCCAAATCTATCTCATTTCAGCATCTGGAGGAAGATGAGATTATCTCTGTGTGTGTGTGTGTGTGTGTGTGTGTGTGTGTGTGAGAGAGAGAGAGAGAGAGAGAGAGAGAAGAGGAGGGAAAATAGAGGGAGACGGGGAAGAGGAAGGACCAGGGGAAATAAGGCAGAAGTCACAAAGGGGAGAGGCAAGGAGATGAGAGAAGAGGGGAGAATTAAACAGAGCAAGAGGGCTCTCCCGATACACCTGGGGTCCAGATACACCCTGCGTGTTCCCTCCTGATCTCTATTGAGCCTCACCCCATTTTTCAGGGACTCAGCATCTTTCTCAGGGCCACTTCTGACCTCCCTTGGCCTCCAGGAGCAAAAGGATCCTGAGGCCCAAGTCTACATCTACGCGGTGTCCATAAGCTGTCTGGATGTCTGTGGGTTATTCTTTTACCTGTGATACCCACTAGGAAACCTGAAGGCGGGAGGCCCAGCAGTGTTCTGATTTTAGGGAGTCAGTGTTCCAGCCTCTCAGCAGTGGCAGGAACACAATTCTGAGGGGTGATGTCCTCAGCCAGAGAGCATCCCAGCATGTAGAGCTCATCCCATATTCCTCTGGGCAGGATCCTGCATGACCACTTCCAGTAGCATGGCCCGGGCACCATGGTCCACGAACCACACAGGACCCCTTCCATCTTCTCCCCACCCCGGATAGGCTCTTGTAAGGGAGAGAGTAAAGAAACCACCATTTAAAGAGGGTCTAACCCATGCAATTCTTATCTTTCCCCCTTCCCTTTCTTCCTGGCTCCTTCCAACCCCTTCTCTCTCCAATTCCCGACACCACCCTGCAAAGTTAAATTTCATCATCCTTGGGTTAAGGGCAGACACTCAGGCACAGAGATGGGAGCTGCCTTACCGGAGGGTACTCAGGTAGTCCGTGCTGGGGCCAGCATGCCTCACAATGTTGCCTGATTCCGAAAGCCCATAATCAGAGAAGCCATCACGAGGAGTGGTTAATTACATGGGACGGGGAGCCAGAGAGTGGAGTGTTTGAATCCAAGCTCTGCAATTTGTGATCAGTTGTCAAATCTTTGAGCACTTCAGTTTTTTCATCTGAAAGATAGGATTGATGTGAGTATCTGCCTCTTACTGTTGTTGTGCAGGTGACATGAGATAGTTCATTTAGATCACTCAGAAGAGTGCTTGGCTTGTAGCAAGCACTCAATTGACGCAGCCTGGTGCGACTACCGTCCGCTCACGACGCTGTGTAGTCGGGGCAGCCTATACCTGCGTGCCTGGAGATTGACTCTCGGAAGTTCTTCTATATCCAGATATACTTAATATTGGATTCCTTTTTCACTTCCCATCGTGGAGTGCTCCCACTATAAATTAAAAGTACCTCGAGGCAAAGATGAATCTGTGAGAGAGTCAGGGAGAGCTGACCCACTCCATGATGGGGCTGAATTTAAGGAACCGAAACTTAACATAATGGAAGTTCTACTTATGGGGCCAAAAAACACTTGCACAGAGTTTTGATGAGAGAGAATGGAAATAAATGAACATTTACGGAGAACTGTTGTACGCCAGAATGTGCATGAATCACAGCAGCCCTGGCTGGGAGGCTGCTCTGGTTCCTGTTTCACACATGCGGAACCTGAGCCTCAGAGAGTTAGAGTGATTTGTCCAAGTTCCCGCGTTTGGTGAGGAGTCCAGATGGGATCAAAGTCCAGGCCGGCTCCAGAGCCAGGCACTGTCCGTTTACCCAGCGCGGACCTAGATTGGCAGCGTGGGGAGGGAGCTGGCCGAGCAAGCCACCCTCACAGTTCCAACAGCTCAGCTCGGTGTGTGGACAGCGCCTCTGGTGGTGGTTCATGAGGAAAACTGGAAAACAGGCACCACGGTTTCATCGCCGAGGATTATGTAAGGGCTTGCTTAACACCACTGGGCTTACTCCTTGAAATAGGGAGAAGGGAAGAAAATGACCTTGCCTAATATATTTTTAAATTCATAAAACATTTCGAAGTGCTTTAGGTCATTTAGGAAGGTGTAATCACTTAATGTTTCTAGCAAGGCTAGAGGTCCTAACTTCAGGGGATTTTGATGGAAAACATCAAGGAGTATGTATTTGGTATTACTATCACGGATGTGTTTTGAAGGAATTAGTTATAAATGTTATGTATATTACTATATTATATATTTTATCATAGAAATGTTATATATTATATTATGTATTATATTTACATATATTACATTTATAACATATGTAATATGATATAAATATTTTATAAATATATAATTATAATATTAATTATAATGTTATGATATGCATTATATATAAAATACATTCTATAGCGTAATATGAAACTTATTTTATGTAATATGTATTATTAGATGACGTGCATAATACATGTATTTTATTTGTGTGTATGTGTGTATATATATATGTGTGTATATAGTTATACATATAACCCTACTCTGTTAGATCTGAGTAGGGGGATATACTGAGAAAACCCAGGCAGCCAAGAGGGAAACCACAGGGCCACAGATCCTTGGCACTTATTTTGTAAAGGGGGAGCTATAATTAGATCTTTGCAAAAGCGATCTGTACTGGGTTCCAAGGAGAAGCTCCTCCAGGTTTGGCCACTGCCACCCTCTATGTGAACCCTGTGTCTTCATTGCTAACACAGCCCCTGGTCCTCCTGGGATGCTGTTTGATGGGAATGAATTAGACTTCCATCTGTACGTCACTTCACACAAACCTTCAGCCTGGGGGAGGGGAGGTGTGTCTACCTGTGAGTGAAGCAGACAACGTTGTTAGCAGTGTTTTATGAAAACAATCAAATCCAAAGCGCCAGTAACTGTGGATGTCTCTATCCTTTTCAGTGAGGTGTCCTTGGGGATTCAAGCCTTAAGGAGTCGTCTAGCAGTGCATTAGAAATCTGTTAAAAGCCTGTGCCTGTTAGTTAGGGAGTGATGCATAGTGCTTTTGTTCTGTTTCTAAAAAGGAGGGGATCTTTCAGGAAGAGAGGGGTGGGAAGAGGAGCTTCAGAAGCAGGGATATAGTGTTCAAGCACAAAGGGGAGAAAAAAGAGATTCAGAGATTTAGAAGGCTGAAGGAAGACGAGTGTCTTCTTGAGTCCGTTTTTCAAAACTCTCTATACCTTTTCCAACCTTCCTTGAGACAATGAAGTTCTCTCCTTCATTGCACGTACACAGGACTGTGTCCTGAGCCATCTGTTCACATGACAGCTACGTGTCCCACCATGTGAGTCCTTCCTGAGAGTCTGACTCCTGTTGGTATCTGGCAGGCTGGGAACACCTGGCCTGGGGGAGTTTGGTGACTTTGCAAAGTCACTCAGAGGGCAGTGGTCCCATTTATGAATCAGTGGCACTCAGCGACTTACATGTCCTTAACATGCACCCAGAAAGCTTTTCCCCACCACACCTGGATGCACACCTGTGCATTCTTCATGACTGCATGCAGACGTTGTTTGTCCAGGAACTTCCCATTATTGCCTGTTAGGGTGATGTTAGCCATCCTCGCTGCCATGTGTGTCCTTCCTGGGCTGTACTTCTGCTGCTTCATGGTGCATTTGATGAGCTGAATGTGCCTCCAACCACCCTAAGGCCTCATGGAGGCAGAGGAATGCCCTGTCTGGTTCCTCCCTCTCTCTTGGGCCTTCCCAGCTCACAGTCTGCTTTGGAGCTGGAGCTTAGTAACTATGAGAACATCCAAACAGAAGAGCCTGGTCAGAACCAAAGCCCAGGTTTCCGCCTTCCTGAGAATCTGTCAAAAGCACACGTGTGCCCTCCCCAAGGCTCTTTCCATCAAAACTGCACTGGGGACTCCAGTGCCGGCCGTGAGGTTGAAGGAGACTGAGATTGCCACCCCAGCATCATGTGTGAACACCCGGGGAGCTATGATGAGTGAGGATTCTGCATATGGTTCTTAAATTCTGGCTTTATTTCCTTTGTCAGGAGTTAGGCAGGGAGAGGGGAAGCCGCATACAAAATGTCACCTGTTAATAAACAAATGGGCACCCACAAGACGCCGGGGATTGCAAGTCTCATCTGAGAGTGAGACATCACAGAGACAGGCAGAGGCAGCCACGCGGCCTTGATGCATTTTCCTCGGGTTTGTTACAGTTTTTATTGGCTTCCTGAAAGGATTCAATGTGTTTCAAAAATGGAAAGCTTTATGAAGCCTTGGACTTCTGATCTTTTTGTTTTAGAGATAGGAGGACTGAGACCCAAGGAAGGAAGTGGGCTTGTCGAAAGTCACAGAGCATAAGTGAATGGAGGGGCTGATGGGGAGCCCTGGGCCCCGAGTCCTTGTCCTGGGGACATTGAACCAAGACTTGACCAGAGGGTCGCAAACCTCAGGCATTTCAGGACCATCCTCATCATTTTGGCCATATCTGCATTCTGTCTATTGCTTCATATTTTAATTTTTTTCTAAAGCAATATATAAATTATAGATGGAAACTTTAATATCATAATGGTAAATGGAAAACCAGTATCACTAAAGTTAGAAGGCCACTATAAAAGTGAGTACAATGAAAGCAAAGTGATGCCATGACATTCTTGCCAGCTGGTACGGACCCTGCTTCCTCCCAACCCCTCCTCCCTCCAGGATTTGGGCCTGAGATCTGCTCTGTTTGGGTTAAAGACCTTATAGCACCTGACTGGCACTTACTCCTGGTGATTAACAAAAGGGCTGAAAGGGACCAGGGAAGATACAACTTTTTCATTTTGTGATTCTCTGTTTATGAATTTGATGAGCGCGTGCATTTCCCCACACTTTGAAAACACTTTCCCTAACATATTAGCAGCAAGAAAGACATCTTAGGGGCAAAAGGGTTTTTCTTTCTGCCTTAATCATAGCTGATATGTACTGAGGGCTTAACCCGGGCTGCGTGTCTTTCATAGGGGGTACCCCGCTTGGTTTAAGTACAGAAGACCCCTTGTTTAAAGATGGGGAGGGGTGGCGACTTGCCAAGGCCTGCTAGGGACTTACTCCTGGAACTGCGGTTCACCTGGTGGTGTGGCTCTTCCGGTCGTAGTGGGGGGTGGGCTCTGAGGCCCTTTGAAATTGTTGTTTTCCCTGGGGCAGGTCAAGAAGAGCTTCAGCAGGGCTATGTGATCAGTGTTGGGAAAAGAGCATTTGTTCACTTAATATCATGAGCATTTACTATGGGCCAGGTGCTGTTGTAGACTAAAGGCGGACACAGCAGTGAACAGAACAGGCAGAATCCTTGCATCTGTGGCGTTTACTTTCTAGTGTGTGTCCAGGAGTGGGGGGCCGTGAAAGAATGAATAAATCGTAAACGATGAGGTTTATTAGGAGAGAGGGTGGCAGGGTACCTGATTTCTTTCTCTGAACTTGGCCCTTATACACTGGGGGACTTTGGGCATATTTCTATCCCTCGGTTACTGCACCTGAGAAACAAAGAGGTGGACGGACGAGCGATCCGATGCCAAGGCTCTGAGATTCTAGATGGTTTGTGCTCCCCGCTTGCTGCAAAGCGGCAATTCCATGAGCTTTTACTTTGGGCTGGGTCCCGGGAGCTGGAGAGACGGGTGTCCGCCACTCGTGGGAAATGGGGCCCTGAAATTCATTCCTGCCTGGTCACGAGCAGGGTCTGCCGGAGATGATTTCATTAGGAGGATAAATTTAGAAATCAATTACAAACATGCTGTCCTCTTCCTCATGCCTTCTCGTAAAGCAGCTTTTTTTTTTTTTTTTTTTTTGTAAGCCTACCATTTATTGAGGGCTTGCAGCTATGCCTGATGCTGTATTAAGCACTTTACATGCATTATCTCAATTAAGCCTGTAGCAGCCCTGTCTTAAATTGGGTTCTCCAGAAGCAGACCCTGGGACAGCATGAGTGCAAATAATTTATCTGAGGGGTGGTCCCAGGAAGCCCCAGTAGGGGAGGAGAGGCAGGCAGGGAAGGGAGCCAATGAATGGGATGTGACCGAGCAGGGAAGCTGCTGCGGGCAGCTGGGCTAATTCTCACTGGAGCACTCTAGAAGGCAGTTTAGAACATACCCAGGGTCGTCCCATTTATCCTCCCCCTTCCTTCTGCCATTGGCTAAGGGTTGTTCCTGTTTGGGTGGAGGGAGATGGGCGGGGGACTTAAAACTCCCTGGCATTTCTGGCCTGCCTTGCATGAGGGAAAGGCCTCAGACATAGACTATACAGGTGGCTGCAGGAGGAAGCTCTACCGGCCTGTGCTGGAGAGAAGAATGCCAAGGAAGATGGGCAAGGCAAAGACAGTGTGGGGTGCACATTCTCTGAGGTTATACCATTATGAACCTCATTTCAAAGTTAAGGAAACTGAGGGACAGAAAGGGAAAGTGTCCGAGATGAGACTAACTGCATCATTTGCAGGGTCCAGTACAAAACGAACATGTGGGGCCCTTTGTTAACAATTTTGGTGTTACAGCAGAACCTTAAACTCAGCTTGGGCCTCTTCTAAACTCTGGGTCCTTGAAAGATCCTAGAGCTATTAAGTGGTACCTCTTGGGATGCTGGTCTGCCCGTCTTCCAACCGTATCCACTCAGCTGCTTCCAGGGCTGTTCAGAGTGGATTCTATGGGAAAGATGCTGATTTGGTTTGGGAGAGCTGCCACACATTTTCTTAGGCAAATCCTTTCCCCTCTCTTGTCCTCAGTTGGCTCATCTATAAAATAGGGTTGCTAATCCTATAGCCCTGGGGATGGCAGTGTTGTTCCACCCCCCCACCCCCCCACCCCCCCCCACCCCCTGCACTGAGAGGAGAATGTGGAGGCATCTCCCTCCTTGCATCTGCCCTCCTGCCTACCAGGTCAGCAACATCAGGGTGAGGATTTGTCATGCTTGAAAATACTTGGCCTGCCACAAAGCACATTCTGGAAAGAACATTGATCTTAAGGTCAGAAGGCTGGATCCTAGTCCAAGTCCAGACATTGGCCAAGCCACTTCACTTCTTCGCACCTCAGGTTTTCTGTCTCCGATGGTCTCTTAGGGGTCTGTCCAGCTCTGCTGTCTTATGCTAAGTAGCTGATCCTGCAGTTGTCACAGATAGTAGATGCAGCCAGTGGCAGGAGGGACAGTGCAAGGAATGCCTTGGAGCAAGGAGTTGAGGGTGTCTGAGTGCCGCATACATTGCTAAAATCCTACGTCATCTTCATTCAGTGTCTTCACTTTTCTGAGCCAAATATGTATGTGTGTATACATACATACATGTATACATACATATACGTATGTACACACATACATACCAGAACGCATGCATGAATTTATAACAGGATACAATAATCATCTTGAAGGGCAGTGGTGAGGATTATTAGGGAAAATGTGTGTATAAGGCTTGATGGATAATTAATGTGCATCGTTGTGAGCAGACTTATGACAGGGGACAAGGCATGTTGGAGGTCATTTTCCATCTTTCTTTCCTCACTGGGAAAGCGTGCAAGCATTTTTAAAACATTCGGTCAAGCTTTAACATGCTCTATAAAACAGGCATCGGCCCCAGTAGTCTAGAAGTTCCCCAGATGGAAAATCCTGCTCTGTCCCCTGAGCACTGCTGGCATCTTCTACAAAGTCCAGCACAGAGCAGGGGCTCAGTGCATGTTTTTAGCAAAAAGAATGACCTATACTGCCTCTAAAGCTATTCCCTTCTCTCTCACCTCTTCCTGTCTCTCTTCCAAATCCTTTCTTACTCCTTTCCTCCTTTTGTTCCCAGACTTTCTCTCCTTCCTCATCTCCTTATCCAGTTCCCCATTCCCTGATCCTCCTGGGAAAATGCCTCTGCAGTGCCCTGGTCCTCTGCCAGGGCACTAAACTCCTGAAAGTGCACTTGGAACGAGGAGGATTCCAGAGGCCAGGCAGGACCACCTGCCGGCCAGCCTCCTTCCAGATTCCCCTGAGTTTTGAAAGTGCTCTGAGGCAAACAGACCTGCTCCTTACTAACTGCAGGCACCTTAGACTAGGGCCTTCACCTCTGGAAATCTCAGTTTCGTTCTCAGTAAAATGGGCTTGCTTAGACCTCCCTTGAGAGTGGTCTAAGCATGAAATGAATCACAGCGTGCAAGGGGGCTGAGCGTAGTATCTGGCTTTAGAGCAATGTAGAGTATTTATGCATTATTTCTGCTTTGTTTTTTTTTTTTGGATTTTTTTGCCCAAGCATCCAGGACACTGGCTCTGGCTTCCTGGCCAGGCTTCTAGCTCAGTGTGTGGAAGGCAGAGCCCCAGGGGAAGGTCACTGGGCCGCCTGGGGCTTGACATCAGAGGACCTCTTTCTGCCACATGTCAGTCTGTCTCTTTCAAGGACACCAGGCTGAGGGGATGAAATAGCAAATCAGTGGAAATTTTCTCCCTGTAACAAAATCAGAAAGGATTAAGTGGATGGACAGCTCGGAAACGAGACTGTTCTGCTCTTCTTTGCTCCACAACAGCCTGTCAGTCACAGTGGAAAAGAGGAAATAGACTTTCAAGAGGCTGCAGGAGGGGATCTGGTCTTTCTCCTTGAGTGTAAAACGAGGCCTCCAGGAGGACAGATCCAGAGATATTCCAGAGGCTCAGAAGGACATTTCCTGATGTCAGTTACATGCCTGTGTGTGTGAGGACACAAATGAAGGCTGGGGTATGTTCTTGGGTTAAATGTTCCTGTTTGGGGAGGCATGTGCATGCCTGAGCCCATGTGTGTCTGTGCGCCTGTGAAGGTGGCCACGTGCATACCTGTGCACAGAACCAGTGCACATATATGCTAGTGTGAACATTCACAATGGAGCATGCATGACAGAGTACATGTGGAGAGAACCAGGTGAACACACTGTGTGAGTGTGCAGTGGGAGGGCCTTGCGTATGCCTGTGAGTGCTGTGTTGTCACAGTGTTCAAATCTGCATGTGCATCTCTACACGAGGAAGCCTGTTTATGTGTGTCAGGGAATGCGTGCACGTGCGCCCATATACACAAATACTCATGATGCCGGTGTAAGAAGTTTTGCATGTTTACGTTTACATGCAAATCCTCACATTCTGTAGCATTGGTATATGTACTCGTTCATGAACACGTCAGTCTGTACATTTATGCATGTGTATGAGGAAATAGACTCATACAAATGTGAGCACACTTGTTTAAACATACAAGGAGATAAGAATGCTTTCATGACAGTGCACGGATACACAGATGTATGAGGAAGTACATGTGTCTATGTGCACACTTGTGCTTTGGGAGAACAGATGTGTAAATGTGTGTGCTCAACAGATGAAACATCTTTGCAGGTATTTTTGGGTTATGCAAATGTGACTCCTGTGTACCTATGACTCACCTGGCCTGATTGAACTCATATGCTCCCTAGAGATGATTTCTCTAACTTGGTCCTTGCTCCCAATGCCAGTAAACAGCCTTGTTCCCTCTGTGATAGGCGTCTCTCCTAGCTCCTGGATCACACTGTGGACAGGAATTGGGTTGGTGGTGATGGTAGGAGGTATATCACCAAATAAATGGTTATTAAAGAGAAACATTCAGAAAAGGTAAAAAACCTACGATGGGGATGCATGGGTGAGTGAATGGGGCCCAGTTCCTACTGGAACTCTCAAAAATGTGACAGAGCTGACACATGTCAGAGATTCATCATATAAACCACGGAGTGGGAGGCAGAGGCCTCACTGCTCTCTGATGGCACAGCACGGTTTCCATTAAGACAGAGGATAAGATCAAAACATCTTTTCCACTAATGACATTGCCTAGTAAATACTCTGAATGGC
Organism: Microcebus murinus; assembly: GCF_040939455.1. Classification (NCBI taxonomy): domain Eukaryota; kingdom Metazoa; phylum Chordata; class Mammalia; order Primates; family Cheirogaleidae; genus Microcebus; species Microcebus murinus. The sequence goes on along the minus strand of NC_134115.1, from coordinate 77,423,220 downwards.
CTATGAAGATACCATTACTGCACCCATTTGACAGGTGAGAAAAGTGAGGTTTTGAGAGTGAGGGTTTTCCCAGGTGACATAGAAAGTCAGCGGCAGATCAAGACGGCTACTCAGGTTCTGGCAGGTCGAGTCCCGAGAGTCTGTCCTTGAGGTCAAGAGGCTGGATTCTTACCAGTCGTCTCCCCGGCTTGCCAGGTCATCTGAGATAGCCCCCTGTCTCTCTGAGTTTCAGTTTTCTAGACTCTAAATGAGAAGTGGAGACTCAGGAAAAGAATGCCTAAAAGCTTCCAGCACAGGGCCTAGCGCAGCGAACAATATCCACAAATGTCTGCAGAGTTGGCACAGTCTAAGTTTAGAGTTTCTGCGATTCTGGAAGTGGAGGGAACGAGGTGGGGTGGGGCCTGGGGAGGTGTGACAATTCAGATGTCCTAATTTCCAATCTGACACCCTGAGCATGTTCCACATTGTAACCACAGTGCCCTGAAGAGGACATTGGACAGATGTGGTTCCTACTCTCCAGGAATTTACAATCAAAGGCAGCCTCTGGTGCTTCAGAGCACGCAATCCCAAACATCTGTATTAACTGGAGTAAAAGCAATTTATTCGTTTGCTGCTGCAAACCTTACTGAGCACAGACTGGTGCCAGTCCTTGTGCTGACACGTTGTCTCAACAGTATGTCCCATGGATTTATTATTATCCATAAGTCATAAGGATGCTGAGAGGATGCAATGAGATAATATGTGCACTCCACTGGGATCATAGGCTTGCATACAGTAAGCATTTAATCAGCGTTAATTGTTACATTAATTTTAGATTAAGTGGCTACAATGTTCCAGACACTGTTCTAGGTACTGGGATACAAAGATGATTAAGACAGCCCAGTGCCTGCCTTTCTGGATCTCACACTGTAGTCATTATTGTGGCGACAGTCTCCCCAGTTTATACGATGAAAGGCTGCGGTCTCTAACCCCCAGGCCGTGGACCAGTACTGCTCTGTGGCCTGTTACCAATCAGGCAGCAGGACTCCACTTCCCCCTATGCCCCGCCCATGGAAAAATTGTCTTCCATGCAACTTAGGGACTGGGCTGCACAGCAGGAGGGGAGCAGTAGGACAGCGCACAAAGCTTCATATATATTTACAGCTGCTCCTCTTGCTGGCATCACCACCTAAGTTCTGCCTCCCCCTACCAGTCCACGGAAAAGTTGTCTTCCATGAAACCAGTCCTTGGTGCCAAAAAGGTTGGGCACTGCTGATGAAAGGGAGGTGTTGAAAAGTTGGATTTCTGCAGGGTTACCTGACTAACAGAGTGGCAGAAGTGGGAACCCAGGTGACTGGTTTCAGAGACCGAGCCCTGGCCTTGTGCTATACTGAGGAGCTGGTGTATTTAAAAATGGGAGGGAATTTCAGTGTTTCCCATTGGGCCACTCGGTTTCAGTTTTCTAGACATCTTCCAACAGGTGGATTAATATTAATTATAACCATGACTGTTGCACAAAGAACAATTTATTCAAAGCTCTTTCTCATAAATTTCTCCCTTTACTGTTTCCAGTGATTTAGTGAAAGAGTCAGGGGAAGGATCAGTTTTCCCATTTGCCAGATGAGAAAGACTGAGGCCCAGAGATGCAAATGTCTCATCTAAGGTCACTCAGCAAAGACAAGACTGGAATTGGACTTTTCCCACTGCTAGCCTCGCAGTATGGGAACAACATTCTGTCATTTCGCCTCGGGAGAGGAGTCTAACATTTAAACCAAATTAAAAGGTGTCCCAGCAGTGGTCCCAGGACTCCTTGCGTCCGACCCTGTTGGAGAAGGTCGTGATTCACCATCATTTAGGCACACACTGTCCTGGTCAGGAGGGACATTCAATAACCTAAGCCTTTTTTTTCTTCTTCTTCTCTGATATAGTGAGAAAATCAAGAGGGTCGTTCCCTCCTCCCCACTCTTAGCCTGGCATCCTCTAGTCTTCCCCTCCTTGCCACAGGGCACCATCTGTGGCCGGTCTAAATTGGACTGAATGGTGTGGAATTGCAAGTCAAAGGGGTCCTGTAATCATTCCGCTGACGGCCTGGGGCTCTGTGCTCCAGCGCAGGGTGTTATAAATAAGGGTAATGGAGTAGAGGCTGAATTACAATCAAGGCTGCTATGAACACGGCGAACAGGCTGGGAGCTTATTTAAGGAATATAGAGGCAGGTTATGCTTCCCAAGCAGTGCAGTTGGAGCCAATCAATACCCACCCGCTCCCTCCAATCAGGGCCACAGAGGTTTTGATTAGGAAGGGGAGGGGCAGAGTGAAATACGGTGAGATCCTGCTTAGGGGAAAATTTCAATCTCCATTTGTTCTGTGCTACACTTGCCCATTAAGCACCAACTCTGAGCGAGGTGGTAGGGAGGTAGCAGACGGCAAGAGAGATGAGGCCTTTAGCTTTAAGAAGCTCAGAGACTTGGGGAGCAGAGGGTAGGTGAGGCGTGAAATAACTAAAGCAACGATTACATATAGTGTGATAAGTGCAGCCGTGAAAGGAAGCGCACAGCAGGAACATCCAGCTGGCCCCGGGGAAGGAGGCTGCACAAAAGAGGAGGTTTCTAAGTTGTTAGCTATTGCTGCATAACAAACACCCCAGAACCAGCGGCTTAAGACAACTTTTTAGTCCCTATTTATACAAGGTGGTAATTTAGGCTGAGCTAAGTTGGGCAATTATTTATTTATTTATTTATTTATTTATTTATTTATTTATTTATTTATTTATATTTTTTAAGAGACGGCCTGTTGCTCTGTCATCTAGGCTGGAGTGCAGTGGCACAGTCATGGCTCACCGTAACCTTGAACTCCTAGGCTCAAGTGATCCTCCCACCTCAGCCTCCAGAGTAGCTAGGATTACAGGTGTGTGCCACCATGCCTGGCTAAGTTGTTTTTTTTTTTTTTTTTAGAGACAGGGTCTCACTATGTCTTGAGGTTGGTCTGCAACTCCTGGACTGAAGTGATCCTCCCACCTTGACCTCCCAAAGTGCAAGGGTTACAAGCATAAATGACTGTGCCTGGCCTTGGGCAGTGGTTCTAATGATCTTGGCTGATCTCTGTGGGCCTCCTCTTTGTCTGTGGTCAGCAGGCAGGTTTGCTGGTGGCAGGATGACCAAGGGTCCCCTCTCTCACGTATTCTGTGGTTAGCAGCAGGCTCTGTCTTGGGCAGGACACGCAAATGGGCCATCCTTCTCTCACCACCCATCAGATTAGCCTGGGCTGCTACACATGGCAGTCGCAGGGCTCCCACGAGCAGCAGGAGAGGGCAAGCCCCGTACACCAACGCTGTTATAGTCTCTGCACGTGTCACTTTTGACATTGTCCGTCGGCTAAAGAAAGTCATGCAGCCAGCTGTGATTCCAGGCAAGGAGAAATAGACTCACTTGATGGGAAGATCTGCAGTATCACATTACACTGGTTTAGATGGAAGGAGAAAGAGTTGTTACCTGTTTATTCTACTTAATAGCTGAGTTCTGAAGATTAAGAGGTAGGCAGGCAAAAAAGTGAGAACAGAGGACAGTGAACAAGGGAGCTATGAGCATAAAGGCAGGGGAGCGTGGAGGAAATGATGCCACTGAAGAGGGAGAAAAGGCACAGGTGTGCTCGGTCGTCATGGTTTGGCCGTATTAAATGCCATTTGGTCCAGATCAGTGCTGTTTTGATAGATATGGGGGGCTATGGGGTTGGGGGTGGAGTTGAGGGTGGGGGACAGGTGAAATCCCATATGCTTAGACCCACTGTGGCGTCTCAGTCTCTCTGAGTACCTTTCCCAGCCACTGTACCTCAGTATTCCAATCTGTGAAGTTGGAATCAGGTGTCTCACCCACCCTGTCCTCTTCGCTTGGGCTTCAGTCAGTCGTATTTGTCAAACTTCTGCTGTTGCAGAAAATGCTGAGCTCCCAAAAGGAGACAGGAGGTAACAGCTATTCCTGGTCCAGAGACTCTCATGCCCTGGTAAGGGCAATGGGAATTAGGGATGGGTGAGGTCTGTGGACCAAGGAAGGGAGTGGAAACCTGCCGGTGGAGCTTAGAGCTCAGAGGAGGGAGAGGGCATTTCAGCTGAGCCCTTCAGCTGGGTTTTGAAGGGTGGGTAATGTCTGGGTATGCAGTAGATGAGACTAGGACATTTCAGGCAGGTGGCACAGTATGGACAAAGATTAGGAGACAGGGGTGCTGCTTGGGGCCGGTGGACTGTGGTATGGTGCCCAGAGCTAATGGGTTTGGGCCAGTGTCTCATACCCGGGATGGATTCATCTTGTAAAAGTATTCTTCCAAGTCCTGCCCCTCCCACCGTTGTACAAATAGCTGGTGGAGTCGGCATCAGGTGAGTTCACTCTCTTAGTCTCTGTTCGGTTGCTGGTTTTTGCAGGTTTCATTTTTCCTCCCTTGCGCTCTGCACTGCATGGTGCCATGCTCTCCTGACTCATCACATTTTTTACCTGCCACGTCTGAGCTCATGCATGTGGCTTTCAGATGCTGATCCCTCTGGGCTAGGGTGACAGGGTGGGGGATTGACAAGGCAGACATAAGGAGCCCTCTTGGCAGCATCTTCAGGAGAGGCTGAGGGAGCCCTGGCATGAGGGAATTTTACCATCCCTCATCCCTCGTGCTGCTTAATCACTGTTAGGTGTCAGGGAGGTTCTACTTCTTTCCTGTGTGAATTCTTATCTTTAATAGTGAGTTAGGAAGAACACTGGATTATGAGGCTATGTGACTTAAGGCAAGTTGCTTACCCTGTCTGATCCTTATTTGCCAGATCAGTAAAATGGGTGGGCTAGATCACTGATCTCCATCCCTTTACCTTCTCTTTTGGTGATGATTTTCCAGGATTCCAGGTCATTGCTACAGGGATGGCTTTAAGGGTAGGAGGGGACTGGGAGGACCAGGCAGAAGGGTCCCAGAGACTGTTTCCAAGTGAGGTAGGGAGTTTTATCTATGTGACCTCCGTCTCCTTTTTCTTCATATTTGATTCTGTCACACCACATCCCACTGCTCTCAAAACAACCCTGTTCTTCCCGCCTTGCCAGTGGTGGCATGGAAGAGAGTGACTAGAAGACAGACAACTAACTGGGAATATTCACATGCTAAACGCTGTTCTAGGCTCCTTCCAACACTTTACCTCCCCTGGTTCTCGTGGCAATCATAAGAGATTGGTTTTATGGCTCCCATTCTTCTGTACCAGGCCAGCAAGGCACAGAGAGGTGAACTTAACTTGTTAAAGGTCAACCCAGTGAAGTACAGGAAGGAGTAAAGTGATCTTAAACACTCATTGGCCATAAGACAGAATGCTTAATAAGGCTCTCTCCCAGGAGATATTTGCATCTTCAAAGCCCTAGCAAATGATTTTATAAGGCTGAAACGTATGGGGAGAGCTTCTAAATGCTCCAGGAGGATGCCTGTCCTGGTGCTTAGCATATCACCCTCCCCATCCCCCACCCACCTCCCGGCGTGGACTTGATCCCTGGATCTCTTTACTCAAATGTGCCAGTGCCCCTCTTCTCAGCCCAGGTAGGACAGCATAAAGCTCTGAAATCAGGAAACCAGGACTTGAATTTATGTTCTGCCACTTATTGGATGGAAAATTGGGGGAAGGTCTAGTCCCTTTTGGGGCCTCAGATGTCTGCGATGAAAAAAAAAAAAGGGTGTTCTACTGTTGACTTTACTTATGTGGGTTCCCTATGAGGGCTTAATTAGACAGCGAATCAAAGCCCCTAGCCAGGCGTCCTCAAACTACAGCCTGTGGGCCACATGCGGCCCGCCAAGGACATTCATCCGGCCTGCCTGGTGTCTTTGTCGCCGCTGCCTGTCCTGCTTAGCAGCCTACTTGTCCCGGGCCCACAGTGCGCATGTGTGAAATGTGCACTGCACTCTCCAGTGGCCCTCCAATGGTCTGAGGGACAGTGAACTGGCCCCCTGTTTAAAAAGTTTGAGGACCCCTGCCCTAGCCTGAAAGCCACTTTGTCAACACATAGGTATTGACAAAGGTTAGCTCCTGTCCCCATTCTTTGGGTGCCCTCTCTCTGTCCATTACATGGGTGAGACAGAGAAAAAAAAGGGGAAGAGAAGAAAAAATTAATTGACTCTTGGGATACATTTACAAAAAAAAAAGAAAAAAAAAAAAAAAGAAGGAAGGAAGGAAGAAACAGCAAGCACACAGAGAAACCAAGGGGGTATAGTGAAGCTAAATGACAAAGAAAGACCAAGCGAAAAAAACGCAGTAAGGAGGGAGGGAAGTGGTTTGGGAGAGAATAACTAGGAGTAATGAGAATCAATTCCAGAACCCTCCATCTACTTCCAAATCTAATCTGAAATGATATGCTTTTCTCCCTTGCCAATATGTCTTAATTCTTCTCTTCCCCTCCCTTATTTAACTGGGTATAACTGTATTATTTATCTCCACCGAGCAGCTTGGGAAAACAGTTTTGTGTAGCTGATGCAGTTCCCAAAGGAGGTGGAAATGGGCAGACTGGAGGCGGAGGCAGAGATGAGCGCTGACAGCTGGGTGTGCGGGGAGGGTGTCGGAGGCACCTCTGGGACACTCTTCTCCAACTGTGCTGCAGGGTCTCAGCTGTGTCACGCCCCACCCCCCCGCCTCTCCAACTTCTATCCCCACAGGTGACCTCACAAACCCAGCACATCATTGGCATCATCCTATGGCTCTTTAACCTGGCCTGACAGCAGGATCTCTTAGAATTATGAAATGTCCAGATTATAGACTCTCCCTGCTTGCCTTGTCCAAACCCCTGATAAATGAGGAGCATTAACTCACCTCGCACATGTGTTCCTATAGCAAGCTCTGCATCCTGTTTTGTGGCCACTACTGCATGCATGTTGCCCTTGTTGATCTTCCTTTTTCTGCTTTTCTAGATTGCAGCTTTCTTGAGGACAAGAGATTCAGGAAATGTGTGTTGAGTGATGCATTTATTCAACAACTAAATGCATTCAGCAAACAAATATTTATTGCATGCCTACTGCAAGCTAAGTACCTAGGCAGACATAGTCTTCTGCTGTGAATGAATGATCACATGAATGAGGAAACTGATGCAGGCGGGCATGCTTGCTACTGCTTAGTGTGAACCAAGGAATATCCAGCCTAGATTGGAAAGACACAGTCAAATCGATCTTTTCTTCCAATCTATCCCTAGGACCTAGCACTATGCCTGGCACATTTTAGATAGTCAATAAAATAATTTATGGGAGGTATATTGTTGGATGAAGTATATCGTTGGATGATTGCTTGCTTTCAGGACTAACTGCAGGACTTTGCATATTTCCAAGCATTTTGCTATGCATACCCTCATTCTCTCTCAGTTCTGCATTAGTTGTCATGTATATTTGATGCGACCGTAACCCCAATTTTACAAAGAAAGAAAGAAAATTATAGAGGCTCTGTGAATTTTTTTTCTCTGGTAAACTGGTCAGGTAGTATAGAGGAATTACACAAATATAAGATTATGACTTGAAATGCAGTGTTCTTTTAACTTACCCAGGATGTTTGATTAGGTTAGAATGACTGGGATACATCCATTCATCCTTCCTCCCATCAGCCTGTCCATCTTGTCATTTATTTTATGGTATGTACAGAGCTTTATTAGCCTCTGAATTGGGGCTTGGTCTGATTGCATGAAGGAGCCCTAAGTGGGAGCTGGCACTTACTATTTTGCCAGGAGATGGTGCAAGGGCAAGAGTTGCTAGCCCCCTTTTAATTTCCCCCTCTAGAGACTCAATAAACCAGTCTTTCTCTGTAGTGATGATCCTCCGTATTTTCTACTGCCTTACCCCCACTGCATCCCTTTGTATCCCAAATGCAACTCTCCTGCCTTCTGGTCCTTGTGCCATTCCTCAACCCGAAGTGCTTTCTGCCCCATGGACATTTGCTGAAATCTTGCCCATCCTTTAAGACTGCTCCACAAAGACTTTCTAGATCCAGCCAGAAGTAATCTCCTCTCCTCTAAGCTTCCTACTTAGGTTTGTAGCTATTTATAGCAGGCCTTTTCTCAGCCCTTTGGACAGAGCTCCTGAGGACACAAGTCCCTGAATGCCAGATCTCAGAAAAGATGGGTTGACTAAAGGAATCTTTAAAATAAGTGTGTATTTGCATCTGCTACAGAGGTAATATATGGTCAATGCAGAAAATGTAGAAAACACTGAATCAGAATATGATTAAAATCACCTGTGATCACATCATTTAGTGAGTATCATTCTTGATGTTTCAGTGTATCTCTTTCCAGCTGTATATACACACCCTGCTGTCTAAACAGAATCGTGTGATTATCTATTTTCTCTATAAACTTCTTCTCTCTCACTTCGTGAAAGTGTAAGCTCCTTAAAAGTTAACACTTTCTTTCTCTTCATTTGCATTCTCCAGGATGTCTAAATTTGAGCTGGATGTTAGATAAATTTATGAGGAGTGCTATATGGGAATCAAGCCATCATTGATACCCTGAGTTGCCATCCCTTCTCTCTGCCCTCTGGGAGTTCTCATCTAAATTCAGATATAGAGACAACTCAGTTCAACTTACAAAGTGTTTATGGAACCCCTACTTTGTGTTCAGCCACTGTGCCAGGCTCTAGGCTACACACATGACATGTCCCTGCACTAGAATCCAGTAAGGGAAGTCAGTTGTGTAAGGAGATCATATATAAATAAATATGTATACACACACACACACACACACATATCTACCAAGATGGTGGTAAAATAGGGTGCTATCACTGTGTATATAAAGTAATATTTAACAAATGTAACTGTGAAGTGCTTAACAAGTATCACGACCATGCAAAGAGCTAATTTGTTTCTTTTATCTCATTTGATTCCAAAAGCGACCCTATAAGGCAGGTGTTACTATTATCTTCATTTGGTAGATAGGGAAACTGAGGCAGAAAGGAGTTAAAAGTTTCTCCAAAAACACACAGAATGAACACAGGGCAGCTAGGATTTAAATTCGAACAGTTGTTCTCCAGACCCTGTGATCTTACGCCGCATGTACTATTCCTCCATATGGGAGTGTTGAGAGCACTGAGCTCAAACACGTGCCACAGAAGACTTGCAGAGCAGGGTCGAAAAAGCATCTTTAAAGACACTGAATTAGGAAGCAGGAATACCAGTTAAGGGGCCTACTGAATAGTCTCCATTTGCTACTTGAGATTCGCTCTGTACCTTTTTCCACTCTGCTGCACACCCTGGAAGGCTGGCCTGTGTGATCTGCTTCACTTAAGCACCATTAGGTGTTTGGCTGAAGTCGACCCATGCAAGACACCTGCAAGACATTGACAGGTGGAAGGAGAGTGAGGTTGGGGCCTTTATTTCCTTGACTGCCCCCATCCTGGGCCATGCATTGGCAGTGGCTGGGTTATCATATCTAAGGCTCCAGCTCCTTCCTATCTGGCAGCTATGTGACAGCGCTTTCCTGTAGCTATGGCTCTTTCAAGGTTTAATAAACCCCGCTCCTTGCTTCTTCAGGCCTAGTTCCTTGCTGTCACCAACCTTGGAATGCTTCATTGTCCATCATTGGTTTGCCTGAACTCTGCTCAAGCCTTTAAAGCCATTAAATACTTCTCAGTGTCCTTACAGAGTATGTCTTCTCTTTTCTGATGAGACCCTGACTGATACAGAACCATTTTCAATACGCAGTAGCTTATGAGAGAAATGATAAGGGTTTGCATTAATTAACCATCATGGAGATGAACAAGAGCTTTGAGTATTTGAGATTATTTCCCAGGCCTGCTCAGCGGGACTTGCTGTGCGATGACCACCTGTAGAGGCTGGAACTGCTAGTGGCAAGGTTGATTGAAGTCAACATCACTACCTCACCCAACTCTTTCTGCTTAGGCAGTGAGTTCATCTCATATAATGTCTCCTTCCCCCCCCAGCCAGGCAAAGACCATTTACAAGCTCATTGGAAGCTCTCTCTGGGCTTCTGTGAATAATCTGCTGGCGAGTCAGCTGGTGCTATAGAATCGGAAGGTGGGTTAGTTAGCCACTTGGGAGATGTTACCAAGGTGGCTGGTGATCAGAGAGCTGCTTATTTTCATAATGACCTTCAGGAATTAAATAGAAATACAATGAATGTCATAGATTAGGAAGAACAAGCCGATTAAAAGCACAACATGCCTTTGAGATTTTGTATTTCTTTTCCAGGAGACTGAATGGCATCAGTGGTCTACCCAGAATCACTGATGAAGGCTGATCCTCTCACTTGGCTTTCACTGGGGTGGTTGAGGGGATTTGAGCCTGTTGAATATTTCACGAGTTACAGCCCATGGGGGGAGAGCAGAGAAAGGTGCAAAAGCAATTCCTATGTTTCTTTATGATTCCAATATAAAACCAAGCTTACCGGGGTGGGAGTAGGCAGGCAGTGGAGTCAGCCTGCTGCCGGAAGGCATGGTGCACCAATTCTCCCACTTTAATATCTGCTGTTTCATTTTATATTCATCATGTCAGCATAATCTGCCTTTATGGGAATCGTCTTGGTTCCCGACCAAATGCGTTTAGTCCCCCTTTTGCTTTAAGTTTGATTGTAATGTGACTTGAAGACTTCAATGAAATGTTTATATGGAAGGAGTAGGGGAAGAGAAAGGGGAAAATGCAGTTGGAAAATCAATCAGTAGGGAATTTCAAGAGCTGGTTTTGGTCATGCTACTATTTTCTTTAACCTGTTTTTAATGGACACAGGACTGGCTCTCGAATCAAATGTACTCCGCTGGTTCCCTACTGCATGTGGAAATAAAATATGCACTCTGTCACCAAGCATTCAAAGCCCTTAACTCTGCATCTGAACTGCATTTCCAACCTGACGCTCCACTACACTCCTCCCTGCACATGCAGCTCTGCCAGTCTTTTGCCACTGAGATACCCAGTCAATCTCTATGCCTCCTCTTCTCATTGGAAGGACACTAACATGTCCATCCTCTGCAATGCTCATATCACCACATTTTAGAAACAGTTCTTGGCCTGCAAGCGAGGAGGGTCTTTTCCCACACTTTGAGTTCCTAATAGATCTTAACTTATTCCTTTTTTAATTCTCTGGTAACATTTAACACTTTTCAAATTCTACTTTTTACTACCTTCACCATCTTATTACAGATGTGTATAAGTACATGTGTGTATATGTATGTGTGTACACGCACACATTTCAACAATTCACTATTTATTGAGCACTTATTATATGCCAAGCACTTTTCAAAGTGCTTTAGAGATAACAGGAAATAAGACATGCAAGGTTCCTGCTCTCCTCGAGAGACAGGCAGCAAACACATATTCAAGACAATGTATAAAGAAATGTCTAATAGTGAGAAGCGCTATAAAAAGTTTAGTAAAGAGGATTTAATAGACTTTGGAGGTGTGTGGAAAGGAATACTTTAGCTAGAGTGGACAGGCACTGATTTCTGAGCAGGTATATTTTGGGTTGAGAGGCAGACACTGAGAAGAAGCCAGCCTGCAAGCTCTCTGGGGAAAGTTCTAGGCAGATTAGACAGAAGGGACTTCTGCCCTGAGACAAGAGGGAGGCTGGGCTGTTTAAGGACCAGCTGGAAGTCCTGTAGGACTGGAGCAAGTCATGAAGGGATGGTGGCAGGAGACAGGCCAGATAATGCACGATTCTCTAGGCCACAGAAAATGGAGAATGTGCTCCTGTGTGGGGACTCCAGTGACATGCGGTGAGGCAGCAGCAGGCTGGGTAGAATTTCTTCTGCCAAAGGTCTGTGAGCTCTCTGGAGGCAAGATTATGTCTCGTTTAACTCCGTATTCTGAGCTACTAAACTGCCTGGAATTGAGTAGGTGCTTAGTAAGTATGTTGAATGAATAAATAAATGCATGAATAAATGAATGGATGGATGAATGAATGATCAAGGCCTTCTGTGTCTGCTAAAGAAAGCAGTTTTCTCTTTGACATCTTACGTCTCCCTCCTTCCTCCAACAACAGTTTCTTTTCTTTGTAATAGAGTAAGTCCAGAGCTATTCTCTGTGATTCAATATTTACTGTGTTTCACACACTGTTATTATCATTTAACGTTTACTGTCTGCTGACGGTGCACTCGTTGCAGTAGCAAACAAAGAGCTCAATCTAGTTTGGGTTCATGGGCTAATATAGTCAAGGAAAAGGAGATGTTGTAAGTGCAACTGGCGTGGTAGAGCTCTGTGTGGACTGGAGACCCACTGGGTCCAGCTGGGTATGTATTCAACAGGGAACTTAAACAAGTCACTAACCTGTGACCCTTTGCTTCCCAATCTGAAGAAGCCTCTTTAATGGTGGGGTTTCAGGCACAGGCTGATGGGAACACTAGGAGGAAAGAGCTCAGATTTCTGCCAGTGTCCCTCTGCTTCCTCTGTCTCCGTCTGTGCCAGGCTGTGTCAATCAGAGGTGGCCTACCTTGGAGCTTTCTTCTGGTGCCATTCCAGGGACTCAGCACATTATGTGCCTGCCCAGCCAGCAGCACACAGAGCTGCTGAATTAGAACCCACTATTTCTAGTAGCAACTGTCAGCCCTCGGTTCCCCGGGCCTCTGGTTTTGGGCTTTGATGCACCAAGAGAAAAATGAGCGAGGTGCTGAGCCAGGCCGTTTATCATAATGTCTTCACCTCGCCTTGGCCCAGCTGGCTGGCAGCCCAGAGAAGCTACTGCCAAGGCCTCAGCTGCAGAGGCTGGGAGGTGGGGTGCTGGGGGAAGCAGATCCCCCCAGCCTGGGAGAGAAGAAGGTGCTGGGAAGACACCTGCTTCACAGACTGGTCACCTAGCCAATGTTCTCCCGCTGGGCACCACAGTGGACCGTTTGGGGCCCATGTTCTAAGAGCTGATGAAACTTTGTGATTCTCTCCAGCCCTGTTTAACTCTTTGAGCAGCAAGGGAAGCCCAGGTATGTGTCCACCTGGACTAATAACTTACTATGTTCTGGCCGCTTTGTCTTTTACTTGGAGGTAGGAGGCCATGAGAGGACAGAGAGCTATATGAGATGACTTCTGCTGTGGCAGGACTCATTGGGATCCTGGTTAGGAATGGCCAGAGGGGCAAGGGTGGAAGGAGAGAAGCCCCTTGCAGCAAACCAGGTGAGATAAGCTTGGGATGTTGGCCCAAGTGGCTGAAGTAGAGGTGCAGAAAAGGACTGAGTTTTAGACAATTTTTGAAGGATTTCCTGATGAACTGGCTGTGGAGTGGGAGAGAAGGCAAGCAGTTAAGGATGGCTCAAGGATTTTTTTTCTCCCAGAGCATCTGAAGGGTGAATTAGATCCTGTCCCTATTAATAATAATGTTGATAATAATAAATGAATAGCTAACTTAAAAATTCATAGCCAACTTTTTTAAAGCATATACCAAGAGCCAGATACTCTTCTCCTAAGGATTTTTTATTGTGAGCCTTAAAATGCAAGAGTCTATTGGGAATGGACAATATCAAAAAATTCGATGGAATTTAGCGGGCAGGTATTATCTCCTCATCTCTTCAAGGTGACTCTTTTTCATTCATTTCACCAGATGTGACAGGGGCTGCAGTGGGACATGGGGAGAGATGACTGGGTAAGGAGAAGTTCTAACTCAGCTTGCCCATCAGTCCTCCCCAAGGGTGTGTGTGAATGCACTCGTGGTCTTCGGGGACTTCAGGAATTCAGTCTCAAGATTACTTCTGTGTCTTGGGATGGGGATCTAAAGTTCCAAGCCTTAGATGCTGCTAAGGCTACTTGTCTCCTGTTGTAACTCTAATTTGAGTGCAGACCTCCGTAATTCTCCAAGAATCCACTACCCTCCCCTTTTATTCATAGGATGCACTGATAGGCCTTGTCCTAGGACATTTCCATGGGCTCATCCCTTTAGGAGAAGGTACTATGGAAAGACTGTATCATCCCAGTGTGGTGACACTTCTGGCACCTTATGCTATCACCCTTCTTACCTAATAGGAGACTATTGGTATGATAGTCTTGATTATAATTATTATTTCAATGATAATTATTTCAAAACTGTATTTATAGAGGGAAGAACAGCATAGAGATCAGAGATAGAAACTTCAAGTCAGGAGATCTGACTTTATAATTTATGAGAAAGTCCTAACTCCCCACTGGTTGTATGAGAACGTTGGGATGGGGCAGTGGCTTTTCAAGTATTTTTAAGTCATGGAATCCTTTGTGCCAACGTTCTCTTTCTTGAGAGTGCATTATGTATACTACAAAAAAAAAAAAAAAAGGAGCTTCGCTCGTTGAAGCAGGAGAAACAGGCTCAGAACAACCCTCTTGTCCAGCTCCGATCCTGTGCCGGTTGACACTGAGGTACCTGTGCTGAGATGCTGCTCTTGGGCCTTTTCAGCTCTGAGGTTCTGCCATGATGAGTACTTCCAGCTCCGCTTCTAGAGAATTCACACTCTAAACTCTGACTCCTCTCACAGATTTCTTCCCTCCTCCTCCTCCTAGTTCCAGAGCCTCAGGAGGATGGAAGCATTTTCACCCTTAGTTTCATTCCCCTGTTGTCGTAGAACGAATTGCCTTATCATGTGCAGTGCTTGTAAAAGGGCCCCCAACAGACCTGAGTTCAAACCCTGCCTCTGCTGTCTGTTACTTGGGGTGAGTCTTGGTCACAGTTGACCCATCTATATGGAGGCGACGATCCCCTGCCGGTAGACTTGATGTGAGCACGAAGTAGCTGCCTTCTGAGAGCCTGAGTATGCACGGCTTGTTTCCTCTCCGGAGCTCCGAGCCCAGGCACGCAGCTCACCCGGCGCCTTGGGTCTTGTCTTGCAGAGATGTCTGGCACGGCGGCGGACATCTCCCTGGTGCACTGGAGACAGCAGTGGCTGGAGAACGGCACCCTGTACTTCCACGTCTCCATGAGCAGCTCTGGGCAGCTGGCCCGGGCCACCGCCCCCACGCTCCAGGAGCCCTCGGAGATTGTCGAAGAGCAGATGCACATCCTCCACGTCTCTGTGATGGTGAGTGCGTGGGGCTGGGGCGGGGGCTGGGAGGGCAGTGAGGTGGAGAGACGCAGGGAGGCGGGAATTGTCAGGAGATGGAGGGAGAGAGCCAAGTGCAAGAGGTTAGAATGATAAACACCAAATCAGATGGACTCCGTGGTGTCTCTCGGACTGACGCCTACCCGTCCATCATCTGTCAGCTGTGACAAACTAATTGTGCTTCGGAGAAGAAAATAAAGGGTCTCCAACTCCTCGGCCTTTTGGCTGACATCTCTGGGAAGAGCTGTTTAACATCTGTCACGTGCTTGGCCTGCTTCGCTGAGGGCTGAGGTTCAGTGCTCCAAAGTACAACTGGCCATTCCAAGAATGACTGAACAAGCAAATTGGGATAAAACTGGAATGGGCTGCCCTTTCCCCAGTGCCCATGATGAGTCAGGTGCTTTAACCCTCACAACGGCCACGTGGCAACCCCTGGAGCCCAGCTGGACATAGCCAGCACAGTGGTCCACAGAAGCCCTCCACTACCCTCACCTTATGACCGTGTATACCATGGCAAAGGGACAAAAAACTTACCCTAAGTCTGCACAGCTGATAAGAGACAGAGCTGCTCTTGGGGATTCAAATCCAAGTGTGTCTGGCTACCAAGCCTGAACTATGTCCTGTGCATCCTGTTTTCTCTCAAGAATTTTTTGAGTATTTACCATGTGTCAAGCACTGTGCTAAGCACACTTATAGGAAATATCTCATTGAACTCTTGTTAAGAATGCACAAAGCCCGGCACATCACCTGCACAGTAGAGATGAAGTTTTGGGCACAGCGAGGTGATGTGGACATCCGGCTCTGTTGGCCCCATGACATGGAACTCTCTGAGGCTACTGCCTCCACTGAGAGGGTTACCAGGGCTGACATCACCTGAGTGGTAGTCTAAAAGGTATAGTAGGCTCATGTTGATGATTTCTTTAAAAAGCTATAATTAAAGGCTTTTGCATAGTAGATTAAAAAAAAAACTCAGAATATAAATCCAGTATACAGAAAGTACAAGGTCTAATGGGCTCATGACAAGATCTGATAATAGCGACACTTGACATCTACCTGGTGCTTGGCACTCCTCAGAGCCACTCTTACCTTATTTCCTCCATTGCTTCTTTAGTGCAGCTCTTCCAGATGCATGAGGTTAGGAAATGGTACCCCCAAGCTATGCATGAAGAGCGTATGGCTGAGAGGGGTGAAATGATGGGTATAAGGCCACTCAACAAAGCCGAGCTACCCTCCACCTCTCATTTCTTCCTTCTGTTTACCACACAGCAATATTTGTCAAGACTCTATAGTGGAGCAGACCTTGGTTTTAGTCTCTTTTCCTTGATCCTCTTCAACTAACACTGTGCATTAGACATTCTGATTAGGGCTGAGTAAGATCTCAGAGGTTTTCTCTTTTTGGAGAAATGCACACACACACACACACACGCACCCCAGCCAGACAGCAGCGTTAATTTTGGACCTTACACATGCTGATCACATGGAGGAACAAATCAAGGCCTTTGTGTTATTCATGGAATGAGTGTGATAGACTTTTTCCACATATATATATTTAGCAAATGATGTGGGCACATGCCAAACAAGTGGGTGCCTGCATGCTAATTTTGGGGTGCAAATTTGTGAGCCTCATCTTAGGGTACTTGCTGAGTTCCTCACGGGGCATGGGACACCACCTGGTGTTAGGCAGGGCCGAGGGGGTGTGACTGCTCTTCTTCCTTTGATGTTAGAGAGCGAAACTCAGTTTTGACTAATATTTATTAATCGTTTTCTGTGTTGCAGCACAGCATTTTCTTGCATATATCCTTCCCGTAACCCAGTAACCTAGATATTATGATCTCAATTATAAATGAGCCTCAAATTTGCCTTTTCTGCCTCGGGGCTCAGTGTTAATCTCACTAAATCAGACTTCCTCCCCAGGACTGTAGGTGTTCCTCACCTTTCCCTTTTGCTCAGTGAGTTCAGTGTGGAAAGAATAACTCACTAAGACCTAGATGTCACTGAGCTGCCCTGAAATTCAGGATTCGGCTGGCAGAGTAGGGAACGTGGAAGTTGCACCCTGCAGACTCTCCCTGTCCACGGGCCAAAGTGGCCTGAGGCTGCCACCTTTTGGTCCACCAGTCTTTCCCCCATTCAGGGCTTTGCCATCTGGATCTTTCCTGTCCCCTCCCTGTCCTTAAAAGATAAGAGTCATGTCCAGGAGATGCTGAACTCCAAGGTGTCACTGGAATCCCAATCCTCTCAGAGGTGGGTCACACCTTCAAGGACACTGCCCACTCTCTGAGGTAAGGAGAAAAGGTGACAGGCACTCAGAACCTGAGGCCCTGGGTGGGAAGTGCCCCACTGGCACATAACTCTCTCAGGGATTTGGGGCAAAGTATTTAACCTCTGTGCCTCATTTTTCTCATCTCTAAAATGATGGTTATACAAATACTTATCCTGCAGATACATAAAGCCCTTGGGTCAAAGGAGCTGGGCACCTAAGAGCATTTGCTTTTATTATTAGAGCACTTCTGTTGAAAAGTTAGAGAGGTATGCTGACTTATCATCCCCTCCCATTTCATAGGTGGGTAAACTGAGTTGTAAGGCAGGCTAGCACTTGCCTGGGATCCCTCAGCCAGTCAGCAGGGGTTGGCCTAGAGGCTGACCACCCCATCCCTGTTGTTCTGGCCACAGACAGTTCAGCAAGAACAGGAAGGTTTGCTTTTCCCTACCACAAGCATCTACTCAAAATGGCATTCAGGGTGGCTGGGATCTATCTCTCCATTTCACAGAGGAGAAATCTGAGACTCAGTGTGTTTAATTGACTTGCCTATGGCTAACAGAAAGGCAGGTCAGGGACCAGGCTTTTCCTGAGATTCCAAAATTGTGTCACATGGCTACTCATGAAACCATGGCTCTGACGCTGTTTGGATGTCGTATTGTTTTCATCTTAGGTGATGATATGAGATGGTTTGTGATGGAACCCAAAGCACTCAGCTAGATCTCAAAGAAGTCTGGAGGCCAGAGTCTGTGATCTTTATTCCTTTTTCTCTGCATAAATATTCTGCCCACCCATGCAGGGAAGCCAGCTCCCACTCAGCCACTGGAACCTACTACAGGCCATGCCTGCTGGGGTGGAACTAGCATGCTCTGTAGGCTTGTTAAGGCCTGATTCAAGCATCCACCTTGTTCTAGAAGGTTGTTTCACCTGAATATTAATATCCCAAAGGGTGATGCAGGGAGGAGGTACTCAGTGAATCTGGTCCAGAAAAAGAGGATAGACTTCATCTCGTCTCGTCCTCTGCTCCAGCTTCAGCTAACCCTGACAAGCTGCACACCCTCCTCTGCCCTGCAGGTGGCGCCCTGTAGAGAAGAAAGCAGGACTTTGGAATTCAGCAGACCTGCCTCTGAACTCATCTTTCTGACTTCTTGATACTTTTACTTTGTGTGAGGCCCTTCATGTTTATGAGCCTCAGTTTCCTTATCTGTGAAACAAACTCTGTGAGATTGATAATACCAATCTCACAGTTTTTTTTTTTGAAAGAATGAAAGAAATATGTGAATAGCACCTAATATCCAGGCTAGCACATTGTGAGTACACAGTAACAGTGGCTATTAATATTATCATTGCAATGACATTTCAAGGACTCCAAAGTAGGAGCAAGAAGACATTGAGTTTAGTCTTATTTTTGCTGCTATTTTGCTGTTTGAGCTAGAGAAATAATTATGATACCTGGCATTTTTTTGAGTAATTATGATATGCTAGGCAATGTTCCAAATTTTGTTTTACATGCATTGTCACATTTAATCCTCTCAACAAATCTTAAGGTGGATACTATCCCTTAGATGAGGAACCTGAAATGTTGATAAATAACTATTGATGTGGCTTTGATCACATAGAGGTTAAATGGTAAAAATAATAGTTCATTCTATATAGGCTGACTCCAGAAACTGCCTTTAATCTATATAGTAGACTGCCATTTCTCTTCTCTATGTAGTAGTTGCTGACTTAAATTACAAGAATTCATGAGTGAATTCTTACAAGGACTCCTCCTTATGTGGAATCCATGGATATTTTATGGGGGGTTATGGCTTGGAAGTCAACTCCAAGGTTGAATAATGTTTCTATCACTAGCTTTATATCCTTGGCCATATCACCTTCATCATTTGTAAAATGGGGGTCATATTCCCCAATTCTTAGAGAATTCTAAGAATCAAATTATATCACACTCACAAGTGCCCTGCAGGGTAAAAATCATGACCGCGATCATTGAGAATTTTCTGTATTCCAGGCACAAAGTGCAGCACCTGCATTATTCTGTTTAATTGTTCTGATACCTCTGTGAGATAGGTACGGTTACTGTCCCTCATTTGCAGATGAGGATCCTGGGAGTTAGTGAGGTTTTTGCATTTTGGTCATCCACATCACCAATGAGTGCTCAAGCTGGGATTCCAACTCATCTGTCCAAATTGAGAGTGCATGTTCTTGAGCACAACTCTGCGTGGCGCAGGGCCTGACATTCACTAAGTGCTCAAAAAGCAGTTGCTGTTATTTAAATGTTAGCTGTAGTGAGGGTCACCGTGCCTTTTATTTAGAATATTCACTCGAGGTGCTCAGAGCACTTGATAGAACTTGGAAACTTGTCAGCTAGGGAGAGAGGAGTTGCTCATGCCAGCAGTTTATGGGTAGGAGAAAAAAAGCCCAGAGGAGGCTGAGTGATTTGGCTGTAGTGTCAGAGAGTCAGAGAACAGTGGCTTCTATCCTGTAGGTACACTTTGCATTGTTCACCAGCACAAGATATCAGGGACCCCTGTTTCTCTCTGCCAGCCTAGTTTGTGACCTATCTATGCAAACTGGAAGAACAGAGAAAGAGGTTCTTTCAGTTTCCTTATTTAGAAAGTGGGAAGAATTTACCTGCTTCTGGCAATTAGGAGGTTAAATGCAAAAAAAAAAAAAAAAATGTCCTAGCAAGTATGATCAGACATTGTTGTTTCTTCTTTGCATTTAGTTGTTGTTTTTTTTTTTCCATTTCTTTTTGTTGCTGTTGGCATTGTCATGTTGACATTTCAAGATATATTTTACTTTTGCATTGATCAAAGTTACTTTCAACCAAAATAGTCACCACTTGTGGTTCAAAGAGTTGGTCATATAACCCTCCTCTCCTCCCCTCCCCCCTTTTAACAGTGAGAAATATAATTTCATTTTAATATGGTGTGTGTCTTGTCTTAAAGATTTCCACCAAGAGTTATTGGATAGGAACTGTTTAAGATCAATATTTTTCATCCTGGCTCTTTTGTTTTCCCCTTTGGTCTTTTTGGTGAAAAAATGTTTTGAGAAAGGGGATGAAAAGAAATGTTTGGTTTGATGTAGAAGAAGAAAAGAACTCTGAGGGCACTTTTCATTCAAAAGGACCATCCCAAAGAAAACACTGCCTATTTGTACTTGGGGGCCCCATGAGGGAAGACTCCGAGGGACCAAAAATTCCTGTGCATGGCAGGACAAGCCTTTTAAAGTACTGGAGCTGTCCATCAGTAGAATAGACTGAGTAAGCGAGTAGTGAGTTTCTTGTTCCTGAGGGTATGCAAACAAAACATGAAAGCCCCATTCACTGGGATTTTGAGAGGAATGATAGTTAAGTTAGATGACTATTGTAGTTGCTTCAAATTTAGTTGATCTATGACTCTATGATATAATAATATAGAGAAAAATGCCTTGAGGATTATAAAATACCACATAAATTGAAGAGATTATTCTTACCATTCTCAATTGGTAGCTTTGTTTAAAGGACTTTTGTGGTATTGGGATTACACTTTTTAAAGTTTTCGGTGAAAGATGGCTTTAGATCATTTCCCCAACCATTGCAGTTTTTAATTCGTGGTGTATTTTTCCTCATTGATTTAATCACTCAATCATGTAGTGGTTTACCTGCCTATTAAATATAACAGTGAAAATCCTATCTGCTGGAGGAAAGAAAAAAAAAACCAACCTTTTATTTTTTTTTATTTCAGCATATTATGGGGGTACAAATGTTAAGGTTACATATATTGACCATGCCCCCTCTTCCACCTTGAGTCAGAGCTTCAAGCGTGACCATCCCCCCAACATTGCATATCTCACTCATTATGTTTGTTTTAATAAAAACCTTTTTAAAAAATCAACCAGAAGCTCAGAACAAGCCAACTATGGGATCTGGCTGCTAAAAGTGGTCTTATATTTTAAGTTGTATTAATAAAAGAGTAGTTTTCTGAACAAGTAATTACAGAAGTGCTAGGTAAGAACTGAGATACTGTATTTATTTCTGGGGCCACATGTTAAAAGAAACAATAACTGTTTAGAAAAGTTACAATCAAAATAATCAAGACAGTGGCAAATCTTAAAAATAACAAAGCTAACCAGTACCATTATTGTGCTTATTCACGTTTAACTCATTCAGTTCTTATAGTAACCCCAATTCAGTAGACACTATTATTATTATTATTCTCCTGCTGAGAAAACGTAGGCCCAGAGACTGTAACTAACTTGAAAGAACTGTGGACTGTGTATCCCGAGCTTCACATTCTTGCTCCGTAACTGGCTTAGTAGTGGTGGGGCTGGAGCATGTGTTTTCTCTCCGCTTCCACTTTCTCATCTCTGTTGGGTTGATGATGGAGGTACCTCCCTAAGGGGGGTTGTGAGAATTACCCAAGGATACAAAGCAAATATGCTAGAGCCTGACACATAGTCCCGGCTTTATAAATGTCATGACTCTGCTCTTAATAAGTGTATCAGCTTCCTCGGGCTGCCATAACAAAGTATCACAGACTGAGTCTCATGGTTGTGGAGTTAGATGTTTGAGATCAAGGTGTTGACAGAGTCATGCTCCCTACTGAAAGCACGAGGGATGGATCTGCTCCAGGACTTTGTCCTAGCTTCTGGTAGTGCCTTGGCTCGTGGTGGCAAACTCCAATCTTCACGTGGCATCCAGCCCACGTGGGTGTCTGTCTCTGTGCCCAGATTTTCCCCATTATATAAAGACAATCATATTGCACTGGGGCCCATCCTAATGACCTTGTTATAACTTGATTACTTCTGAAACACACTCTGTCCAAATAAGGTCACATTCTGCTATACTGGGGATTAGGAGTCAGCATATCTTTTTTGGAGGGTACCATTCAACTGATAACAATAAGTGCTATCACTATGTTATTTGTAAGTGATTATTACTGAAGGTCACTTGGGACAACTAGGATGGATGAAGCCAAACTATTACAAATTGTGGGTCCTAAAAGCCTTAGAAAGCAGAAGAGTAGGGAAAACAGACTCTGATTAAGAAGAATTATTTTAAATGGGAAGATGGCAAAAATCTAGCAGTAGAAAAACCATGTGCTACACATACCCCTACACAGCTATGGTTGAATCTCAGGTGTCCCAGTCCTGCCTCTTATGTGCCTCATGGCCATGTGCAAGTCACATTTCCTTCTCAGCCTCAGTGTCTTTATCTGTAAATTAAGATCACCAAGCTTTTTTTCAGTTGCCCAGGCATGATGAAGTTTGGTAATACAAATATTCCAAGTATTTTTACGTGGACCATACCCCATGTACCCATGTACTTTCTTTTTTTAGGAGGTGGGATTTTTTTATATTATACATATATATTTCTCAAATATTTTACAAATTTAAATTATATGAACCTTGTAGCTTGGCCCTAACCTGATTAAACAACAAGGATTCACTAAAAGCCTTCAGATCTCTAGGGTTATGGGCAAAGAAGGAGAATAAACCATAGCTTCTCTCCCACAACATTTAAGTATGCACTATTGGGAAGTAGAACGAGTGTGGCAATTGGTGTCAGGAAGCCGAGTTTCAAGCTTAGATCATCACACACCAGCTGTAGAGATTTGGGCAAGTCATTTCACCTCACTGAACTTCTTGTTTAGTTATTTGCGAAATGAAATAAAAACTAAAATCATAGCATCAAAATGAGATAATGCCCACGACAGCATTTGGTGAGATTTTCCCAAAAGCAATAGAACTATAAAATATGGTTGGGATGTTGGAGCTGAAAAACACTTTGGACCTCGCAGAATCCAACTCTTCTAGATGAATCAGCTCATTTGTTTATTCTACAGACTACCCTGAATCTCCGTGACTGGCTAAACCATGCTTGATTTTTCCTACATGTTACATGTCAGCAGCTGTAGTGACTGTGGCTTAGATCTGCTTGTCTTCTCCTTCTGGAGCTTTGGCTGAAGGGGAGCCCCAGTCTGAGATGTGTGGTTTCCATGACACAGGGAGTGAGCAAGAGAGCTGGCAGGAATGGAGGATGACTCTTGAAGCTGATGCTCAGATGTGGGTTCTCTCACGTTCTATCTGCCAAAACACATCACATGGCCAAGCCCAGAGCCAGTGGCAGGGGTATGCAATCCTTTAGGGGACACACATGCAAACAGTTGCAAAGAGCAATCGAATATACCCATCCTCATTTTCACAGGTAGGGAAAATGATGCCAGAGAAGGATGTTCTCCATCCCTGTCACATTATTTTGGGCCAGAGATCAAACCCAGAGAGAAAAGGTTGACAAGGGCATCCTGGAGATGGCAAGAGGCAACTCTGGAAGGGGACCAAGAAGGCGGTTCTTTTGAATCTTCTGGCCAAAGCAGAATGCAGAGTAAGAGTGTTTAGCAAGAAATTCTGCATAAAATAGACAGAGGGAGGCAGAGAGAAACACAGACAGGAAAAAATAGACATCAACCCATATTTGAGAAACGATTCAGTACTAGCTGTATAGAATTTACCAGAGAGACAGAGAGAAATAAAGGGAAACTGAGAGAAAGGGAAGCCAGGGATGGGGAGAGAGACTCAGAAAAATAAAGGGAAATTGGCAGGAACCAAACAGAAAATAATTTAGCAATAGAAGCAGAGATAGGGGAAGGGGAAAACAGAGCGGGGTGAGTGGGGCACATAGAACTCAGTCCCAAGAAAGAGCAGGGGAAGGTGGAGTCATAGGGTAAGCAGTAGGCTGAGGAGGGTCAAGCCCAGACAGGCAGCAGCCAGCAGAGACAGGAGGGAGGGCCTGAAGCAGGGACACCCAGCACCACAGATCTGAGAAGAGCCACAGAGAAGATGACTAGGCTGCAGCAGTAGGTCCTGGAGAAGGGATGGGAGAGGGGAGATAGAGTACAGAGTGATGAAGTGGGAAGGGACAGAGGGGTTGGCAGGAGAGTCAGGGAATGTCCCCTTGATGGCCACTCCCAACTTTCTATGCTACAGCCTCTTGTTCCATATTCTACTTCCCTTCAAGAACCTGGGAGCTTTTGTGTGGTATTCTAGCAACAATGCAAAATGAATGGGGCATGTGAACATTTGCAGTGAGGCGTTCACATTGTTTACTCCCTATCTCATGGTCTCCAAATCAACCTACAGTAAAAATGGAAGGTGAGCTTAGTTTGGGATATGTTGGAGCTTTCACCTAACCCTTCAATTAATTCTGCTTTTTCCCTTCTTCCCTATCTTCAGAAGGCAGCTTGGCTTTGTAGAAATGATAATGGATTTGGAGACAGACAGATGTGGATTCAAATTATAGCTTTTCATAAATTCTTTGCCTAGGCCAATGTCTATAAGAGTTTCTCCAACATTTTCCTCTAGCATTCTTATAGTTTCATGCCTTAGGTTTAAGTCTGATATCCACCATGAATTGATTTTTGTGAGAGATGAAAGATGTGGATCCTGTTTCAGTTTTCTACATGTGGCTATCCAGTTTTCCCAGCACCATTTATTGAATAAAGATTCTTTTCCCCAGTGTATGTTTTTATCACTTTGTCAAAGATTAGATGGCTATATGAGTTTGGTTTTATATAAGGGTTCTCAGTTCTGCTCCATTGGTCAATGTTCCTGTTCTTGTGCCAGTAACATGCTATTTTACTTGCTGTAGCCTTGTAGTATAGTTTGAAGCCTGGTAAATTGATGCCTCCCAACTCTTCCTTTTTCCTTAAGATTGCTTTTGCTATATGGGGTCTTCTCTGGTTCCATATGAGATGTAGAATTATTTTTTCTTTATCTGTGAAAAATGATGTTTGTATTTTAATAGGGATTGCATTGGCCCTGTAGATCACTTTGGGTAGTATAGACATTTTAACGATGTTGATTCTGTCGACACATGAGCATGGTATGGTTTTCCACCTGTTTATGTCCTCTGCTGTTTCCTTCCTTAGTGTTTCGTAGTTCTCCCCGTAGAGATCTTTTACCTCCTTAGTTAAATATATTCCTAAGTACTTTATTTTCTTTGTTGCTATTGTGAAGGGTATTGAGTTTTTGATTTGGTTCTCAGTTTGATTGTTGTGGCATATAAGAATGCTACTGATTTCTGAAGAATTCCAAAAATGGAAAAATAAGCACCATATGTACTCACCATCAAGTTGGTTTTAACTGATCAACGCGTAAGTGCACATATAGCAATAACATTCATCATGTGCCAGGCATATGGGAGGGGGGAGGAGGGGATGGGTGTACACACACATAATGAGTGTTATGTGCACCGACAGGGGGATGGACATGCTTGAAGCTCAGACTTGGGTGGGGCAAGGGCAATATATGTAACCTAAACATTATTACCCTCATAATATACTGAAATAAAAAAAATGTGGCTCTTCTTATTGCTGTTTGCCCTGAGGCACATTAATGAACCTCTCTGATTCTCACTTCTGAATTGTAAGTGAGGCTAGGGATACCTATCCCCTTCTTAAGGTGTGGGCAGAAATAAATGTTTATAAAAGGCTTATGAAGTGTTTTCAAATGCTGCTCAGAGAAAGTCCCTGTCTTTTCCTTTGGCCTTTAAAAAAATTCTTCCTGGTTTTTTGTTGTGCTTGGCCTTCAGAAACATTCTTTCAGCTAAATTGGGCAGGAGTTATTAAGAATATTGTCTTTAAAATACTGATACAAATAATTGACTAAATAAATAAATGGGATAGAAGACATTGCTCTTTCTTACAGTAGAATTCCAATTAATAAATGTAGGAGGAAAGAGGGAAACAGAAAATCACCATTAGGCAACCACCACTGTAATAATTACCACTGCCAAGATCCACTGATGTATACAAAAATTAATGGGTGAAACTTTGAGAGGAAACAGGATATTTTCAGAGTCTCAAAGTATTACCCCTTGGATATTTATTAATTACAAAAGGAAAATAGTGACTTTACAGTGGAGAAATCTGGCAGATCCCACTTGTATTGGCTTTCCAGGGCTGCTGTGACAAATTGCCACAAACTAAGGGCTTAAAACAACAAAAATTTATTCTCTCATAGTTTTTTTTTAAATTTATATAAAATGCATGGGATACAAGTGCAATTTTGTTACACGATACGTTGCATACTGGTCAACTCAGGGCTTTTAGGAGCTCCACCACCCAAATGATATACATTGTACCCATTAGGTAATTTTTCATCATCTATCCCCCTCCCAGTCCCTCAGCCTTCCAAGTCTCCATTGTCTGTCACTCCAGTCTCTCTCACAGTTCTGGAGAACAGAAGTCTGAAATCAAGGTGGTGGCAGAGCTGTGCTTCCCCACCAGGGCTGTGAAGGAGAATCCTTCCTTGCCTCTTCTAGCCTAGGGTAGCTCTTAGTGTTGCTTGGTCTGTGGCTACATAACTCCAATTTCTGCCTCCATCTCCCTATCATCTTCTCCTCTATGTCTTCTCTTTTGTGTGACTGTCATAAAGACAGTGTCACTGGACACGTGTCACTGGATTTAGGGCTCTCCTTGACAACTCAGGTTGCACTCCTCTACCCACGATCCTTAACTTAATTACATCTGCAATGACCCTTTTCCCCCAGTAAGGTAATATGCAATGTTTCAGGGATTAGAATGTGGACATATCTCTCTGGGATCCACTATTCAATGGATCACTCTACCTTAACCAAGCGATCAAGGTGAACATCACCAGTGAAGGGCGTATTGACACCTTGCATCCTCTGATGCGAGGCACTGAGGAAAGCACGGTGCTGTTTCTGTGGCATTCTTGCCAAAAATATGTAACTATTCTAATCAGTAGAAACCAACAGGCAAACCCAGTGAAAGACATTTGCAAAATGTTTGACCAGCACTCTTCGATAGCATCAAGATCATAAGAGACAGGAACGACTGTGGAATTGTCACAGACTGGAAAGGGACTAGGGAGATGTGAGAGCTAAAGGCAGTGTGGGATCCTGGATTAGATTCTGGACTGAAACAAGGACATTAGCGGAAAAATTGGTGAAATTTGTATAAGGTCTGTAGCTTAGTTAATATTGATAGTATTGAATCATGGTTAGTTTCCAGGTGTAGGTTATTTTATTATGGCCACGTAAAATATTAACATTGAGCCAGCTGAGAGAAGCCTATACAGAGCTCTCTGTGCTAACTTTGCAATTTCCTGTGAGTCTGTAATGATTTCAAAATAAAAAGTTTAGAAACAAAAAAGAGTATTGACTGTGGAACAGAACTGCCTGGGTTAGAATCATACTTGTAGTATGATATTGATTAAGTTACTTGACTCTGTGCCTCAGTTTTCTCCACTGAGAAATGGTGATAATAATACTTTCTACAGTTAAAAATGAGGTAACCCATGTACACTTTATGCAAATGTTGTATCAATGATACCACTGGTATTACAGTTCTGATTGTTCCTCTTCCACAAATGATAATTCCAAAGCCTAGAAGGTCGAGACAACTCTTCTAAGATCACACAAGCCAGCGTCTGGTCCCAGATTTCAATATACATTTCTGATTCCAAGTGATCTGTCTGCTCTGTAATATTTTCTCTCTCACAGGGAGCAAGGGCAGGTAAGAGCCCTTTAGGAGCTCATCATCCCCCTCGCCATCCAATTATCAGACTCTGTGTGATCTAGAGGCAGTCTTGACCCTAGACTGTGGACGAAGGCAGCCAGTTCTTCCTGGCCACAAATATTTACAAGTGTTGAAAGCAGAAATATCTGACTTCATTCTCAAACGAAGCTCTTTTAAAAGTTATCTAGATAAAGACACACACATACACACAAAGTCATCCACATAATCAATGCTTCTAGCTCTGAAAGAGTGACTCACAGTGTCATAAGACAGGTAGATGAGAGAGCTGGCCCACCCACGTAAATCTCAGGGCAGTGTGTGTGTGTGTGTGTGTGTGTGTGTGTGTGTGTGAGTGTGTGGTCCCCACCATACCACACTGCCTAACTCTTCCCTGGCTGCATGCTACACTCAGTAGAAGCCCCACCCCCACCCCCCCACTGGTGCTGAGAGAGCTGTCTGCAGTATAGGTTCAACACAACTGTATTTCACTCCATTGTGGCAATCATCCCGTCTGCACATCCACCGAAACTGTCAACAATTACCCAATTCAAACTTCTGCTGCTAATGTTCCCCAGCTCAAGGGCGTCTTTAATAGCAAAATAATACTTGTTTTTTCTTCCTTCCCTCTCTGTTTTATCCTAATCTCTCCCCGATGAGACATAACATTAATTACAGCAGTTAACAGAAATTCTGTCTCCATTACTGCCTGCCACCGGCTCCATCTTGGCTTCCGCCTCTGAAATTTCTGTCCTGAATGAAGGGGGGAGCGAGGGGCTGTGCAGATGTGTGGTTGTGTTTATTTACCTTCCCTCTCTGCCCACCTCCTTTGTGTTGAATTTTAAGTCAAGTGGAATCAATATTTTCACTGGGGGTGTGCGTGAGTGTGTGTGTGTGTGTGTTGTTTGTGTGCGCCTGCTTCACAATCTAGCTGTCATTTTGAGCTAATTGTGTTGTTTCCTCTTGTGTGGAAGGAAATCTTATCTGTTTTGGATTAAAATTCAATGAAGGTCATAGCGGCTGGAAAACTTACCAGACTGCTGCAATTAATGTTCATTTGGCTTTGATAAATTGGAACGTTCCCCTCAATAGGACTGGAGTGGATTTCAGAAGCAATAATTCTTCCATTAACTCAAAGATTCTGCCTGTGATGGAGGACCTTGTCCTGCTTTTGTTTGTCATCTGTCACTTGGAGGAGCTGGGCATATGTCAGAGATGATTTATTATGATTGCAGCGCCTGCTTGTATCAAAGCATTTAAAACCACTAATTATTTTTGCACCCTGTAAATTGCTTGATTAAACAAAATGTGAGGCCAGAATTGAGGTAGAAAAATTTTTCGTGCCCATGGGTGTCTACAATTGTGAGCTTATTACAAGTTCTTTCTAAGGGCTAGGTGAAAATAAATCTATCAGAGAAATAACACTGAGCACTTATTGTATGATGGGAAATATGGTGGGAAGTTAATGTGCATTATTATACTCAATTCTTAAGACAATTCTTTAGGGTGATTTGCCTGTATCACCCGGGAGGAGACTGAAGTTCATAGATGATAATGCATTTCATCCGACATAAGCAACATAATATTGAATGCTGAATCAAATGTCTTGATTCTAAAGTCATTGCATTATCACTGTGTGTTAGGATTTTTAAGAATTGCCTTACATTATTAAGTTCTACTGTTGGTATTTCACTGGGTGTGGAGCAAGGACATCTTCCCACTAAAAGGTACCTAGGGTGGGATTACTGGATCATTCAGTTGGTCCATTTTTAATTTTCTGACGGACCTCCCTACTGTTTTCCATAGTGACTGTGCCTATGTACATTTCATCAAACAGTATACCAGTGTTCCCTTTCCATCAAGTTATATATATTAAATATATATAGCTTTTACATGTTATTGTAGCTCATAAAAGTGGTTTAAAAGAAAGAATAAATCTACTACCACCACCAACAACAAATAGCATTAACTTGGGTGTTTGGTTAAAAGGCAGTTTCCTGGGCCCTGCCTTATATACACTTGACCTGAACATGGGTTTGGGGTCTAGTAGAAACCGCAGAAATGGAGAATCGCTAACCTACAGCTCATTGAGACCAGCCATGGGAAAGTCACAGCCTTGACCTGCTAATTTTTAAAATTATTATTTAATTCTCATAAAACCTTGCCCAGCAAGCACTGATCTCTCCATCTTCCAGATTGGAACATTGCAGTGCATCAAGTGAAGTCACCTTGTCTAGGACCACACAGCCAGGGAGAGCCCCAGCTGGGATGTGGACCCTGCATCTGCCCTGCTGGCTGCAAAGCTCTTGCTCTCACACGGCAGCCCTGTCTCATCCCTCCTGCCTTGTCTCTCCCTGCCCTCAGCCCTCCCACCCTTCTCTAAAATTCTGCAGGGGCACAGGCATGAGTGGCTCTGGCCTTTCCCTACGGACACCCACTTCAGTTCCTGTTTTATTACAGTCCTTATGTGTCCTGATGTTCCCCTAATGAAGTGTCCAGAGGCCTGCCCTGTCTCGGCTTTCCTTAATAGGGAGTGAAATATGTTGGTGGCAATGCCAGAGGCTTTGTTTCGATGGTGAATAGAGTCACAGAGGCTGTCTGGGGGGAAATGCTGCCAGTTCCCCTCTCTGCTGACTGCAGGGCAGGTCTGGGCCATCACCATGAGTACAGCAGCTTGGTGAGCAGGGAAGAGAATTTGCTGGACCTGGACCTGTCAGCCTTTTGCTAACTGTGTCATCTTGGGCTGCTACTTGCCCTCTCTGAGCCTTGGTCTTTTCAAATGTAAAATAGTGCTAACAACAGTACCTCCTCTGAAAAAAATCATTGTGTAGAATGGAAGCATCCGTGTTAAGTGCAAATTTAGTATCTGATACATAGAAATTTCTCAATAAATTCAACTTCCTGATGCCCAAACACTTTTGATCAACTGACACTGATAGAACATGTTCGCATGGCCGGATATGGTGGTTCACGCCTGTAATCCTAGCACTCTTGGAGGCTGAAGTGGGAGGATCACTTGAGCTCAGGAGTTTGAAACCAGCCTGAACAAGAGTGAGACCCTGACTCTACTAAAAATAGAAAAATTAGCTGGGTGTCATGGCACACCTGTAGTCCCAGCTACTGAGGAGGCTGAGGCAGGAAGATCACTTGAGCCCAGGTGTTTGAGGTTGCTGTGAGCTATGATGATGCCACAGCACTCACTCTAGCCTGGGCAACAGAGTGAGACTCTGTCTTGATTGATAGATAGATAGATAGATAGATAGATAGATAGATAGATAGATAGATAGATAGATTGATCGATTGAACGAACATATTCCCATTTACAATCTCATTTAAACCTCCTGACAATATATTAAGTAGGTGTTCTTTTCCTTCAGAATGGAAGATGTTATGGACCGAATTGTGATCCCCCAAATTTATATTTTGAAGCCTATCCCCCAATGTGACTATATGTGGAAATAGGACCTTTGAGGAGATAATTAAGTTAAATGGGGTTATAAAGTGAGTCCCTAATCCAATAGTACTGGTGTCTTTGTAAGAAGAGACACTAGTGATGCACACACAGAGGAAAGGCCATGAGAAGACATAGCAAGATGGTATTCATCTATAAGCTGGGAAGAGAGGTCTCACCATAAACCAATCTTGCCAGGGCCTCGATGTTAGATTTACAGCCTCCATAAGTGCAAGAAAGTAAATTTCTATGGTTGAGGCCACCCAGTCTGTGACATTCTGTTGCGGCCGTCCAAGCAGATTAATGCAGATTTTGACACCGTGAAGTGGGGTGCTTCTGTAAAACATTCCTAAAAATATGAAAGTGGCTTTGGAGTTGAGTAATGGGTAAGAGGCTTGAAGAGTTTTGAAGTGCGTGCTGTATAAGCTTCAAAAATCTAGATTGCTTTGAAATGACCGTTGTTAGAAAAATGGATGTTGAAGATGCTTCTGTGGTGATGTTTCTAATAAAAACGAGGAACGTGATATTGGAAAATAGAAGAAAGGCAGATTTTGGTATACGATGGCAAAGAACATTGGCTGCTAATGATTATTCATGGATGAGATGTGTAAGAATATGCCCATTTTATGGATGGGGAGACTGAGGTTGCCCAAGGTCACATGCCCACGTAAGACCTGGATTCTGAATGTTGAACCCATGTTCTCCCCAGTAGCATATTAAGACCAGTGAGATTGGAAGAACAGCTAACTGGGAGGAGAGGCCCACACCTTGTTATTAAGTCTGTTTCTCTGTCTCCTACTCGTACGACCTGGAAAGAGTCGTGTCCCCTGTCAGAGCCTTGCAGTGGTAGAGTGAGGCCTCAATCAGGTTAACTTGAGCGAAGTGGTTGGTACCTTGCCTGTGGGAAGTGCTGTGTAAACGGGAGTTCTGGGGCTGTGAAACCTCTTCCTACCTCCAACGTCCTGTTTCCTTGCTGTTACATTTAGGCAGTAACTCATATCTTAAAAGACTGTGTTGAGTGAAATGAGATAACCGAGGCATAATGCCCAGGACACTGCCTGGTCCAGAATAGATGCTCAGCTCATGGTGACTGTTATCATGATTATTATCAGCGGCCTCCCAAGCACCTTATTAGAGCTTCCTCAATTTGGGAATCTCTCAGATCAACCAAAGACCAAGCTGATGCTTTTCCAGCCTGCTCTGAGGCCTCGGAGTGGAGGAAGGTTGGCAGCCACGGGAGGCGACAGCAGGGGCCTCCCGGGGGACCGTCGCCTGCGCCGCAGAAGGTGAGGCTACGTCTGGCCTGGCCAAGTGGTGCAAAGTGAGAAATGAGGATGCGAAGCAGCAACAACATCTGTGTCATCATTTCTGCACCAGGAGGTCAACCGGCTTCATAAACTCTGCTGCTGCCAGAGCGGTCTTTGTTTAGGAATTAATTAGGAGTAGCAGAGAACTGCTGCCCGTGCAGATTTCGGTCTCTGGAAGTTATAAAAAGCAGATGGATTTTAAGCAAATGTGGTTTTCACCCTTTAACACCATGTGAAAGGGTACATATTAGCGCAGGAGGCTGGGGGAGGGGGCGGCTGATGAAGAGGGGCACCTGAGCCGCCTTCTTGTGCCACATCTGTGTGCTATGTGCATGGCCCTGTCACTGTGGCTGCTGCTGTTTGTACATCGGTCAAATTTTGTTGTTAATGTTAATAGTACCGTAGTCTGATGAGTCTTTTTGTGTGCCAGGCACAACGCTAAATTGTTTACATGCATTGAATCTCCCCAACAGTCCAGCGAGGAGGCTGTTGTCAACTGCCTCATTGCTACTGTCACCGAGCCTATTGACACGTGAGCACACAGGCTCACAGGGGCAGAGTCTTCTTCTAGGAGGGTCAGAGCTCAGACCTGGACTCAGGGTAGGGGGAGTCCCAGGTCTATTCCTGTAGCTGCTATGCTATAGCAGCTTTCCCTCCCCTTCCTGGTAAAATGCTCTGAGTGTCCATTTGAAAGTATCTGTTCAAGGCTGAGTAAGGAACTTTGGAGAGAGGATCTTGTAAAACACAGGGATTCCTCATGTGTGGGCCAGCGAGGACCGTTTATGCTTTCATGAATCAACTCTTTGTTGAAAGATGTTAATCACCCTCAAAGACTGCATTTCACCTGAGCTGTAATAATAATAATAATAATAATAATGCTAGGGGGTATTTGTACAGTGCTTTGGCAGACTCTAGACAGTGCTTGCACGTTTACTATTGTGTTTTATCCTCCCAACCACCCTGAATATGTAGACATTGATATTGTAGCTTTCATTATTACTGCCAGCTCTGCTTTATAGATGAGGAGATTGAAGTTTAGAGAAATCCATCATGTCCACGATCACACAGCCGCTCAATGGTAAAGCCAGACGTACGTGCCCCAGACACCTGGGCATCTCCTGGGGAGAACTGAAAGGTGAGGGTTGGCCTGAGATGGCAGATACGAAGGAGCCATGGCAGAAAAGTCCCCAAAATCGTGGCATGTGGGAGCCACAGAGCCACAGAGGACCTTTATGGGCTCTGCTTCAAGGTCTCTGGGACTCTCATTGTCACGGAACAATCGACGCTGCATGAGTCTACTTATGTGAGATATCCAAAATAGTTAAATTCATAGAATTGAAGAGGACAGTGGTGTTGCCAGAGGTTGGGGAGAGGGGAAGTGAACAGTCCCTCATCGACAGGCATAAAGCGTCAGTCCGGCAAGGTGAATACGTTCTAGGGATCCGCTGTGCCACATTGCACCTGCAGTCAGTATGACGTGTCACACACTCAAAAGTGTGTGAGGAGGGTAGACCTCATGAGCTCGTGTAAGTGTTCTCACCACAATAAAATTTAAATGAAATAGATGAGGAAAACCAATACCCATAGACAGGAACTCATTCCTTCAAATTCACACAGCAGGGTAGTGTGACATTAAAGATAAAAGATGATGAACAAATTTGGGTTTAAATCCCAAATTTCCTGTCACCTCTACCTGTGTCTTTAGGAAAGTTAATTAATTTTCTGAGCCTTGGTTTTCTCTTCTGTAAAACAGGAAAAACAGTACCATATAGGCACGAGGATGCAATGAGATGATGTATACGAAACTGGTGGCATCACACATGTCCCAGAAAGTGAAAAGCCATTGGGAAAATAGAAAAAGAGGAGAAAACAAATAGAAAAAGAGGAGAAAACAAACATGGGCCTGGGGACAGACAGGCCTGGGGTCAACTCCAAGCTCCTCAGTCTTTAGCTGTGTGACCTCATCTCCTCTAAACCCCAGTTTCCTTCTATGCAAATTAAAAGGATGGTTATACTTACACCATTTTGTTTGCAATGAGCATTAAAAATAACCCGTGATGATGATCAGCACAGGGCTTTGCCCACGGTGAACCTAAGCTCTCGTGGGTCCCAGTGTGTTCTCCTCCTATCCCATCATTTTCTCTCTCAGCTAGATGTTCTTCAAGCAAACAAATAAAGCCCATGTTTCCTTCCCTGAAGCACCATTGTTGACATTTTTCCTTTGGGCCCTGGAGCTGAGAAGCAGTTCTGGATTCTAGCCATTTCTATAAAAACATTCCCAACTTGGTAGGGTGATGCGTCTCCTCCAAGCACAGAGCTAGAGGAGAAGGTGGCATTAAGTGTAATTAAATATGCACTCCTGCGTTTGGGGAACACATTGGGGGGATTTGTCTTTAAAGTGTCATTCTTGTAGCAAAGACACCTGTTATGCTAATGATGCTGCCTTAGTCTCTCAACTGGGGGCCTGGATGTTTTCTTAGCTTAGCTACAGTGAATACATTATACCCCATGCTGTACTCCATGGTATACTGCCTTTTGCTTTTTCTCAAATGTAAGCACCTCGGATTCTTTATTTGGCCTCCATAATAAAACACATGGCTGGGAGAGGTGCTTAAGTTAGTCCCCGCGTTGGAGGGAATACCTGGTGGGAAAAGAGGAGAAGAGAAACAAACATTTACTGGGTCATTGTCATGCACCAGGTGTCCTGCTGAATGCTTGTCTCTGCGCTGCTATTTAATTTACCACAGCCTTGCAGGGTAGGTGTTTGTACTGAGATGTTGCAGGTAAAGAATCTGAAACTCAGAGAGGTCACAATGTAGTTATTTATTCTACTAATATTTCTTGAATGACCCACCCACTGAGTGTCAAGTACTATGTGAGACCCCTGGAACTGTGATCTGGTCTGTAGGGTTTCTCAACAGGAGGAACCAGAGTGGCAACTTGAGATTGAGGCTCCAAAGACATGAAGCAGCTTGTCTAAGGTCATATTGTAGGACGTAGCAGAGCTGGGATTCAAACCCAGATCTGTTGGAAGCTTGTTTTGACCCTTTTGCAACAAGGGCACGTGGATTGTTCATTTACTTCTTCAACTTTCATAGGGCATCTCATATGTATAAGGTAGTATGTTAAGCACGTCATCTTCATTTCCAGATGAAGGTTTCCATACCTTCGGGTAGGGGTGCTGAGTCAAATATTCACACAGTACAAGGTAGCACTGTGTCAAAGGCACAGAGCGACGATAGTGGGAACAGAGGAGGAACAGGTCAATTCCAGCTGGAGAGATCAAGGCAAGCTTCCCGGAGCAAGGAAACATTTATGCAGACCTTAAATGTGGCATAGAGTTAGACAACAGTCAATAATTTACAGCTTCTGCCCCTTAGCGACATCTTTTTCCAGTAGATGACACTGGGAAGGGCCTAATTCATCCCTGGGTCAGGGATTAGTTCCACACCCAATCACTTTCCAAGAGGTTCTTAGACTTCTGGCATCCTGTCCAACACCGATTCATCTGGTACTGACCACTCTGTCCAACGACAAGGGCTGGAACTGACCCACACAGGTAAACAGACATGGCTTCCATGGACAAGAGAGGGAATGGAAAGAACAACAACTTGTTTACGTCCTTCTTAGTCAATTCAGGGAAGACTTGGTATAGGGGTGGTTGTGAAAGTAAGTTTAGAGAGGAACCATATAAAATGATTGATTCCAGTACTTTTCAGCATTTTGCAGTAGAAACTTTTTATCAAATGAAGCACAATGATGGACGTTGTTTATGTCCATGTAGACACCTAATATAAAACACATCAAAGTGGATCTGTTCTGGCTGGAAATTTGGAGGAATTGGGGGAACAGGACTTGAGTTTCCCAGTTCACTTGACACAAAATCAAAGCTGTGCTTTAGGGAATGTGGCTTAAAAATTCCTGACCACCCTATCCCCCTTCTCCCTTCATCATGAAACTGACAGAGGAACTGCACCCTGAGAGGCGAAGGAACTTACTCAACCCATCACCAAAGCCAAAGAGTGAGCTGAAGCCAGGAGCCAACTCTCTGGCCTCCTATCCCAAGGGTTATGAGGACACCATGAGAAGAGAGATTGTTTTGTCTATTTGTGTGCCTTTTAATGTTTTGTTTTAAAATAATTTTAGATTTATAGAGAATCCCCATATAGCTTTACTCAGCTTCCCCTATTGTTAACATCTTTCATAACCATGATACATTTGTTAAAACTAAGAAATTAACATTGCTGCAACACCATTAACTAAAGACTTTATTCTTATTTCCCTTGTTTCTCCACCGATGTCCTTTTACAGTCCTAGGATCAATTCCAGGATACTATATGCAGTTAGCTCTTTTAAGTCACTGTAGTTTCTCTTCCTCAGTCCTTGTTTATTATCACTTTCACAACTTTGAAGAGTACTGGTCAGGTGTTTTGTGGGATGTCCCCCACTTTAGATTTGTCTGAAGTTTTCTCATGATTAGACTTGGGTTATAGATTTGGAGGACAAATGCCACAAAAGAAAATGCTCATCTCGTTACATCATATCAAGAAGTACATGGTATCAACATGACTTATTACTGACGATGATTACATGGACCACTTGTTTAAGGCAATTTCTGCCCGGTTTCTCCACTCTCCAGTTACTGTTTCTCTCTTTCCATGCTCTATTATTTAGAAACAAGTCCCTACGTCCAGCACATACTCCTGGAGAGGGGGAGTAAGATCCACCTCCTGGAGGGAGGAATGTTAATATATTTGTGGACATTTGTCAAAACCACCCCAGTAATTAATAAATATTTGGAGATGATCCTTTGAGACTGCAAATATCCTGTTTCTCTATAAAGTTTTTCTCCAGCATTCATCGGTTGATCTTGTCCATAGTGATTTATTATCTTAGTGAAGAAAAGGGATTTTTAAAGCAAAACAAAAACAAAAATAACAAGACAATAAAAAAGAAGATAAGAAAGGAAGAAAGAACAAAGTGCACATTTATTAACCAGTTTGGTACGGTGCTCACCGGCTGCAAAACCTTGCCCACAGCCGGCACTCACAGTCCGCACAATAGTTTGTGCTGTAAATCCATTTTGCTCTTGTGTAATGAGGAAAGCTTTAAAACACTGAAAGCTTGTTTTATTTTACAGGCAGCTTTAGGAAAATAACTATAATAACTCCTACTAAGGACTTGTTAAAAGGTCACAGATTCGTAGTAACTTATTAGCTGAACGTACACACTGCAGCTGCAGAGATAAAAGCTGTAAAAGTAGAAGCTTTTGGCTGTCAACTAAAGTCGACGCTCGGCTGTGCGCCTTCATATCAGGGTTAAAGTCGCTGTGCGTGTTCATCTGTGGCTATTGACTACAGTCGACACTCCTACCGAAGTGGTTAAAGCTGATCTCTTTTGTAGGTGCTACACCTGGGTCAGGATAGGTGTCTGGGAGGAAAGGGCTGCTCTGTCCTTGCCAACCTTGCGGGTTGTCCTGACATAGGGACGTTCTGATTGGCATCACCATGGCACTGTCAGTAGTCATCACATTCTGATGCCAAGGGTGGCTCCTTTAACTCTGTTAGGGAGAGATCAGCATGCAGTAATACTAACTTGTCCACTTCTTTTTCCAGATTTCATCTTAAAATACACCTCGTTGTGGAAGCTGATGAAGATATATCTCTTTAACGTGATAGTTTCTATACCTGTGTTTGTGCATGCGTATTACATGTTGTATGTGTGCTTCCTTTTTGTTTTGCAGGCATGCTTATTACTGGATCCCATGGAAGGAGTTACAGATCATTCCTGTGGCTGTGCATTTATTAATAACATTGGGCAGCCATTCAGAGCAGCTCCATAAGATGAGGTTTCATAAGATCTCACTGATAAAACCTGGCTGACTTGAAGCTCAAGAATGAGGAAGTGCAGGCTGTGTGTAAATTGTCCATGACTAGCACAACATGGGGTATCTGGAGTGGGTCACTGGGAGTTAAACTGCCAGATCACCTCATTTCCCCATTTGAACAAATCTCATGAAAGAAATGACATTTGAAATGGTCCTTGAAGGATTGAGGTTTACAGGAATATTCCAGAAAGGAATTAGCATGCAAGCATTAGCATGCAGGAGCCTAAGGATATTAGGAAATCCCATCCATTACCCAATAAAATATTAGGAGATTTCCTACCCATTTTGCTAAGAATTTTTTCTGATTGTGAGGAACTTTGTGTAGGGATGTGGCTCCTTGCATCAATAGAGTGATCAAACACTTGAATATTCTCTCTGTATCTTTAACATTTTAGAGTACCAACACAGCTAGTATTAGTAACTGTTCCTTCATTGGTTCGTGGGTTGGCTGATTGCTAGTTGGTAGATTTAGGCCCATGCAGAGACTCCATCTCATTACCATTTGGATTTTGTAGCAGATACTGTTGGTGTCTGTCCCATTTCCCCTCAACACTAACCCTTTCCATGAATGCTGGCCTGGTGTTCGGTTGCCAGCCTCATGTGCCTCTTTGGCTAGAGGCTTGCTCTGGCAGCTTGGTCCCCTCTGCCCATGCCTGGGACAGGATAGAATGCCAGGAATCATTGGACCTTCAAGGGCAGCCCTTAACTGCTGATCTTTAGGAGTTGACTAATGCATGCCCATCTCCTGTGTCACTCCAGTGGGATAACTCTGAGGCATGCCTGTCGTTCCTCAGAATGCCCTAGCACAGTGCACCTCCTGTTGCTCACAATGGAATCTGGCTTGAGAAACCATCTTTTATTGCTTTCCTTCCCTGCCCTGCCTCATTTCCCTACTCCCCTACCAGTGGTTCCTGAAATCGTGGTTCCCAAAGAAACTACGTACAGCCAAATCTCTGTTTTCTGAACTGCTTCTGGAGAAAGACAAACTCAAATGGACTTCTTCTGTGACCTCTTTCAATAGGGAGTTTGAGCACAGAAGGGGAAGAAATTGACCTTGACTTCTCCTCGTGGCTCTGAAACAGATTTTGTAGTTGAAACAGAGAAAAATACGTTCACTGTGTGAGCCCCAATTCCTTACTTGTAAGGGGAAAAGATTCAGCTTAGATGTTGCCAACGCCCTTCCTGAAGGTTTGGTTATGAAATAGCAACTTATAAACACCTTCATTCTTCTGCTATGTGTATGATTTCCAGGAATTTATCTCATTTGTTCTAAGGAAATTTTTATGCTGCCTATCAAGGCCCATTTCCAAAACAAAATCGTAGGCTTGATGCTTCCAGGATTAAGGAAGTTTAAATATCTTGTTGTCTAGGACTACCTGTATTCGACTTTGGATGTAAGCCCAGAATATAGGGAAAGCCAACAGTGTTTTCATCTAACCCCTCCTTTTCTTTCTTTGTCCCTCTCCCACCTTAATTTCTCCACTTGTACATGTGGAAGTGAGATTGAAAGCTCTGACCTATTTTTGTTTCTGATTGAATAGAATAATCAGTACCATATTTTGAGAGCTTAGTACATACCTCGAACTACACCGAGCACTTTGTGTACATTATCGTATTTATTTTGCAATAAGAACATGAGGAAGGTACTATAATTATTTTATCACCAGAAACTTAAGATTTGGAGAGACTATGCAGTTGCCCAAGGTCATGCAGCCGTGAGTGGTGAGGCCAGGATTTGAATCCAGACTTGCCTGAATTGATCCTGTATTTTACTAACTACTTGCTTCTCTTCACAATGAGATTCATACACATAGCTCTGCAGACCTCTATGTACTTCAAAACCTAATTCATATTAACTGGGTAAGTGTAGATACAGGAGCAGAGAAATGACTCAGCAGCGCCTAGGAAAATGCATAGATTTTATTGGACAATAAGCTAAGGGAGGTAACAGTGTGATATGGATACTAAAGGAACTTTTTCTTTTTCAATTTAGATTTAATCAATGAACATGTTCCACCGAGAACAGGGATGTTCTGGCCTGGTTAGGCATTTCTTGGAATATTGTGCTCAAGTTGTGGGGTTATCTTTAAGAAAAAATGTTATCAACATCAAGTATGTCCAGGAAAGGGAAAAGGTTCAAAAAGATATTACCACAATTTTGAAAATAACTGGGAGGATTTAGCCTGGAGAAAAGAAGACTTAGGGATCTTGATGAAGATTACTACTTCAAATCCTGAGTATCTCTTCAATGGATGTGGGAGTTAAAATTGTCCTGTGTGGCCTCAGGACATAATAATCAATAGATAGAAGCCATGATAGCTGATTTCAGTCCTATTTTAAAAAGGAACAATAGCAAATGTATCCAAAACTGGAATAAGATATTTCAAGAGGTGGTGTTTACTTCACTATGCCTGTCTTAGGATTTAAAAAAAAAAAAATTTTTTTTGAGATGAGGACTTGCTATTAATGTGTTACCCAGGCTGGCCTCAAACTCCTCAACTCAAGCAATCCTCCCTCCTGAGCCTTCCCAGTACCTGGAACTACAGGCATGCACCATAGGATTTTTTTTTTCTTTTTTAAAAATTTGCAAGTGATATATGGCTAAAGGGAAAATAAGGTCTTCATTTCCTCAAAGAACTGAAGTATCGAAGGCTACCTTTAGTTTTGGTTAGATAAAAATGTTCACAAAGTTATCCTTCACTCTGGTTTTCTCTGGGCAGGTTTCATGCTTAGGCAAACTTTCTCCTGGTCATAAGATTATTTTATATTTAGCATCACCAAGGGGGAAATAAAAAGAGTGCTTTTTTTTATTTTTACCCAAAGTACATGGGCAAACTATCATTTGCTCCTTCCCTGCATTAGTTTTCTATTGCTGCTATAACAAATTACCACAAATTTTAGAGGCTTAAAACAACACACGTGTATTACCTTATAGTTCCATAATTCAGCAATTTAAAGTGGGTCTCACTGAGTTAAAATCAAAGTGTCAGCAGGATTGTGTTCCCTTTGGAGGCTCTATGGGAGACTCTCTTTCTCCATTCTTCCCAGCTGCTGGAGGGCCACCCACATTCCAGGCATGGTCCTCTTCCACCAAAGCCAGTAAGAATGTGTTGAGTTTTCCTCATATCACGTCACTTTGACCTTCTCTTCACCTTGATGTTCATTTAATTAGGACTTTGTGATTATATTGGGCTCATCTGGATAATTCAGTGTCATCTCTTCTGACAAGGTCAGCTGATTAGCAACCTTAATTCCATCTGTAATCTTAATTGTCCCTTGCCATGTAAACTAACATAGTCACAGGTTCCTGGGATAAAGACTTGAACATCTCTGGAGGCCATTATTCTGCCTACCACAAACCCTAAACAAGTCACTGTGATGCTCCAGTTGGTCAACACTGGGTCAGGTGGCTACCTCTGGACCTAGACTCAGGACAGCCAGATCCAGATCACATGGACTGAGAGTGTTGAAGGAGTATCATTTAGTCTCTCAAAGGAAAACCAGGTCTTTGTTACAAAAGAGGGAAAGGATGCTAAGGTGGGAGGGAGGGAGGGAAGGAAAGAAGGAAAGGAATCAACCACAGTGCGGTGAGAATATTCAGTTTTAGGTAACAGATGACTAGAAAGATTTTTTTTCATATTCTGATGTTTGAATACTATGTCTTATAGCTCTGCCTAACCTCAGGGAAAACAAATTGCTGATCTTTTCTAATGATATAAATTCTATCCTCTATTCGTGGATGAAGCCCTGGGAATTCTTAGGCTCAGATTTACTATTTTGTTTATGTGGTTCTCTGCTTCCTAGATGATCCAGACCATTGGGATAATGCTAGTGGGGTGGGAGGGGAGAGAGAGAGAGGGAATATTGAAATAATAAATTTTTTTTAAATATAGAAAGAGTGCTATCTTCCTTACCTGTGAAGTATATTTTAAAAGACACCTCCTGAAAGAGTCCATCACAGTCTTTGGCAAAATAATTCCAAAGAGGCAAAGTTCCCTAGGGAAAACAACAACAAAAAATCCGTCCCAAATTTTGCTTTGAGAAAAGCAGAAAAAAAAAAAAATACGGGGCTGCCCATAACTGAGCATTTTCCCCTCCTTGCCTGCTGGTAGCTGAAATTGGATGGGACCATGAAATTCTAACCAATTTCACTCCACCACAGGTGCCTCGAGTGATACATTTCCAGTCAAATGCACAGTTTAGGGCTACAGATGGCAGAAGAGATAAAAAACCGAGGTAAGAATGAGGAGAGAGTCATGGGAGACATTTTAGGAGAAGTGATGTGGTATTAATTTTTTTTTCAGACTTTGGAGTTCACTTGTTTTTTTTTTTTTTGTTTTTTTTTCCTAGACTTTAGTGTTCAAGCACGAGGCTTGGCTGGACATTTATTGGGGAAACATTTGCTGCTATAGATAACTCCTGAACAATTCAGGCTTAGCCATGAAAGTGGAATCATATCCTGCATAAACATCCCAAGTGCTTGGAAGCTCTGTAAAGGCTTATACCCAGGTCAGATTGGA
Source organism: Microcebus murinus (assembly GCF_040939455.1). Taxonomy (NCBI): domain Eukaryota; kingdom Metazoa; phylum Chordata; class Mammalia; order Primates; family Cheirogaleidae; genus Microcebus; species Microcebus murinus. Next base: position 77,380,325 of record NC_134115.1, on the reverse strand, counting down.
CAGATCTGCTGCCCAAGCAATGCCTAAGCACTAGGTATGGTGCTGTCCGTGGTGCTGAATCAGCACATGGCTGTCCTACTGCTTGGCCTGATTTCTGCTGAAGAACACAGCCCAGAACACAGCCTTGGTCCTTGTTTTAAAACAGGTCCACCAAAGGACCACCTTTAATTATGCATGCAAAACTTGGTGAAAAAGCCCAGGGATCCTTTTCTGTCCTATCCAATGTGACTTTCTTACCACTACAATGTAATCTTCATGACAGCAGGGACTTTATGCTCACTGCTCTGTCTGCAGTGCCTAGAATAACATTCATGCTACACTTTCAATTAATTGGTGTCATATGTACTAATCATAATGTCCTCACTTTACCACTCATTCACTGGAATGATACTTATTTACACAGATACACACGTAGGTATATGGGCACATACACACAGACTCACAAACAAAAGAGTTATGGAGTGTTTTGTAGCACACTTTGCAATGTGGGGAGTACTTTCAAATTCCACCTTCCCATCAATTTAAGCTATATGTTATTTGTCAATGTATCTGTGCCTAGTTCCATGCCTGGAAGACACAAGGTGGGTGTCCAGTGCTTTTTTGTTAAACTGAACCAGACTAATTTCACAGCAGAGAAAACTACAGTTCAGAGAGAAATGGATTGCCCAAGGTCACACAGTTAGTTAATAGCAGAGAACTGTGACATGTCTCCCACCTCCCCTACACAGTGCCACTATCTGGACCTTTCAACCTCCTTACCTTGGTGACTAAATTCAAGGACTACTTCTGGCTTTTGACTCTTCTCAACAACATTGCTGTTTCTGACACCTGGTAGGTTGTGGATGCTTGCTGTACATACCTATATGGTTTCTGACAAATTTTGGGGAATTTATGTATGTGCTAAAACATATGAAGTTTGTTCTCAGGAGGTGATGTTTGAAACTGAAACCACATTGCTTCACACCTTACCTCAACAATCTTGGCACTTATTTACCAGGCAGTAGAGAGGAAAGATGAGATGTGCTTTTTATCATAGGCCTTTAGAAGAAGAATAGAAGGGATTCCCAATTCCCTTAATTAATAATAACCCTTTCACCCTCTGTTCTCATGGTAGATTGCCTAAAGGAACTCAAAGCTCAGCACATATAACAGTTGGCAAGGGTATAATTGTTGTGGTCTCACTGTTTTACATTTGTATGCTCTGATGAAGGGATAGATGGCTTCAAAGCTGTGTCAGGGTTTTCAGGGGTAAAGTTAGACTGTGGCTAATCTCCTCTCTCCCCCATCCTGTGATAAGTCCAAAATCATACCTTGGGAAAAAAGGAAGATGAAAGGGGCCAGTAAGAGAAGAAAGAAGAGGGCAGGACAAATGGGAAGGGCAGGAAGTAGAAAAAGACATGAGATTTTTTTAAAAAGGAAGAAAGATTATTTTTAAGCATACACTCTGTACCTCATTCTGTGGAAGTCCCTTTCACATTCATCATTTCAATAATTTGCATCTGGCATGCATACTGAAAGCAGGGATGAATGAATGCATATTTTTAATCTTCCCAGCCCTATGTGATTCAGTACACACATTTTGCATATGAGGAACCTGAGCTACTGAGAGGTGAAGCACAGGGCAGCTCAGCAGTGGGCTTTGGAGGGCAAGAGATTACATGGATAATTTCACGCAAAGAAGGCTCTGAAAGACACTGAGAAGGTGGAAGGGCTGAAGAGGAACGTGTTCTTTATGACTAGCCACAGTGGTATCTAGTCATATTATTTAGTTAGAAGAGAAGAAGCTAGTTATATTATTTTTCTTATTTTATGTCTGAGAAAACAGAAGTCAGAAACTTGAAGTGTCTTGTCCAATGTTATTCATTTGTTCTTTCATTCATTTATTCTACCTTTGAGTGTTTACTCTGGGCAAGAAGTGAAATAGACAATTCCTGTCCTTTGAGCATCTTCTGGTTTGGAGTGTGCCTTTTTCTGGGGTGACAGTGGCCTCTAGATTAACAAATGGTAAATGCAGGTGAGGCAGAGTACAGAGGAGGGCAAAGAAAGACATTCCGGGCAGAGGGCACAGCATATGCAAACACAAGGAGCTTTAAAAATGCAAGGGCACAGCATGTTTCTGGGATCCACGTGGAAGTGGCTTGTTTGTTGTGGCTGAGGCGCAGGATGCCTGGGGAAGCACTGTGGGTGGTAAGGCTGAAGAAGTTTCATAGTAAAAACTTGGATTTTTATCCTTCAGGCTAAGAGAAACAATAGGCTTTTATAAGCAAGCAAAGCATGGGCTTTAGAAACATAAACAAAAGTGATAGAGCCGGGATCCCTGCTCCTTTTGCATAACCCTATGTGAATTCTCACAACCCTACTTTACCCCCCTCCCTTGCTGCAAACTGCCACACACATAATGATCAGGGAGGCGCTTCTAAATGGGCAGGAAAAGGAAACAGATGAGTAACCTAGTTTGAGCCTGAGTTGTGCATTGAGAGGCTGAGCTGAGTGGTAACAATTTGCAACATTAAATTGAAATGGGGTCTGATTGGCTGGAAAGCACTTGGCCTACATTAATGCCCGTGGAGACTCTCTGGGTCTGATTAAGCTGCAGATTTTGCTGGGCCCTCTCCCAGTGATCCATCATTATTCATGTCAGCACCAGGTCTGACAGCCTCCCTCTACCACCAAAATTAATGAATTGAACTTCATGACCCACACGTTTGATGGGATGAGACTCTCTAAGTCAGCACAAGGCCATGGGGATGGGCTGTAATTGTTCCTTCCTTCTTCCTTCCAAGGGAGAGACCAAGCCACTCCCCACTCTTCTGTTTACCTACCATGGCCGCTGAGCTGGCACCTTGAGCAGTGACAAGGGGACCCAGGAATAAGGCCACAAAGAATACCTAGCACCTAAAAATGGAGATAGTCCTAGGAGATGTGGTCCAACTGCATCTCCCACTGTATAGCTAAGAAAAATGAGGCAGGATCTGAGTCCCACAACAACAACAAAAAGAACAGATTAGGCACTACAACAAACCTCTTCTTTTCTCGTATTTTTATGCCTTGATTCCTCTGCAAGATTGCTCTTTTACTCCTAATTTCTCCTATTTCCTGAAAGTAGAGAGAGGTGTGTGTATATCATTTCCCCAGTTTGCCAGTGGAACCAAAATTCAGCATCTCTATTTTTCTTCTGTCTCCTCTCACTCTGACATCAAAGCCAAAATTTCCTGTGGTGGCTGCTGCCATCGGGAGAAAAGTGAGAAAAAGACATTAAATAGCATTTCTGACCTAGAAAGAAACTTAGAGGTCACCTTCAGTTCTTTTTACAGCATCCCTGTCAAGTGATCTTTAAGTTTCAGCTTGCATGGCTCTAGTGCCATGGAGCTCGCCACTTCCCAAGGCAATCCTTCTAACTTTGAACAGTTTTGCCTATGAAAAAGACCTCTTAAGATTAACCTAAAATGTGTGTTCATGTAGTTGCCATCCTTTGTTCATAGTTCTGCCATCCCTGGTGGTGGAGCATGAATCTATTTTTTGTTTCCATGTTGGAGTTCCTTGGGTCCTTTAAGTTAGCGTTCATGCTACCCTGAAATTAACCACCTCCAATCTCCAATTTTTAACACATTAAAAAGCTATTAAAACAATCTAATCAATCAGGACCAGCATTGTCTGTAACAAAATAGAATGAAATGAATGGAACAGAATAGACAGTATCAGAGTAGATTATAGAAAGTAAGAACAAGCTTTGTTTCTGAAACCTTTGAGAGGTGTGTGTGTGTGTGTGTGTGTGAGAGTGTGTGCACTGGGTCCATTGAAACTTTTTTTTAAAACCATGAATGGTGCTATAAAAGTATTTCAAAGGATACTGTTCAAAGTCTTCTCTCTTTTTAAGTCTAAACATTTTTTTTGGACTAAATTCCATTCCAGGTTTGTAACTGACTGGCTGTGTCTTCAACAATTACTTAACCTCTCTGACCTTCAGTTTCCACATTTCTTTAATGCATAGAGAGTTATGTACCCTCTGTCCTTCACCACATTCTTGTGAGGGGCAAATATGCTGTTGAAGGAGAAACTAATTTAGAAGGTGAGAGGGTCTGAGTTATAAGAGCAGTGGTGCAATGGTAGTAATCATGGGAGTAATAATGTCTCTTCAGCAGTAATAATGTCTCTTCCTCCTTTTTTATTTCTTCTTTGTTGTTGTATTTATTTTTAATTCAAGTTTATTTTTTTTTAATTTAAGAATATTACAGGGCACTAATGTGTTGGTTACATGGATTGCTTTTATACTGCTTGAGTCAAAGTTGTAAGGTTCCCATCACCCAGATAGTGTACATTGTACCCATTAGCTGTGATTAGCTGTGATTTCACCCGTCTCCTCCTCCCCCCTCCCACCTGCATGATTTCTGTTGAGTTTTACTTCCATCTGTGCTCGTGAGTACTGTTAGGTTAATTCCAATTTAATAGTGAGTACATGCGGTGTTCGTTTTTCCATTCTTTAGATATTTCACTTAAGATAACGGTCTCCAGTTCCATCCAGATTGTTGAAAAATATATTAATTCATTTTGTATTCATTTTATAGCTGAGCCATACTCCATGGTATACATATACCACATTTCATTAATCCACTCATGAATTGATGGGCACTTGGGTTGATTCCATATCTTTGTGATTGTAAATTGTGTTGCATTAACATTCTAATGTAGATTATTTTTTTGAAAAAATAACTTTTTTCCTTTTGGTAAATACCCAGTAGTGGGATTTCTGGATCAAATGGTAGGTCTACTTTTAGTTCTTTGAGGAATCTTCATACTATTTTCGATAGAAGTTGCACTAGTTTGCAGTCTCACCAAAAGTGTGTAAGTGTTCCTATCTCTCCACATCCACACTAGCATCTATTGTTTTAGGACTTTTTGATAAAAGCCATTTCCACTGGTGTTATGCGATATCTCATTGTGGTTTTGATTTGCCTTTCTCTGATGATTAGTGACATTGAGCATTTTCTTCATATGTTTAGAGGCCATTAGTCTATCTTCTTTTGAAAAGCTTCTGTTCATATATTTTGCCCACTTTTTTCATGGGGTTGTTTTACTTTTTCTTGCTAATTTGCTTGAGTTCTTTGTCTATTCTGGTTGTTAACCCTTTATTGGACATATAGCATGCAGATATTTTCTCCTATTGTGTAGGTTTTCTATGTGCTCTACTGACTGTTTCTTGGGTATACAGAAACATTTTAATTTACTTAAGTCCCATTTATTTATTTTTGTTGTTGCTATGATTGCCCTTGGTGTCTACTTGACCGATGCTTTGCCTAGGTTGATATGTAGAAGAGTGTTTTCAACATTTTCTTCTATAATTCTTAGGGTTTTATATCTTAGAATTAAGTCTGTGATCCATCTTGAGTTAATTTTTGTGACTGGTGAGAGATATGCATTCTGTTCCATCTTCTACATGTGGCTATCCAATTTACACAGCACCAATTTTTAAATAGGGTTTCTTTTCCCCAGTGTATATTGCTGTCTACTATGTCAAAGATCAGATGGTAATATGTGGATGGTTTTATATCTGGGTTCTCTGTTCTGCGCCATTGGCCTATGTCTCTATTTTTGTGCTAGTATCACACTATTTTGGTTACTGTAGCCTTGTAGTACAGCTTAAAGTCCAGTAAAGTGATGCCTCCAGATTTTCTCCTTTTGCTTAAGGTTGATTTGGCCATTCAGGCTCTTTTCTGGTTCCAAATGAAGCAGAGAATCATTTTTTCTATATCTGCAAAAAATGACATTGATATTTTGATCAGGATTGTGTTGAATCTTTGAATCACTTTGGTTAGTATGGACATTTTAACAATGTTGATTCTGCCGATCCATGAACATAGTATATTTTTCAGTTTGTTCATATCATCTGCAATTTCCTTCCTCAGTGAATCATAGTTCTCCTTCTAGAGATCTTTTACTTCCTTGGTTAAATATATCCCTAGGTAGTTTCTTTTCTTTGTAACTATTGTGAAAGGTATTGAGCCTTTGATTTGATTCTCTGCTTGACTCTTGTTGGCATACTCAACAGGAAGAATAGAAATGCATCTCATTTATCAATACTGTCAATAAACATGAATGGCTTGAATTCCCCACTCAAAAGACATAGACTGGCAGATTATATAAAAAAATACAAGCCAATTATCTACTGTCTCCAGGAAAAACATCTAAGCCACAAGTATTCAATCAGACTCAAGGTGAAAGGATGGGGAAAAAAATTCCATGAAAATGGAAATCAAAAGAAAGCAGCTGTAGTCTTTTTCATATCAGATAACATAGACTTCAAATCAACAATAGTACAGAAAGACAAAGATTGTCATTATATAATGGTAAAGGGAGGAATTTATCAAGAAGACATAACAATCCTAAATATTTATGCACCTAATACAAATGTACCAGATTCATAAAGGAAATATTACTAGATCTAAACACAGAAATAAAGAGCAACATTGTAATTGCTGGTGACTTCCAGCACTCCACTGACAGAACTGGACATACCCTCCAAGCAGATAATAAAGAAACACTGAACTTAAATGGAACTCTAGAGCAAAAGGGCCTAACAGGCATTTACAGAACATTCTACCCCAAAACTACTTAATATATTAATACATTCTTCTCCTCAGAACATGGAATATTCTCTATGGAAGATTACATCTTAGGGCACAAAACGTATGTCAACAAATTAAAAGAAAATAGAAATCATACCAAGTATCTTCTCAGACCACAGTGGAATAAAATTCCAATCCAACAAAAAACACTCAATTCAACACAAAGTCATGGAAATTAAACAACCCATTGCTGAATGATTATTGGGTTAAGGAGGCAATTAAGGTGGAAATCAAAAGATACCTCAAACTTAATGACAAAGGGGACACAAGTTACCAAAATCTCTGGAATTCAGCAAAAACAGTCCTAAGGGGAAAATACATAGACTTAAATGTCTACATTAAAAAGACAAATTTGGCTGTTGAGTAGAACCTTGATGCTTTGTTTTACCTTTTGACCATTATATGAGTTCTGAGCTTTAGCTTTTGAATAATTTTACATTGGTGAGATTCTATAGTGTTGATCAATGTATAATGCAAATCTGAGTACTTCCTGCAGGGCAGGTTTGGTCTTCACAAATTCCCTTAGTGTTTATCTGAAAAAGGTTTTTATTTATATGTCATATAAGAAACTTAGTTTTGCAGTATACAAAATTCTAGGATGGCCATTATTCTATTTAAGAAGACTGAGGATGGGGCCCCAAGCCCTTCTGGCTTATAAGGTCTCAGTTGAGAAGTCTGCAGTTAGCCTGATGGGTTTTCCTTTGTAAGTTATCTGACGTTTCACCTTATAGCTCACAGGAGTTCCTCCTTTGTGTTAACATTGGCCAGTCTGATGACTGTGTGTCATGGTGATTGCCTCTTTACAATGAATATCCCAGGTGTCCTTTGGGCTTCTTGTACTTGAATATCTAGATTTCCAGAAAAACCAGGGAAGTTTTCCTCTATTATTCCCTCAAATAGTTTTTTTAACCCTTGTGTGATTTCTTCTTCACACTCAGGGATGTCTATAGTTCTTATGTTTGGCCTCTTTACATAATCTCATATTTCTTGTAGGTTTTGTTCCTTCCTCTTAATTCTCTGTTCTTTATCTTTGACTGATTTGTTCAAAAGTGTCTTCAAGCTGGGAGATTCTTTCTTCTCACTGGTATAGTCTATTCTTAAGACTTTCTACTGTGTTTTTCATTTCCTTGAATGAATTTTTCATTTCCAGAAGTTCTATTTGATTTTTTAAAAATAATTCAATTTTTTAGTAAATTTTTCTTTCATTTTCTGAATTTTTTTGTGGTTTCTTTATGTTACATTTCCATTTTCTCTTGTATTTCATTCAGCTTACTTATAATCCATATTTGGAATTGTTTATCTCTCATTTCAATATTCTGATTTTGGTTGGTATTCATTGCTAGAGAGCTGGTGTTCTCTTTTGGGGTGACCTTTCACTCTGGTTCTTCAAATTTCCAGAGTTCTTTTGCTGATTCCTTATCTGGAGCAGCTGTTGCTTCTTATTTTTGGATTTTCTTTTTCCTTCTTTATTTCTTCTTCTTCCGTTTCTCCTCCATTTTTATACTACTTAGCAAGGTCTAGATTTTCCATTATTAAATCTTATTTCAAGGGACATGATGAAATAATGAGTTGAACAAGGGATTTGTGAATGAACCAGACCTAATTTCAAGTCCAGCCTCTTCCACTCATTGCTTATATGACCTTGACAAGTGCTTTAAACTCTCTAAGCCTCAGTTGCTTTACCTTTAAGGCAGAAGTCTAAGCACCTAAACCAATTTCATGACTGAATGAATTATCCAGCATATGTGGCACCTAGTGGAACTCAATAAATCCTAGGTCCCTTTATCTTCTCCCCAAGCTTGGAGGGGTATTTCTGAGGATTGTGCCAGGTGCAGATGCCTCCAGATTCCAGGAATCAATATAGGTGCTACTCTACCTTCCTAGCAGCCTCTGCACAAGGAAAAGGGAATAGGTTCCCCAGAAAGCATGGGACAAGGAAGCATGAGGTGTAAGGTGAGTCTTGGCAGAGGTTGCACCATAAGCTGGGCCCTGCCACTCTCAGTTCTTATTTCCCCATCATCGAATAGGGGAAACAGTCATCCCTTCCCTGCCTACCTCACAGGCCTGGTGCGTGCATCAAACGAAATAGAGAACAAGGCAGTATTTTGTCAGTGATCCACATGGGAGGATTTTATTTTCTTGGGCATCATTTTAATGCAGACCAAATATGCTTTCCCTTGGATAGGTGTTTATCTCTAGATGTTTGCTTTCAATAGAGTTTTTCTTGCCATGAGCTGTGCCCTTTCCACATGGAAGCTGAAGCTCCATCCCTGGAAGAGGCCTGTCCAGCCTGCCCTTCTGTGTGGGACTTGTCCTGGAGGCCCCACACCAGCTGCCGCTCTAGAGGGGCTGAACCCCCTTCCTCCTTCCTCCCCATGCACTGCGTCACCTCCAGGAGCCTGGGCAGCCTTCTCTCTCTCGTGAGTCTTGTGTTCCAGCAGAATACAGCTCCTCCACATTCTCCCCATGGGCCTCACAGCCCCAGCCTCCTTCCTGTACTTGCTCACATTGTCCTGGTTTCTGTGGGACAGGAGCAGGCCTGTCCTTCCTTACACTCATCTCAGAAACCACCTCTTCTGTGAGCCTTTCACAGATTGTCCCCACTAGAAGAATCTGGGATTTCATCAACCGGGGTTTAAATTTCTTCTCTGACATTTATCAGTGACTGACCTTAGACTAGTTCTGAGCCTATTGCTTTATCTTTAAAATGGGTTTAACACACATAGTCTCTCAAGGGAACAATGGGGGGTTAATGTGGTGCTGTGCATAAGGGGCTTTAGTACATGGCAGGCATTGAGTATAACCTCAGTGACGATAACAGTTGTCTTGTTTGCTGCCATGTCCTAGTGCTAGCTCTAGGCCTGACACACAGTAGGCATCTGATAAGCATACACAAATAAACTGAATGAATTAAAGATTTCAGTGATCTCCCCTTCCATCCTTTCTCTGAAGCACTCTCTCTGGAAGCCTAGAGGGGGCTCTTTATAATTAATACCAGCCCTCAATAGTCCTCACCAATTTCTAAGTGTTTTGAATGGGGGAAGCCACCAGTCAGTTCCGGGCCCCCCACCCCTCTTCAGCCAGTGGAACTTCAATTATTTATGCGTAACATACTAGCATTAACTAGGATTTAATTTCAAGAGAGTTTCTCAGCTGTAACTAACCGGAAAACAGCTTCTTTATATCAGTACTTTTTGAGAGATAGGTAGAAACCATTTAATAACTCATGAAATATTTAGAGCCTCACAGCAAGAATTTTTAAGGGAAATAGAAGGGGGCATAAAGTACTAGAATGGAATGGAATATAAAGTAATAGAACAGAATGCAATGGAAAGAAACAGAATGGACCACAACAGAATGAAATACATAATTGAAAAGAATAAAAAATGATATAGAATAGAACAGAATGGGATAGAATGTACCAATATAGAATAGAATAGACCCAAACAAACATCCGTTGTAGTAATGACGAGCAATTTTTTTGTGTGTAAAACTTTTAGATCAATTATATACGTATACACAAATATGTACAACTGTATGTATCTATTATTGTGGGCTCCAGTGGGACATAGGTTAAATGCCACTGCTTAATTTTGTGGTGGCCAGCTGTGCCTTTGTTTTGCAATGTAAGTTGACACTAAGCTTTTAGCCCTGAGTCTGGCCCTTCACAGATGCTCAGGATCTGTTGGTCAAGTCACGTGCCCAAGGAGACTGGGTTTTGTTGCAGTAGTCCCTACAAAGACATGGTAGCTGAAGTGTGTAGCGAATTTAAGGAAATGTATCAATAATAACAACAACAACTGCTACTTAAGGATATTAATCACGACTTAAACATCTAGGACAGGGCCCGGTACATCACTAATTCTCAATAAGTGATAGCCTTCATCATTATGACCCCACTTCCTCAATTACTGCCACTTAATGAATGCTTCCCATGCGCTTCAGTGCATCTTATCATTTATTCCTCACACCATCCTTCTAAGGTAGCTATTAATTCCCCTATTTGACAGGTGGGAAAATAAGAGGCTCAAAAAGGCAGAGTTATTTGTCCTAGGAAGTGCATCTCAGTAAAAGCAGAGCTGTCCCTGGAACTCTCATCCTCACCCCCTCTGTCAGAATCAAAAGCTCCGAGCTCTCTAAGCATCTCAGGAGGCTGCTCGGGGCAGGTGACATAGGCAGGCCACCAACGTTCAGACTCAAAAGCTTCCTTAAGCTGGTGATCAATGCGGGTAAGACCCTCTGGCCGTGTGGCTGGATGGGGGTGGGAGGCAGGAGGCACAGGAAGTACTCAGGCAGCAGTATTCCCATGCCAGGTGTCCTGAGACTGACCTCAACTTCATTCAAAGAAGGGGGAATCATCGCAGCCCAACCTGTCCCCACACTGCGCCCCGGCTCCCCGTTCGTGGCTGCTGTGACATGGACATCCAATATCGCCTGGTCAGAGGGACAGCTACAGCCAGCACCTGTTGTTGGAATTCCCCAGTTTCTATTCCTTGTTCTTAAATGGAGCAGGTAATCCCTGCCCGTTTAGAGATGTGATGGGAAGAAGAGTGGGGAAGACGGCAAAGCAGGAGCCAGAGGTTTGGCAGGGTGGGCCCTTGCTAAATGGGGGCCCCTTCCTCCCTTGGTGACAATGTCCAGGTTGACTGGAGTCGCTGGCTCCCTCTTTTTCTGGCCCTGGGGGGCTTTTCAGCATGATGGCAGCCACCAAAAGGTCTCTGGGCATGTCCCTGGCCTGCAGCTCTGACTGCCACAGGGCATTCCGGAGGGTGTAGCTATTCCTGGCTTCCTGACCTGGCACTTTCTCCACTCCTCTCCTGCCTCCCCCTTGCTGGAGAGAAACTAGGGATGATAGAATAGACCTGGGAGATCCCCACGGCCCTCAGGACCAACAGACCCAGGTGCAGAGAGAAAGAAAAGCCTCATCAGGGGCCTCTGCTGTGACCAGGCCCCGGCTTTCCCTACAGGGCTGAGGCTTTCCCTCCTCAGCCATGGTGGTGCCGGTGACCACCCAATGTGCCAGGCAGTGAACCGGACACAATCTGAGTCATCTCTTTACATCTTTGTAATTCTTATCAAAACTCCGCAATGCATCAGTGTTCCCATTTCACAGAGGAGAATGGTGTGCCTGTGAGGTGAAGACCTTGCCTAATCAATAATAGCAACAACAACAGATAACATCATGCAGCACGTACTGAGAGCCAGGCACCGTTTTAAGTGCACGTCGTTGTGAAGCCGGGGTGGGTTTACTGCAGGGCTGTCTGACTTCAGACGTCTATTTCTGCAAAGGTAAGAGGCAGCGAAAACCCCTGATGCAGGTTTAAATCTGTGCTCCCACAGCCCAGGCCTCATCGTCTCTGCAAATTCCTAAACCTTGCTGAGCCTCAGCTTCTTTATTTGACAAATGAGGGTGATGATAACTGCCTCGTAGAGTTGCTGATTAAATAGCACAAGACATATCTAGTCCCTGGCAAATATAAAACACTCTAACAACATAACAGTGATTTGATTTTTTTTTTTTTTAATGGCCTTGTGCAAAGGACGTAGTCAGGAAACACTGGGCCATTTGCACCATGTGGACAGAGACTGGATCTGTCCTGCTCCTCACTCTGTCTTTGGTGGTAGTTCTGTGTCTGGCACTTTGAAGATTTCAGGAAGTATGAGTTGAATGACTCTCTGGTGGATTAATTGATTAAATGAATAAATAAGCAAGTGAATGAATGCAATCAAATTAGGTATTTGTGGCTTCTTCTTAATTTCTGTCCAGGCTTTGTTGGAATGAAAACCACCACTTTGTAGTTCTGCGTCTAGACTTCTGGCCACAGATGGGCAGAGTGTGCACAGCGTGGGGAGGCTGAAACTGCTGTCCAAGGGCAGCCTACTGTCCCTTAGGGGTAAGGCTCCATCATCTCAGAGAAATCTGTCCCTCTGACTATCAAGTGAGCCTGGGCTTGATTTCCATATGATTAAGACATTTGTCCCCATCATCACCAGGCAATGCAAAAATCTCCTTTTTCCTTTTCTGAAGACATTTTTTCTGCAATCCATGGAGAATATAATTTTATCAGAGGCTGTTCTGAAGAAATTTAATTTGCAAGACTATTCTAGCCACTTTCATGTGTGATATTCAGAAAATGAGAACAGCTCTGCCTTCATGGAGATGTGTCCTTTCTTCTATGACCTCTTTTTTTCAGTAGGCTCTGGACTCAGGCTGGTGGTCTGGTACTCCGGGCCCTTTGTGGGCCTTTCCTCTCCATCCCTCTTACTATTGCCTGGTCTAGACCATCATCTTCACTGCAAGGATTAGTGCTGCTGCCTCTTCACTGTTCTCTTGGCCTCTGGATTGGTGTCTCTCTGATTAATTCTCCACACTACTACCAGCATGAGCCAAATCCTATCATGTCATACATGAGTGTTTGTTAAATGAAGAAACTAATAAATGAATGGTTGTGGTAGAAGGCAAGATCAAGCAATGATTAGAATAAGTCTTCTTCAAAAAACCATCCATTAATAAATTAATAGAAAAATGTAAATATTTGTTAAGGATTAACAGATGCAAATGTCCTTCCCAAGGAAAAATGATGAAAATTTTACCAAATAAAATCATTCCTTACCTGTATGAAGTATTAATACTTTACACGCATCACTCAGTCTGTCCACTTGATCTCATTTGATCTTTACAACAAACTTGTGAGGTAGGAGGGTAGAGACTTTGATGGGGAAAGAAACCGTGTCAGACAAGATCAGCTAGGTTGAAAAGAATGGGACCAGCACGCAAGCCTGGTCCTTCTGACTCCTAGCCCATTGCTGGCTCTGCCAGTTCCTATGTCTGCATCACTAAAGACTGTTGATCCATGTTGAGTGTGCATGTGTGTAGTTGGAGGTAGGGAAAGTTCATAAGAAACCTTTTGGTCCCAACTGGATTCAGAAGTCCCTGTGGGGCTAGCAGCCCATGGAAAAGTCCCAGGTGCAGAGGATATGTCTGCCACATCCGGTGAAACTGATGCATTTGCCTCCAAAAAGCAGGGCTGGCACTGAGTGTGGACAGTTGGTGAGTTTCTCCAGAAAGGGAGAAAGAAGATGAGGAGGTGGTGACATACTCTGGGGAGACTATCACCTTGAGGGCCCTGGGGGCTGAGGTCCCAACAGGCTGGGACACAAAAGACCTAGAGACCTGCATTCTGGCTCGACTCTGTTGTCCTCCAACAGAGCAGCTTGAGGAAGTGCCCTCTTAATTCCGGGTTTTACTCTCTCCATCTTTAAAATGGAAAAAAAAAAAAGTCAAGGTCATGGCCCTTGGAAACTTGGGGATTTGTGGGGTGCCTCAGGGCCAAGGGAGTGGGTGGGGGAGGGTGAAGAGAGGAGCAGCACGCCCAGCGCTGCACCCTCACGGTTAGAGAAACTGTCCCTTTATACGTTCTGTATATCGGCCTTTGAGTGTAAAATTTCATTTGAGCAAAGGGTTCTGCTATGAAATAAAGTTTGAAAACCTCTGGGCAAAATGATCTTAAATGGCTTTCCAGTTTGGACAATCTGTGAAAGGAGGATTAGAGCGAAAATAAAGCCTTCACTTTAAAGTACTCAATCGAGGAAAGGAAGGAGGACAGGTTGCAGGGAGGCAGATGTGAGATTAAACAGAGAGGACAGAAAAAAGCTGCCAACATTCTCTGTGACTTTGAGATTTAAGACTAGGAGAACAGCCTTCCCACAGATCCTTTTCCCCCTCTTTTTCCTTCTGGGTGTTGTTGCCCTTTTTTTTTTCTTTCTTCTTCTCTCTCCAGGTAGCTACTTGAAGAACTTTATAGGACTTTGGCAGTTGTGGGTTATCAAGCCACAGCTATGTTATTTCCTTGTCTTACAAATGTGACTTACAGAAGTTGGTCGTGAGGACAAATGTTTTAAATACTCACTGAAAAGTTCATTGGAAACTAAGATTTGCCTTATGCCAGAGGTGGATGCAACCACAAACATCCATGAGCTCCATTGTCCCATTGTACAGATGGGTGAAACTGAGGCCCAGAGAATGAAGAGCCTTGCCCCAGATCTCACCATCAGTAGCAAGACAACCCAAGTGATGTCTGGTGCACATAACACAAAGTGTTTCAAAGAGGACCTTGAATGTAAAAGCAAATTGTTGGCACCATCCCTTCCATGTCTTTTACCTTCACTGCATGGGTTGTTTGGGGTCTGGACTACATGATCTTTCTGCTTTTTGGTCAAATACATGACAGCACAAACTGTGCTGGAACTACACAGACTCTGCTTCTGTCTCTAGAAAGGTCTGATCAACACAGACCTATCTTGCTGATGTCCAACAACGTTGGACGGGGGCTAAGGTGCCAGCCCAGTCGCTGAACACACGTCTGCTCATATCTTCGCCCTGCCCGGGATGTCCCATGTGCTTAAGGATTAACCTAGCACAACTGACTCACTTCTAAGGCTAAGATCTCAGACAGGCAACTTCACTGTCTCCCACCTCTCTCAACCTCACATTTTATGTCTGTCTAGACATTGTGAACTGCTTGTAGCATCTAAGATGCTCTAGGAGGTTTTAACTGGGAAGTCTTTGTTCATACCATTCCCTCTACCTGGAGCACTCACGCCTCTTTCTATTTGATTGTATTTATGCCAGAGTAGCTACTATTCGTTGTTTACGGTTCAATTCAAGTTTCAGCTTCTGCAAGAACCCATTGTGGGCCTTATCATCCTCACTGTTTGAATCGTGCAGCCATCCTAACTGTGTACACACCATCGTAAGCCCACTTCCACCATAACACTGAACTTCGTGTGGTCAAGGTGCCAATCCTCCTGCCTGTGGCCCCACAGGACAGAGGATGTTTTGAGATCAGAGACCATAACTTGTTCTCCTGCCAGAGCCTGGCACATTGGCAGACACGTGACAGTGTTAGGTAAAGAGACCTTCACACAATTATGTCACACTTGAGCACCTTCAGACCTCGTCTTCCCTGTCGGATGTATGCTGAGACTAACAGGGCCACGGGGCAGGAGTCTCTGAGAGGTACACGTGCGATGCCATATGTTAAAGGGCTTTGTGCACCGTGCTGCTCAGGATTAAAGGGGTCATCTGTATTAATAGCCACGCCCATGGGTCGTGTCTTAGAAACACCTGCTGCACCCCGGGGCCATGTACCAGGTGCCTGAGACACCGCCTTTTTCCTCTCCTCCCTCTTCAGAAATGAGGCTTTTTGTTTATTTCCAGAAGGGTCACAGAGCCAGACCTCAGGACCGATCCCTTAGCGGTGCTGGCATACAACCACGTTGCTGCCTCCACAGTTAGGGAGGAACTTATTTCTCTGGGTGAGAGCACTTACTGATTTGCTCTTTATTCTCAATGCATTATAAACCCAGATTTGTTCCAGACTCTGTATCGGGGGCAAATTATCTGTTCCCAGACCCTGGTACCTGTGAGGTGGGTGTTGCTGCCCCCTTACTGCAAAGGAAGGAACTGCAGGTTGGTGAGGCCACCCACTCACCCCGTGGGGATGGGCTAGAGCCGGGTCAGAACCCACAGCTGTGCTGTGTCTCTGCTCCCCGGGGCTTCCCCAGTGATGGCAGTCGCTGTGGGCGGGTTTCTGTCCTACAGTCCAGAGGGCAGCCTGAGTGACGAGCCGTGGAGGCGCAGCAGATGGCCTCGAAAGGCCTGAAGATAAGGACGCGAGCCATTCATCCTTGCTTTTCCCGACTTTATCTTTACAAATTTCTTATTAGACATTCTCTCCTGACATCTCCAACTCACAGTCCTTCCTGATTCCCTCTTATTTTTCTCTCCCATTCTGTTATGATTTTTTCTTTTTCCATTCTTCTCTCCAAAATTCTGGGTGGACTCCACCAGCCTCCGGTCACGGTCTTCCTCATCAGGGCTTTTGCCTCCTTGCCTGTTTCTAGAATGTTCTTTCTGACTGGTAAATCTGACCTGGTTGCTTTCCTGTTTGCAATCCCTCACAAGACAGGGTCCTTCACCTGTTCCGGATATCCCTTCAGGTTCACGTTTGGACCATCGCTCCGGGGCCAGTGTCCACCTGCGCTCCATTCTAGGAGCTCACAGTTCCACAGAGACCCCTGCCCTCTGGTGACGGGGTGCCCTCCTGCCTGTCTCCTTCACCCTTCCGCACCACGCTGGAAGGACTTTGCAGGAAGGACACACTTGATCTGCCTCTCATGCCCTAGTGTCAAGCACAGCACCTTGCACGACCTGGATGCTCAGTAAACAAATAGTGAATTAGATGAAGGAACATGTCTGACACCCCATATTCTCCTTCACCTCTGTCCTCTCCCCCAGGATTTAGGGATAAAAAATCCGAGTTCCAATATCCACTGCCTGTGTGGGCGAGCTGCCAGCAGGAAGCTATCGAACTGACAATTTCGTAGCATTTTACAAATTACAAGCGATTCTACACACATTAACGCTGTTTGATTCTCACAACAACCTATGAGCTCAGCGGTGGAGATTTCAATTCCACTGTATGGAGCAGGACACCGAGACTCAGAGGGGCTGCGTGGCTTGTCCTCGGCCACACAACTAGTGTGCAAGGGTGCCTGGGTTTGCACCCCGTGTGGTTTCTGTTGCTCTGAGCCTCGGTTTCTCCCCTAATGAAAACACTGTGTCTTAATTGCAACGAATGAGGGGAGGAAAAGCTAAAGTAATTATTGGTGACACATTCAGCAAGTGTGAATCTCTTGGAAAAATTGAAATGCTTCTTTCTGTACCTTCAAGGACTTTTTCATTACTCCTAATTCCTCACATTTGTGTATCAATTTAGAGGTTTGCAAAACAGCTTTTTTTTTTTTTTTCAGTCCCAGATTCCATTTGCCTGTTACTCAGTTTGGTGGAATGGGCAGAACGAGGCCTTAGCAAACCAATTTTTATTTCGTCTTCCCTATGCCATGCATTGTGCCAGGCATAAGGAATATAATTGCGAACAATCAGATGCGACCTTTGTCATCATGGAGCTTAGGAGGTTGGCTAGGAAATACTCATGCCATGTTTGTTAGGATACGGGAGGCAGAGTCCTAGGCGAGAGGTGGCTGGAGAAGGTTTTCCAGAAGGCAGCAGAGACCTAAGAAGTTAACTAGGCAAAGAGGGGTGGGAAAGAAGGTACTCGGCTGGGAGACTGTGTGCAAATACCAGGAGGCAGACATGAGACTGTTTGTTTCCAGATGATTGTGAGTAACACAAATGAGTCAACAGACCTGCAGAGAGGAAGAGACATGCTCGAGTCATCCAGCGCATTCAGAGTGTACCTGAGACCATAACTGAGACCCCGTGTCTCCCAGCCCTGCACCTACTCTCCTTAGCTGCACTGGGGGTCTTTGCCTTTCAGGAAGCAGAAAGGCTGTTAGAGGAAGAGCCTGGGGTGACTGGGTCCAAACACAGAAGCCGAGGACTAGAGGAGCAGGCTCCATCTGCTGAGACCCTGGCAGCCCTGAGCCCTGTCCCTCTGCTGCTCTGCAAACTGGGCCTCCCGCCACTTGAAGATTAGTCACAGATGCTGCAAATGCATCCACAATATTGTGTCAAAAAAGACGTGCGGCGGCATTCGGGTAGCAGGCTTATTAGCCTGTTATTATCCATTCACCCAAATATTCCAACTAATCAGCCTTCAGATGGGCAGGATTAATTGGTTACAATCCTAGCACTGGGCACATCTAATTGAAATGGATGCTTTCGCCTTTCAGAACAGACAGCTTATCCATTGCCGTTACATAGAGAGCACGCCCTGGCCTGTGGATTTTGCTGTCAGGGCCATTACCGTGGAGGCCACGGAAGGATGAATGGAGCTATTTTCTCACTTTTGCTCAGGGCTGTAGCCACCTCCTACTTGTATCATGATCTGTTTTCTGCATATTCATCTTCCCTGCAGGACTGTGAGCTACTTGAGGGTAGATCTGTATTCATTAGCATTAGATCTGGCTGCATATAACTAAAAATGCCAAAATAATAGCACCTTAAACAAGGTGAAATTTATTTTTCTTTCACATAAAGCAAGTTTGATGATCGGAGAGCCAGGTCTGGTCTAGCAGCTCCACGGTGTCTTCAAGGACTTGGGCCAAGCTTCCTTCCTTCCGTCCTTACTTCTCTTTCTTTCCCACCATCCTAAGGCGAGGCATCCATCCAGATGGTCTAAGACAGCTGCAGGAAAATCAGTTGTCATGTTCAAGGTCCAAACAACAGGAAGGCGGGGGAGTAAGAAAAGGAAAAGGAGCTGCACCTCCCAGATGAAGCTGCTCCCTTTATGGAGTTTTTTTTTGGAAAGTTCCTCCCAATGCACACACATACATCTCATGGGCCAGAACTTAGTTGCCTCAGATACAGCTGTGAGCTGGATATGCATGTACTGATTCAAATAAAGTCAGGGTCATTTCCTAAGGAAAGGAGCATTCATATTGGGTTACCACCTTGAGGTTATAACAACGCATCTGGGTCTGAATCAGTTGCATTATCCTTCTCAAGGCCTTCTTTGTATATCACAGGAGAGGGGTAAGAATAAGGCTTGGATAAACCTTGGTATGAATGCCGGCTCTGCTATTTACCAGCTGTATAGCTCGGGCAAGCTTTGTTTAATTTTTTGAGCCCAGTGTCTTTATTATGGTAATAGTCACACTGACTTTATAGGATGGTTATGAGGATCAGATGAGTGAACTCTAAGTGTTTAGCAGGGCTTCTGGCTCATAGTGAGGCATCAATAATGGACAACTTCCAGGATTATTAATGGTTGCCATTACCACTGAAGGAATTATAGACATGGGTGGTATATCCCACTTTAAACAGTTCTGGGCTTGGTGTGAGAAGACGTATGTTTGAGGACTGCTTAATTGCTGTGTGACCTCTGGCAAGTTGCTTAACCTATCTGATACTCAATTTCTCTTCTGTAAAATAAGTATAATTCAACCTGTGCTGTGTGGTGAGAATCGAAGAATTGTTTTCTAACACACAACAAAGTGCCATCCAATTATTAGGCAGTGTTTTGTAGTGAGAAAACCACAGCTAGGGAGTCAGACAACCCAAGTTTCACACCCCAGCTCTGCCGCTTCGTACATATGCGACTTTGGCTGTATCACATGAGCTTGCTGAGCCTCGGTTTCCTTATGAGGAAAGAGGAACGGCAGTACTTTCCTTGCAGATTTCGTGCAGGAATTGAAGGGAATTATCTATGCAAATGCAAAGTGCCTGAGAAATAGAAGACTCTAAATAAATTACAGCGATGATTATGGTGGCAGTGATGATGATTATGCTGATGATGACAACGATGAATTACTTAATATTTATTGAATGAATGAATAAATGAAAGAATGAATGAATCAATGTGCAAACTAGAAGCCTGGAGTTAGTGTCCTTTCTCTGCGGAGCCACACAGTGGAAACATACAGAATGGGATTCTGAGACTGGCATTTGCTCTGGGCAGCCCCAGCGGTGCTGGGTGGTTCCACACACCAACAGGGACCACATCATATGTGCTGAGGGACTCCCTCAGGAAAGACTCCTTATCGTGTCCCTGGGAGAGCTGTTTTTTCAACCATACATCACCTGTCATCATCCTTCAGCCCACTTGCATGCTCTTGGGAATCGACTCCCAGCAGTGGCTGAGACCTTAACCCTGTCTCCAAGGCCACCTGCAGGTCTGTGGCTGGGCAGGGTCCAGGATAACACAGAGCATTTATTACCCAGAGGGTGAGATGGTTGCATTACTTACGTTTTTCTCTTCTGATAGGAGGTGATAAAACCTTTATCCCTCCAGCCAGCACATCCTTGTTCTATCTCCGTGTTATCCTTGCTTTTCCAGACTCCTCCTGACTCTCTCCCGTTAAATACACCAGATACTAAGGACTTGGAGCTCATTTGGTACAGGGAGAAACTCAATTATATCCACCAGCAGAGTGTAAAAGGAACGGAGGCTTGAGATATATTTATAGGTTATAGCCTCTAGGTGGAAACTTGCCAATTTTCAGTCCAGCGATCTATAGGAATGCTTGGGAGGATGTCGGCTCAGTGCAGGGGAACCATTCCAAATGGGAAACATGCTCCAGGAGGATTTATAGTAATGTGAATGTCAAAGGTAGCTCCAAGTTAAATGAAACTAATTGGACCCTGTAGAACAGAGGTTATAAACTGGGAACCCAAGACCATATCTAGGCCATGGAGGAGTCTCATTTTATCTATAGGGTTATCTAATGGGTTGCCAGAAATTTCAAATTCGTATCTCATAGGACAATATAGATTGTGTGTGTGTGTGTGTGTGTGTGTGTGTGTGTGTGTGTGTGTGTGTGTGTGAATATTGCATGTTTGGCCCAGTTGGTCTACATTCTTGGATGGTGACTGCTGGCTGAGTTTCAACAGCAGATACCCCTTTGGAAAGATCACGTGTTCTCTAGTTTGCTGCAGTCCCTACCACTCCCGGTTATATCTTTTACTATGCCCTGCTCGCGTCCCCATTTATAGATTCTGTGGGTATTTGTGTTTGGGCCTCTGCTCCGCAAGGTTGTCACCGCTTGCAAGGATATAAATGTCAAAATGACCTCTAGCTTGCATGAAACCAGATGGGTCCTTTAGAAGCTACTCCTGGTTTGTAGGAGTGCAGTTGTCAAAGTTTCTTCTAGTTAAAAACATAGACAAACCAATCCATTAGAAAGAGCTCCTGAGTCATGCAGCCTCCGAGGAGCTACTGTGTCAACTCTGAAAAGCATCAAAAGGACAAATTCACCTCACTGGAGTTTTGTTTATTTGTCTCAGTTCATTTCAGAGCTGTTGGTCCCACTGGCATTGAATGGCCTTAGGCTTGGAAAGAGCAGCTGGCATAGAGAGAATTGTCCTTCTCTCCCTCTCATCTTGAGTGGCTCGTTTGTGGTGGACAAAGGGGAAGTCTAGGCAGGCTCAGATGGAAAGGAGAATTGTGAGCAGAACTCCGACAGGCAGTGAGCTTGTGTGAGTCTTATGCGAAAGGCTCATGATGTGCAGAAAATGAAGGCTGAGAGAATAAGGCGTGAGGTGCTGAACGGTCTCTGCCTGGGAGGTAGGAAGCCTAGGCTAGATCCTAAGTCAAGTCCCTGATGTGCTGCGTGAGTTTGGGCAAACCTCTTTCTTTCTTTGGGCTTCAGACCCCCATCTGCAAAATGGGGATTGGATTTACAATAAGCTTGAGAAACCATTTCAAAGATCCTTATCAAGGGGGAAAAAACTAGCTCACGTAGTTGAAGACGGATGAAGACTAAAGGGCAGGACTATAAGAAGGCTTGTCTAAGGGCAGTCCCAATGTCTGTTCTGAATTTCTAGCAACTGCGCTTGATAATCCTCACTGCCTGGGTTCTTGGCCCTCTGCTCTCGGGTTCCATGGCCCATCCCCAATTCCATGTCTTTCTCCTCTCCCTCCCCTCACTCTGCCCCAGCCATGCCAACCTCGTGTTCTGGGAACATGCCAGGCGTAATCCGTTACAGGCATCGCTTCAGGCTTTAATGCCCTTTTCTCTATCCTGAAAGAATCCCACTCCAGGCTCTGATCCTCCTCCTTGAATCCTTCCCAGTTTCCCTCCCCCGTCACACACACAGTCACACCCAGAGCTGAGTGGCTTTGGGGTTCAAATCCTGACTCTGTCACTTACTAAGAGCATCACACACGTTTGTGAGGAGGACAAGAAAAGGAAGCTGATGGCCCAGTGCTTCTCACCAAGTCACTGGACCACCCACTTCCCTGGCAGCTTATCTTAGTCACCAGTGTGACCATAGGCAGATTGCCTGACTTTTCTTCTGCATCCATAAAAAGAGAATGAAAACAGACTTACCATGAATTGACTTCATGAATGTTCAACATTTATGATGGGTTTATTGGGGTATTAAATGCATTTTCAATTCATAATTTTTTCAATTTATCATAAGTCAAGAATCACCTATAATGCTTATCTTATAGTATTGAGAGAATTAAATGAGGTAAGCACACTAACCATGTGAAGCCATTCCTGGAACCCAGTAACCTTTTTAAGTATAGAGAAAAGGCTACATTTGTTTTTGTACTCAAAGCCCATGCCTGAGCCTGGCACATAGAATGGAGCACCAGTCTAAAGTCACAGGGTCTTTATGTCCTTTGATTTGGGCAGGAAGCTTAACTTCTTTGAGCCTTGGTTTTGCCTTCTAAGGATGGAAATGGTTCTCAGAGAGTTGCTGTCTGCATTGTTGGGCAAATGAATGGGGGTGAGACCGCATCAGAATGTCTCTTGAAACAGGAGAGCACACTGTGCAAATGTTAGCCCTTTGTTATCATTCCTGACACCAACAGCTTCTTTTCTCCAATGGCAGCCCAGAGACACTTGCTGCCCGTATAACAGTGGCCCAGATGTTGCCAACATCTGCCTGCTTCTCTTTACAGAGAGATAGGGGGAACAAAGAAGCAAGGAAGGAGCATATCATAGAAACGTGTGGCCTGGTTTCACCACCTGCTCCTGTTGCTTCTCTCCCACTGCAATCCCCTGGGGAGGAGGGCCACAGTCTATACTGTCTGGGCTCTGTGGTTACTCCCACCCTGGGGCGGTAATGGGCTTTAGTTCTAGGCTGGAGGGAGTGAGCCGGCGAGAAATTGGCAGTATGTGAGCATTGAAAGAACCTCCATGCTGTTGGTTGGTTGGAAGCTTGTCCAAAAAGTGTCATGAGCAAAGGAGAGGGAGCTTGGCGAAATGGGATCCCAGCAGGTGGCACTGACATGTGGTTTTCATTCTGTACTTGACTGCAAGCTACACAAAAGGAAGGGTGTTGTCTGCTCCATTCACTGCCTCTAGCTCTAGTGCCTGAAGCAGTGCCTGGCTCAGTTGTTCAATTAGGGATGGCTGGATAGACAGAACACTTTAAAGTTCAGTGGAGCACGGTGAGCCCCAGTTCCTGAATCTGACTCCCCAGCTCTGCCACTGATCCTATACAAAGAGCAGCCTCTCTCTGTTTCTGTTTCCTCACCTGTAACAGGAATACAATGAGTGTATGTACCTCCTAGGGGTGTTGTGAAAGTAAGGTAATGGATGTCAAGTCCCCGTCACAGTGCCTGGCACCTAGCAAGTGCCACATAAATGTTAGCTGTTATTAAGTGAAGCAACCATAAAGAAAGTTTACCCAGAAATGCAAACAAAATAGAGACAGTTGATATCTTTTGTGTGTGTGTCTCACATTAATACAGGCTCGATTTCTGGTCTCAGAGGCAGAACGATGCCAGAACCATGGGGGTGAGGTGAGATTACCAGGTGTTACCTTCTATCTGCCAGCCCCTGCCCTACCCACTAAGAGTAGGTTATTTTATCAATACTTAATCCTTAAGACGGTTGTGGAGTAAGTTCTCTTATTATCTATTTTTTGTAGGTAAGGACATTGGGTAGATTAGAAGATCTGGTCCAGGTTGTTGGTGGAAGGGCTGGTCAGGGCACCCAACAGTTCTGAAGGCCGGGTCGCACCTCTACTCTCTGCCTCCCTGGGGGCGCGGGCACCATCTGGGCCGGGGGGAGACCAGTCGGAGGGGAGATGCTGGCTCTGGGTGCCTCCTCCCTCTGACTTGTAGGTGGCTGCTGCTTTCAGGTTGTCCATCTGCCTGGAGACACACAGATGTGTTTCCCAAGGAGCCTGGGGCAGGAGCTGTGAGTGGCTGTGGTGGTGGGACGGTGCACAGGTGACATGACATAGTGAAACCCCCCATCTCATGCAGCTCCGATTACAACCTGGCTCCCTAGGAGTGGGGGGAGAGGGTGTGTTAATCATGACACCCCTGCTGCTTGTCGAGGGTGGGAAGATGGGCTGAGGCCCACCCACAAAGGCCCAGGCTTGCCAGGGCTGTGGGCAGCAGCCCCACTGGCTCTCAGGTATCGTATCCCCTTAGGTCCCTTGGCCTGGCCATGTGTGTCTATGGCCATGAGGAAGGGGCTGAGTCCCCTCTGAAGTCACCCACTGGGGGACGGTGGAATGTCAGGGAGGTAGATGACAGAAACAGAATTCAAAACCAAGTCACCTTGACCATGGAAGGCTGACAAGTGACATTGGTCAAAGCCTCAGTTTTCTCATCTATAAAACAGGCAATTGTACCGATGGTCTCCAAGGGTCCTCCCAGTGCTGTACGTCTTACGAGTGTGTGAATTAATAAATCCAAGGCCAACAGCTCTGGCTCCAGCCCAAACTGTGGCTGGATTTCTTCTGCAAAGCTCTTCTTGGTTGGCTCTCTCACCTTTGAGCTCCTTCAGTGATGAGAAACCCATTGCTTCTTGCTGGGGGGCAGCCTGGAAAGGATTTTGAGTGACTCACACACAGACTTTCACTGACTAGCTGTGCCACTTAAGAGAGTGAACTCTCTTCTCTGACTCTCAGTTTAATCATCAGAGAAGCAGGAATGTTGGTGCTCACCTCGGAGGATTATTGTGATTAAATGTGCTGATAAGTGTGTGTGAAGTTCCTGGCAACCAGTAGCAAGTCAAAAACACTGCCTATTATTCTCCAAGTTGCCAAGCTGCCACACTCCCAAGTAGAAATAAATGAGAAGGAAAACAAAATAAAGACTCTGTATGTTAAATTTTCTCCATTCTTTCCCAGCTGTAAGATGTTGTACAATACTGAAGGATCAATCAGGCAGGGAGTTCTTTGTAGAACCTTAAAAGTACCACTGTGTCAATGTGAAGTCTGAGGTCCAGGGAGTTTATCTGCCTTTTCCAAGGTCACACAGCAAAGTAACAGCAGACTCAGGTTCCTGAATCCCAAGTTTGCCATATCCTCCATTGGGAACCAAGACGTCCTGCTACCCTTGGCTGCCAGCCTCACCCTGACAGTCTAAGGCAGCCCTGAGTCCCTGAAACCAATGCAAGCAGTGCTGCCTAACATCTCCAAAAGCCAGGCACCAGAGAGGCTTGTGAAGCTCAGAACCTCCTCCCTCCGATTTTGAAATCACTGATATGTGCGTCATCTCTAAACAGCTTGCTGTTTTGTGTCTGATGTTAGAAACAAGCCCTGAAATGGCTACCAGGTAGTCCTGGCTCTGCCACTAACCATTTTTGTTCTTGCATTCTAAAAATTTATTTATTTATTTATTTATTTATTTATTTATTTATTTATTTATTTATTTATTTATTTAGAGACAGAGTCTTGCTTTGTTGCCCAGGCTATAGTGAGTGCTGTGGCATCAGCCTAGCTCACAGCAACCTCAAACTCCTGGGCTCAAGCGATCCTCCTGCCTCAGCCTCCCGAGTAGCTGGGACTACAGGCATGCACCACCATGCCTGACTAATTTTTTGTATATATATTAGTTGGCCAATTAATTTCTTTCTATTTATAGTAGAGACGGGGTCTCGCTCTTGCTCAGGCTGGTTTCGAACTCCTGATCTTGAGCAATCCGCCCGCCTCGGCCTCCTGGAGTGCTAGGATTACAGGCGTGAGCCACCGCGCCCGGCCGACTAACCATTTTTGACCTAGAAAAGCTTCCTGTCCTCTGTCGGCCTTGACATTCCCTTTTGCAAAATGAAAGAGCGTATTTTTCTAGTTCTGCTCCATGGAGCTCTACATATTTCAGACCCCACAACCTCCATTTGAGTGGGAGGAGCTACTATTTTATGGTTTTGTTCGGAAAAGGATTCTCAATTAAAAGGAAAGTAAACAAAAGCAGTGATAATCCCAGCCATGTCAGTTAACCTTAAGATCTCTGAGTTCCCCTGCATTCTGACATTTGGAAGGAGGGATTTTGGTTTAGAAAGATGCACGCATTTGCCTCCACTGGGTTTCCCTCTAGCTGCTGTTGAGCATCTGTTCAGCACGGTAGGAGACACATGGCCGGTTCAGGAGGGATTAGCTGGCACTAGAGAGGCGTGGAGGAGAAGTGGGAGGGGAGGCCATGGTGAGCTGGTGTGAATGCCAAGCACGTCCGTATTGTCTCTGCTGAGTTATTAGTCTTACCCTCCAACCCAAACACAATCTGTCCCTGCCTGAGGCTCCCTGCTCAGGCTGGTGGCAGGCAGTTGGGTACCACTGCTGCCTCCTCTGGTCTGTGGAAGAAAGGCGCTGTCCCTGGCCTCTTGCCCTCTGCCTGCTTACTTATTCTCCACCTTCTCCTCGGACTCCTTCTTTCTGCTGCCCAGCTCTTAGCTAGCACATGCTCCTGTTACACAGAGATGGGGTCCGGTGACAATTTTAGCAGGGAGTCATCGGTCCAAATAGAATTTTATGATAGGGATCTCCAGTTCATAAGACAGGTCCAAGAAGCATTTTTATAGTAGTGGAATCCTATCCACTGTGCATTTAATTTGCATAAATTAACCTATATATATTTTTTATGAGAAGGAACAGATACAGAAACGGACAGAAATTTAGGGAGTTAGGTCATTATCCCCACCGTCACACTCTAAGAGCTTCAATAATCCAGAGTGAAAATGGGACGGAGAGCATGAAACTGCCGTCTTCCGTGGCCAGTTTCAGTGCTTACTATTAATTCCCTTGTTTAAATATGTCCTTTTTTTAAAAAAAAAAAAAATTCAAGCCGATTATTTCAGGCACTGAGTCAAATAAAGAGAAATGGGGCTGTTTCCACTGGATCATGAAAGATGAGCAGAGATTTGTTTAGCAGGTGTCGGTCTTTCTCTGTATACCATAGTGTTAGCTTTTGAGAGTACGTTTGCATGGTGTGTGTGTGGATGCAAAGGTACGTACACTCATACGTGTATAGTCTTTAATAACTTTCAGAGCCTTTTTGTGTATACTTCATCTCATTTGATTCTTACAATCACCCTGGGAGTCAAGTAAGGTAAATTATTGTCACCACTTGACTGATGAAGAAAAACAGGCTACAGGGAGTGGGGAGTGGGGAGTGGGGAGGGGGTGTTGACTGACTTGCCCAAAATCTCATTAATGGGATTAAGTTCCCACTTCTTGGCTTCCACTGAGCCTGATACTGGTTTAAGTCCAGCTATTTTCTGCGATTTCCTACTTCTGTGAGGGAGGAACGAGTGCTCCAGGGGATTTGGAAACAGGGCCCCCTTCCCGGGGAACAGCCCCTACCAGGTGTCTTCGGGAGTTCTGTCCCCAGCCTGCTGTCCGCCTCTCTGAAGCACACGCAGCCCGGGATCCAGGGAGGCTCCGAGACCGAGGCTGGAAGAACACAAGTCCCCCGCTAACAACCCCACCATGAAAGCACGAGTTCCAGAAGCCAGGCACAGACAGGGGGAGGAAGGGGATATTGCCAGGATGCATGCTTGAGCTGAAGAAAGGTGAAGCAGCTGGAAAGGGTCCTTTATGTACCAAGCAGGATGAATGAGGAGCACAAAGGGAAAAAAAATATCATCTCTAGTTGCCTTGTAATGAAATTTCAGAACTATATGGATAAAAGAGAAAAAAAATGTAAAAGCTTTTAGAGGGAGAAGAAAAGAAAAAAAAAACAGTGTTTTCACAAAAGAGTTGAGAGACAGTGGGGTTTCTGGGGAATATAATAATAATAATAACAGAACAATTTATGGAGAACATTCTATGGGCCAAGGTAATGAACATGGGGTTTGTGGAAGCCCTGTGTTTTCTTTACTGGAATTCAGAACAACTTGAAAGATTAGGGAAAGGGGTGAAACAGATGGAGATTAACATTTTGCCTTTATTACTGAGAAAGGTTAGCTCGCAGGACTTGTCAAAAATGGGTTCTTTCCCACCAAGGGTAGGTGCTGAGTGCCTGGCACCTCCTTGTGCAGGAATCTGTCCCCGTGCACCAACGACAGGGTGGCCTGGCAGAGCGGAGGGCTGCTCCTCGAGGGTGCTGGCCCCCACGACAAAGGAGACAAATGAAGGGACAGAGCCTGTGGAAGCCCAAGTCCTCACTCCAAATCCATTCCACCTCCTTGGGCAGGAGCAGAGCGGGGTGGACAAGAGAGAGTGTTTGGGGAAATTCATTCTGATCAGAAACTGAGGTGCGAGGAAGAAGCATTTCCTAACCCTATTCAGAGTGTTTAAGTGCACGTTGTCATTTATTTATTATTATTTTTAATTTCAAAATATTAAGACAGTACAAGTGTTTTTGTTACATGGAAACATGGATAAATTGAATGATGCTGAAGTCAGGGCTTTTAGTATCCTACCTTGTACCTGATAGGTACATTTTTGTCCCTCACCCCACTTCTACCTTCCCCACATCTTCATTTAATCCTCAGAATAATGCAATAACTTAGGAGCATCGTAAGGCCCATTAAATAGAAGAGTAAAATGAGGCCCCTAGGAGATCTCGTGATAGACACTTAATCTTTTGCTGTTACTTTTGTAGCAGTGTTTACAGGGTGGCTTTTGTAACTTTGTTATGTAGCTGCACAGAGAGGTAGGGTGAAGATTTTACTCCAGTTCTGTCTCCAAAGAACTCCTAACCCCTTTCTGTGCTATTTCCCGGAGTGCAGGGCCCTTCGAAGCAAGGATGATAAAAGGAAGGTTATGTTTGAACCCCTCTGACATTTAGCCTCAGCGAGCAGCCTCAGGGTCTGGACAGAGAATAAGAGAGAAGTCTGTGACCGAAATAAAAGATATTCTTAGGTTGAGGAGTGAGATTAGACCACCACTGCTGGCCTTGATCAGGAGGCTCCTTTCCACTTCCCTCTGCTCCCTCCCCTCTTTCTCACCTTCCACTCACCCTACTTTCCACTCTCCCTGGCTCTGCCCCTCTTTCCAAACTCACCCTAAATTGCTGGCTACTTGCACTTCTCCAGAGACAAGCAGCTTCCTTACCCGCCACCCCCCTATAATTCCACAAACAATCCATTCCGTTTTAGCTTTCAAATAAAGTCAAACCAATATATTGATTACTTTGTTTTATTTGTACAACCATATGAGGTAGATTTTCTTACCAACCCCATTTTGTAGATACAGAATAGGGTAACTTATAAAAGGCCACAATAGCCAACCAGTAGAGTAGTACTAGGATTTGAACTCAGATTTGGTGGATTGAGAGTCTGAACTTTAACCAAGAAGCTAAATTGGCACACACAAATGAAGGTGGAAGGAAGCCAGTAAGGGAAGGCAGTGTATGTAGGCAAACACGCCAAAGAGTGGGTTGGGGATATTGCAGATGGCCACGCTCTTGGGAATAGTCATGGTTCTCTATTACTAAGAATTTCTATTGTTTGAGTCACTCAGCAGAGTGACTCATGTAATCCTAAAGTAGATGCTACTGGTAACATCACTGCACAACAGGAGGAATGAGATGCAAAGAATTAATTGACCTACCTGTGATCAAAAACTTGGACAATGCCATAGATGGGATTTGAATGCCCTTCTTGCTCTACTTCAACCTGAGCTTTAACCACTGGGCCAGCACTGCTAAACCTACTAGATGACAAGGTCTTCTGGGGATTAGATTCTGCAGGGTTAGGTAAAGCCCAGAAATAGTAATTTTAATGGGCATGCCCAGGCGATTCTTATGATCAGGCAACTTTGGGGATACCCATCTCTACCTAGGAGAGTCAAGAAGAATATACACAAGCTGTGTCTTAAAAATTGAGTCGAGTTTGCTGCACCAGAAAGGGTTTTGTGTATTTTTGTATTGTTTTGTTTTCAGTCCAAAGCCATCTTCATGGAATTTCTCCTCATCAGTCCTGATGGTACCTTCCTTTGAGGCATGCAATGTCTACTCCCCCTGCCTCAGCATAGCCATGCAGGGATGGGAAAAGAGGCCTTATTTCCATCCTCTCTCAGACCTTTTCCTTACTGGCTGATCTTCTTGGTCTGCCTGCTGTGGATTATCTTAGATACTCTCAGATCTAAACAATGGACCTAGATATCCTTCCTCAGCATGGTGGGTTGAATAGTGTACCCCCATAATTCACATTTACCCAGACCCTCGGAATACAGTCTAATTTGCAAATAAGATATTTACAGATGTAATTAATTAAGAATTTTAAGATGAAATCATCCTGGACTTAGGGTGGGCCCTAAATCCAATGACGGATGTCCTTATAAGAAGAGCAGAGGACACAGAGAGACACAGAGGAGAAGAAGGTGATGTGAGGATGGAGACAGAGATTGGGATGATACCACCACAAGCCAAGGAATTCTAGGAACCACCAGCAGCTAGGAGAAGTCGAGGAGGACTCTCCCCTGGAGCCTTTGGAGGGAGCATGGCCCTGCTGGAAACTTCATTTCAGACATCTGGCCTCCTGTGCTATAACTATAAATTTCTATCATTTCAAGCCACCTAGTTTCTGATTATTTTTATGGAAGCCTTGAGAAATTAACACACTCAGCTTCCTTGGAGGTTTAGGATCACTGTAAGATTCAGAAATCAGAACTCTATCTAAGGAAGTCTCTATTCCAGGTTGGTCTGTTCCTCCTGGACAGTTAAAATGCACAGGGCTCTGAAGGGCCTGGATCCCAGGCTAGCTGTTCCTGAGTGAGCTCAGGCCCCCTCACTAATATGGGTAGGAAGTGGCTCCATGACATGGATATTTAATCTACCAGCTGTGGGATTACGTTCATGTGTATCATAATTCATCTGCTGTTGAAACACTTGCTAGGCTCTCCGAGATCTCATCTTTCCAATCTCAGGCTCAGTTAACCAACCACCCCCACCCCCAGTGATAAGTTTACTTGGGTGGCAGTTTGAGAGAGATATCACTGATCCCTTTAGGTTACAACCTGCTGGAGCTTTGGTTCACTGTATTTCACCCTGGGTTTGTGCTAAGGAACTGTCCAGTCCTGGGAGCCCAGGTGGGGCTGGATGTGAAGGTGGGCCTTGGAAGGCGAAAGATGCAGAACCTTGTGGGGGAAGTGGGGAGTGGGACCTGCAGATCTACCTTGGAGCAGCCCAGTGTGTGAAAGCAAAGTCTCAGGGAACAGATTTTGAGGTGTCCAGCACTCATGGTAGGGCTGGAGGGAGGAAAGTGGTTATCAGTGTTTCAGTTGGGATGTTCCCTGCACCAGGAGAGAAAGCGTGACTTACCAGCTTCCCCTGCATCCTGTGTCCTGGGCTTCCTGACCTTTGGCAAGGGTGGGAGGCACCTTAGTGGTGAGAGAGGTTATTAAGGGTAAGTTGGTAGGTGGCTTGTCCATTGTCCTTGGTAACTAGGATACTCAAGAAATAGTGAGTGTCGTGTTTTTAAATACTCAGGAGACATGAAGCAGGAAGATGAAGAGGAAAGGGTAAAGCATACCAGGTCTTCCCTGGTAGGTGCATCAAGGACTCTGTCCAGCTTCTGCTTCCTTCTCCTGTCATTGCATGAACCAGCCTCCCACTGAGTCCTTTGTCTTTTCTGTTCGCATTGCTTGGCATCTTGCGCTTGACTCTCTGCCCCTAGTAACCAACTTTCCCGGGGTTTTCCTGATCAGGCCCAGTAGGGGAGATCCTGAGGCCACCACAATATGCCTTCTAGACAATTGGCAGCTCTATCACCAATGCTGGAAAATGGCAGCAAAACAGAGACCCCTATTGTGTGACCTGTGATAGGTTTTGAAGAAGTTTATGGATAGATGATGGAAGGATCAGAAATACTAGAAAGCCTGCAGACATGCAGCTTTTCTTTTTGTGGCTTCAGTTACTCTCTGCTCCAGTTACCAGTGGTGTTTGGATTCTTCTCTCTCTCTGGTCATGCTTGCTTCACTAAGCATCAGTCGGTATACGTCACTCTGCAACATGCATAGTTCCTTCATAAATATGATTCTCGATGGGGTCCTTTCATAAAGAGGAAAAGGCAACTTTTATCATTTTAAAGCTCAGAAGTAAAGTGATTGGCCTAGGGCTATACAGCTAATCAGTGACAGCCAGGATTTGAACTCAAATCCAGTGCTTTTGAAGTTACATAATGGGTATCCCTTTTCACTTAAAGTCCGATTATTTCCATCCAGATATAGAAATAGTAATAGCAAACAGACATAGCTATTAGTTTGTTTCCTGTGGAAGGTGATTGTGTATGGATAGTTGGATCTGACATCCCTTCACCCTTTAACTTCTGGCTCAGTGTCTCCTGAATATTTACACATAATTAAACAAATTTGAGATTTAGACCAACTTTTCCTCTTTGCCCCAACAGTAGCGAAAAGTAAACAGCTAGTTATCGCATTTGTGTCCTAATTACCCATATAACCAGTACCCTTTCCTTGCCTACCAGGAGGGGGCTAACAGTACTGTTTTCTTTATTTACTAAATATCTTCCAGGCTTTCAGTCCTGGGCTATAGGTGAGGACAGGACTCAGAAATTATTCATACTCAGTTCTTGCACCTAAGGGTCTACCAAACCACTTTGGGAGGCATTTTCCATCCATCCTTCCATCCACTCATCCAAGAAAATAATTCTTAAGCATCAACCAAGCACGATGTGCTGTTCTTGGTACTGAAGGTAGAGTAACAAACAAAGGCCCCACCTTATGGAAGTTCCATTGTGTTAGGGCTATAAATAAAGTTAACACATTCATATGTAGTACAATGGCAGGAAGAGGAAAATGAAATAAAGAAAGTTAAAGCAAGGAAAACAGAGATCCTGTGATGGAGACAAAGGTGAAGGAACGATTCTAGGGGAGGTGCAAAGGGAAGCCCTCACTGCTGGGACTGTGTCTTAGTGGCAGATCAGTAGCCCCTGCCCCACCCCTACATGAGACTCCCCTTCCCCACCCATGATTTCTAAAGAAGCCAGCATCAGGCTGACTTGCATGATCAGTTGCCTTTGGAAGCTCTCTGCCCACATGAAACTTAATTTACATGTATTAAGTATTAACCAGGCTTCCTCTTTCTGACCTCAGAAGGCTCTGTTGTTGGCACAGTGTTTTAAGGTTGGGGATCTCACATGGGCCCTGTGAGTCTAAAACACATTCCTGGAGAATGATCATAGTGCAAAAGATGCAGGCATCACACACTGCCAACTCTCTGGACATACTGAAAGTTTTGAGATTGTTGCAGCAATATGCAGCAGCTAGAATTTGGACTCTAGAGCCACATGTGTGTCCTGCCACTTACTGACTTTGCAACCTTGTGTAAAATCACCTCTTGGAGGCTCACTTTCTTTATCTGTTAAGTGAAGTTAAGAATGTGGCCACCTTGTTTAAAAAATACCTATGTGAGGACCTGCAAACTTCTTTAGTTTATAAGGGGGCAAGGCTAGGACTGGGACTTAAGTTTTCTGATTTCTTTCTCAGTTTGTCTTTTCTCTGCCAGAATTTTTTAAACCATCATATAGTGAGCATCGGCTGTCTTCTAGTTACCATGTTGGATTCCTTATGTGTGTTCACTCATTGAATTCTCACAATAGTCTCATTCAGTAAAGACTGCTTTAAATATATTGATTTTGTATCTTGAGACTTTGCTGAATTTATTTATCAATTCCAGGAGTCTCTTGGTGGAAGCTTTGAAGTTTTCTACATACAAGATCATGTTGTCAATGAAGAGCAATAGTTTGACCTCCTCTTTCTCAATTTGGATACCATTTATTTCTTTCTCTTGCCTGATTGCTCTGGCTAGGATTTCTAGCACTGTGTTGAATAGAAATGGTGACAGTGGGCACCCTTATCTTGTTCCAGTTCTTAGGGGTAATGTTTTCAACTTTTCCCTATTTAGCATGATGTTGGCTGTGGGTTTGTCATATATGTCTTCTATAATTTTGAGTTGTATCCTTACATTACCTAGTTTGTTGAGGGTTTTTATCATGAAAGTGTGCTGAATTTTGTCAAATGCTTGTTTGGCATCTATTGAGATAGTTATGTGGTCTTTGTTTTTGCTTTATGTGGTGAATCACATTTATTTATTTATGTATGTTGAACCATCCTTGCATCCCTAGGATGAAGCCCACTTGGTCATGGTGAGGTTTTTTTTGTTTGTTTGTTGTTTTTATATGCTGCTGAATTTGGTTTGCTAGTACTTTGTTGATGATTTTTGAGTCTATATTGATAAGGTATATCAGTGTGTAGCTTTTTTTTTTTTTTTTTTTTTTTTTTGAGACAGAGTCTCACTTTGTTGCCCAGGCTAGAGTGAGTGCTGTGGTGTCAGCCTAGCTCACAGCAACCTCAAACTCCTGGGCTCAGCGATCCTACTGCCTCAGCCTCCCAAGTAGCTGGGACTGCAGGCATGCACCACCATGCCCAGCTAATTTTTTTGTATATATATTAGTTGGCCAATTAATTTCTTTCTATTTATAGTAGAGATGGGGTCTCGCTCTTGCTCAGGTTGGTTTTGAACTCCTGAACTCAAACGATCCACCCGCCTAGGGCTCCCAGAGAGCTAGGATTACAGGCGTGAGCCGCCGCGCCCCGACCTTTCTTTTTTTTGATGTGTCCTTTTCTGGCTTTGGTATCAAGGTGATACTGGCTTCATAGAATGAGTTGGGGAGAAATCCCTCCTTTTCTATGTTATGGAATAATTTCTGTGGTATGGGTACCAGCTCTTCTTTGTAATTCCGGTAGAATTTGGCTGTGAATCCATCTGGTCTGGGACTTTTTTTGTTGGAAGATTTTTTTTATCACTGTTTGGATATCCTTGTTTGTTATTGGTGTTTTCTGGAATTCTGTTTCTTCCTGATTGAGTCTTGGGAGGTGGTGCATTTCTGGGAATTTGTGCATTTTGTTTACATTTTCTAGTTTATGTCTGTAGAGATTTTCATAATATTCATGAATGATGTTTTGTATTTTCTGTGGTCTCTCATTTCTGATTGTGCTTATTTGAGTCCTTTCTCTTCTATTCCTAGTTAGTATCAAGCAGTCTGTCAATTTTCTTTATCTTTTCAAATAACCAACTTTTTGTTTCATTGATCTTCTATATTATTTTTTTTATTTTCCACTTCATTTAGTTCCGCTGTGACCTTTGTTGTTTCTTTTCTTCTACTGGCTTTGGGTTTGGTTTGCTCTTCCTTTTCTAGTTCTTTGAGATTTGACATGAGGTTGTTAATTTGTGATCTTTCTGTCTTTGTGATGTAGGCATTTAAGGTTATGAATTAATTTTCCCCTGATGAATGCTTTTGCTGAGTCCCATAGATTTTGATAGCTTGTGTTCCTTTGTCATTCAGTTCAAAGAATCTTTTGATTTCCATGTTAATTTCATTATTGACCCAATAATTGTTCAGCATCAGGTTGTTTAATCTCCACGAGTTTGTGAAGGCTTGAGTATTTCTCTTTGATTGATTTCTAGCTTTATGCCACTGTGGTCTGAGAAGATGCATGATATGATCTAAATTTTTTGAATTTGTTGAGGCCTGTTTTGTGGCCTAAGAGATGATCAGTCTTGGAGAATGTCCCATGTGCTGCTGAGAAGAATGAGTATTTGATAGTTTTGGGGTAGAATGTCCCCACAATGTCTGTTAGGTCCATTTGACTTAGAGTCTGTAAAGACTGCTGCCCTCAACTTTCAGAGGTAAAAACTGAGGCTCAGAAAAATGCAATGAGCTACCGAAGACTCCATGGCCAGTAAATGACAATGCAGGTACTTAAATCCAGGGCCATCAACTTCAGAGCCTGCACCATCAACCACTGTGCTGTCTAGTTGGTTAGCCAGTCTCCCCATCCTATTTTGGGTGTGAGTATACTTGATTGAATAGGCATCTCCCCTACATCTTTGAACTGGACTATAATTAGAATTATAAACATGTCTTTTTTATTCCTACTTCTTTGATGTTTTAGACTCATAAGTTGTGAGAAATTCTTTGTTTTTACTGTATTTCCCTCTTGCATAGAGCTTATTGAACTGTGCATTTTGATAGTTATCTGCTTATTTACCTATTTCCCCAAACCGACTTTGAGTTCTTTGAAGGCCTATCTTTGTATTCCCAAATCCAGGCAGAAGGTTTAGCACAGGGTCAGGATGTAACAGCAATAATAGTGACAGTTAAGCCCATGACTACCATGTATATTGACTGTTTTCTATAGATCAAGGGCTGCATGACATATTTTATATTATGCCATCTTATCTAATCCTCACAATAGCCATTTTGGTGAATGGTATGATTCCCATGTTAGAGCTGTGAAAACTGAGCATCACAGAGACAATTTTCCAAGGTTCTATCACTGGTGGGTAGCAGTGTAAAAGATGGAATTTGCGTCTGCCTGCTCTCAGAAATGTTCTTAAGGTGGTGAATAAGTAAATCAGTGAATGAGGGCAAAGCTCTTCTCTGGTCACATGGGGTCATCTGTTTATCTTCATGACTCAAAGTATAGGAAAAATCTCAATGCTCTTAAAGATGTTTTTCTTCACCCTCTCTATTCATGCATCCTTCAGTGTGAGATTTTAGACAGAATTTGAGAGGCCACCTGAGAACATGGACTAGGATACTGATTTGTGTTAAATGGCTCTTATGAATTACCTTCAACTCTCCCCTATATACAGATGGAGGATTGCCAGACAAATGTAGGTATATTTTGGCCACCTATCCTTAGAGAGGCATTTATGATGAGTTCAATCTTTCAACAAGCAATTGAGGATCTACTACTATGTGCCATGTACCATTTGAATTCACCCAGAAATAAATAAAACCCTGCCCTTCCATTTATTGCCTCTCAGTGTAGAAATACAATAAATATGTAATGAGGCCTCCTCAGTGACAGACCCCAAGTTAGGTCCTGGGAAGACAGAGATGATTAAGAACACCCTTAAGGGACACCAGGGTGATGGTGGGGTTGTCAAACTGCGTTGCAACTTGCTGCCTTCTCTGGCAGATGAAGCAGGAGTCACTGTGGGGCCTGGCCCAGTGGGTATTTAACCCAGCGTGCAAAAGCAGGTGTCAGACAAACTCATGACCCAAGAACTGGGGCTTAAAGGAACTGTCTAGACAAAGAACCAAGGGACGGGCATTTCAGGTAGAGGGAGCACAAGTAAAAGCACAGAAGCATGAAATGGTGTGAGGGATACAGGATGGTTAACCGGTTTAATATATGCATCTGCACCTGTAATGCCAGGCAGGATGTCTGAAGAATATATGCATTTCATCTCTTCAAAAACCCTTTCAAGTCTGCCTTTGCCATTCCAATTTCCTAGAATATTAGAGCTGGAATGACTTAGAAACCATCCAATCCTACCTATTCACCCCAAAGAGAGGAAGAGACATAGTCAAGGTCACATGATTTGTAACTTATAGGTAGAATGCAGCTTGGAAACTGTGCAGAGAATACCAGCTTGGAAACTGTGCAGAGGGGAAATAGAGGCTTCTCCAGTCCTTTATATCTCATTTTTTAGGAAACCATGATAATAATGCAAATATTTCTTGAGATCTGCTACTTATAAGCCATTATGCTAAAGTATTGTATGGTGCAATCTCATATAATCTTCCCCAAACTCTCACTTAGGCATTAGTAACCTAGTTTACAGATGAGAAAACTGAAGAAACTCGAGTGACTTACTCAAAGACAAAACTGAAAGGTAGTGTTCAAACCTATGTCTGTCTGAGTCATGGGCAAACACAGGTGTTCAAGTGTTCGTTAGCTTTCCCCTTTTTAAATTTCTGTAGAATTCAGAATGATCTCCCAGGATTTGGCCCCTGTTATGATCTTATCTAATGATTAAGGAAGGTTGATCTGGAAGGGTGGTGGGTAGGGGGTTAACACGTTCCAAGGAACCGCTGTGTTTTTACTTTATTCCCTTGGCATTATCTTGAGAAGTAAAATACTGTCTCTAATAGATACATGATAAGTAGATGACTTGTTTAAAAGAAAAATACATTTCATTTTCTATAATGAGACTCCTTAAATAGGTCACCCTATATCTGTCTAGAGGCAGAGATATAGATAAATATAGCTAACTATAGACATAAGAAGATGGTGTGAGTATACTTTTACAGATGTGAATAAATACATATATATGTACACACATGTATGTATAAATCCTTATGTGCAGTGCATTTATCTTCTAATTATTCACACATGCAAGCATATCTCTTCATTTGATTGTATTCTCAGATCTTGCATAACCTTCTAGGAGATTACCCAAGAAAAAAACAACACATGGATAGGTTCCTCTGTAATCTGGTGACAGAATCCAGACTTCTGTGTCATTTTGCACCTCCCCTTCCCTGCCAATTAGACACAAGTCTTCCTATCCCATTGTGTCTGTCTTAAATCTACCCCATTAGCTGACTGACCACCTTAACTGCCCCAGTTCCAGGTCTCATATCTCTCTCTTAGATGAGGGATCCTCAGTATCTACACTGTTGACGTTTGGGGCCAGTTCATTCTTTGTTGTATATGGCTATCCTGTGCACGTGGGATGTTTGGAGATTCCCTGGTCTCTAAATACTACATGCCAGTAGCAGTCTTCCCCAACTTGTGACAATCAAAAATGCCCCCATTATCAAATGTCTCCTGGGGGGCAAAATCACCCCCAGTTGAGGACCACCATCCTAGACTATTGTTAGAAGCTACTGCAATGGTCCCTATGTCTCCAATCTCCCTCATAGCCAAGGTGATCTTTCCAAGGTATGCAGCTAATTTTGCTACCATATTGCTTGGGAAAACAAAGACCAAAAACCCCATATTTCTGCATCCTCAATGCCTAAAGAATGATCATACATACCTTTTCCAATATGATCTGGCCTGTGTTATCATCTCATTCTCCAGTTGCTCCCCAAGGCCTAGTGGGCATTCCCAGTTCCCGAGAGAGTGAGTATACAGGTTATTGGAAGCTATTCCCGCTAGGAGGACTTATCTCATACATGCTGTCTACAGGCATTGTCTAAAGCAAGTTTGTTTTCTGAGCCTCCATTTTTCATCTCTATAATGAGTATAATAATCAAATTCATAGGAGAGCTAAGTAAAGAGCATCAACAACTCTAACACAAGGTAGACAATGCTAAAACTCCTTAAGTGAGGGTAACGATGAAGCACCGTGAAAATGCAGAGGATAAAGACATTCCTTTTGGCTGAGCCTGAAGAGGAGAAGAACCCAGTAGAGTTTGCAAAGGAAATTACACTGAAGTTAGCAGTGAGGTCTGAGTGATATCTGGACATATAGACATGGGGGTGAGGAATAAGAATGAGGACAAGATTCCAGACAGAGGAAATTACATGGGCAAAATCTCTGGACATTGGTCAGGAGAGTGATTTCCAGTGTGGCTGGATGCTTTACACCATCCTTGCTCTATAATAGCAGGAGCTTGGTAGGTTGGTTGCATGGATGAGCAAAGCATACATTTTGAGAAGAGTATCTTATCTACCTTTGAGATTAAGTTATGCACAAAAGTGTATGCCTGATTGACAAGAACTTGAACTGTCAACTGCAGGACACACAACACAATCAGTGTGAAGGGGACCTATTTCCAGCTGTGCCTTACCTATGGTAGGGAAGATGAGTTGAGGATAGTTGGAGAATAAAGCCTGGGAGGTCATTCGGCATGATCATACCAGAAAGTGAATGAAAACTGGGATATTGGACAGTCATAGAGTGGAGAGAAATAGAAAGTTGTGGAAGGTATTTTATAGATTAAATGCTCAGGATTGACATGTTTTCTTAGCAGCTTTGAAGGGTATTGGCTGCATATTCTGCATCCAGATTCATTTTAGGATGTTGCGGGATCTTGGGCAAGTCACTTCCAGTCTTTGAGTCTTAGTTTTTTTTAAATCTGTAACACTAAAGATTTGGACTGTTTGCTAATAATTCTTCCAGCTGAAGCATAGACGGAGGCCTGAAAGGAGACTTCTCAGAGAACTTGGAGCCCCAACCCCCTTCCCTCTAAGTTCTGTCAATAGGTGAGTGGCTGAGAGAACACTCAGTGTGTCACAGTCCCCAGCCATCGTGGCATCATGGCTGCTAGGGACCAGAAACAAGTGTCGAGAAGAGAAGGACATTATGTGGGAGAATATGCATGTTCACAGCTCTGAGGATTAAAGGCCCGTGTTCTTATCACTGCTGAACAGAGTATTATAAATCCAGCCTTAGAATACCAAATCCCCTTGCGGCTTGGCCATAGTGAGAGAATATTAAAAAGGCCGGAGACAGAAGTAATCAGTTTCCGAATGACACATTGTCAAATGAAGCATTTTTCACATTATCCCTTTCTTTTCTTTCTCTGGCTCCTTCTTTTTGCTCCTCGATATTTTAACATGGAAAATAGATTAAAATAAGGCCAGGCTGAACAGCGTTCAAAGTTTTGACTTTTCAGAAGTCTCTCTCAGTGGGGTGGTTTGGGGGTGCTTTTTCTTTTTTATCTCTCTGTGTACTTTTCTGTTTTTGCTATTGTGTATGTAAGCAAACCAGCGGCAGGCGCCAGCCTCGAAATCAAGGCAGAGTGGCAGAGGGGCCCTACCAGGTTGGCCAGGGTGCCCTGCGGATGCTGGGGTCAGAGCTAATACTGTGACCTGTGTTTGCATTTTGCTGGCAAGTGTGTTCAAGATTTTAAGCCTCTGGGTGTTTATTAAGTACCTTCCCTTGGCCAAACTCTGCATCTAAGGCTGGATCAATAGTAGAGGTGAGTGGCAACTCAGGAACTACAGTGGGAAAATGACCAGGCAGGTGACCGGCTCCCAGTAACACAGCTAGAGAACTGCTAACCACGTAGAGCCAGGGGAGAAGAGAGGACAGCCTCACCCCAACCGGAAGAGGCAAAGATGCTCCCGGGGGAAGTGATCTCCAAGCCACGACGGCCAGGCGAATGGAGGTGGGCAGGTGAAGGGGAGTGCATTCGTTTGCTGAAGCTGCCACAACAAATTACCACTAACTGGGTGGCTTCAAACATAATAAATTTATTCTCCCACAGTTCAAGAGGCCAGAAGTCCAAAATTAAGATGTCAGCAAGGTTTTCTCCTTCTGGAGGCCCTGAGAGAGAATCTGTCCCGTGCCTCTCTGCTGGCTTCTGGTGGCTGCCAGAGAGCACTGGCATAGCTTGGCTTGTAGCTGCATCACTCCTGTGGGGCTCTGTCTCCATCTCCACATGACCCTCTCTGCATGTGGGTCTCGGTATCCTCTCTTCTTCTTATAAGGACATCAGTCGTTGGATTTACCGCCCACCCTAGTCCAGGGTGACGTCATCTTAATGAATTACCTCTGTAAAGACCCTATTGCACGCCTGTAATCCTAGCACTCTGGGAGGCCGAGGCGGGTGGATCGCTCAAGGTGAGGAGTTCAAAACTAGCCTGAGCAAGAGTAAGACCCCGTCTCTACTAAAAATAGAATGAAATTAATTGGATAACTAAAAATATATAGAAAAAATTAGCCAGGCATGGTGGTGCGTGCCTGTAGTCCCAGCTACTCGGGAGGCTGAGGCAGAAGGATCGCTTGAGCCCAGAAGTTCACAGCCTAGCTGTGAGCTAGGCTGACACCACGGCACTCTCTAGCCCAGGCAACAGAGTGAAACTCTGTCTCAAAAAAAAAAAAAACAAAACCACCCTATTGCCAAAAAGGCCACTGCTGAGATTCCAGGTGTTGTGAGTGAGGAGTGCTCCAGGCTGTGGGGACAGTGAAGGCAGAAGAGGGAATGTCGGGGACGCAAACCACTCAGGGTGGCCACAGGACAGGGAGGACGGAAGAGGTCTGCTGAGCTGAGGAATGCAAAGGAGACAGGTACTCAGTCATGAAGGGCCTTGGCTTCCAGGAGTCTGGACTTAATTCTAAGGGCCCTGGGGAGCCAGAAAAGGGTTTGAAGCAAGGGGTGCAGTGGGGTGAAAGGGTTTGGTTTGGGATAGAACAGTAGGGATGCTGCAGGAACGAAGCTGGCATTTGTTGACCTTCGTGGTGCCAGATCCTTTGTGCAGACCTTTTATTGTCTCCTTTAATCCCTAGCATAATTCTTCACTTTGTGAACAATCAGCCTCATTTTAAAGAGAGCCTATTGCAGCCCAAGGAGGTAAAGCATTGCAACCAGCTTGTCACAGCCAGCAGCAAGCCGGGAAGCAGGCTGCACACGCTGGCCGTCATGTCCCCAGACTCTCCGTGTCCCCATCGCAGTGCTCTGCCCTGACACCTCCCACCCTCACCCCTGCCTGGCCCCGCTGGGGAATCTGAGACTCACTTTCATTATTAGAGCAAAGAGGAGCGGGCTGATCCTACCTAGAGAGACTTCGAGTATGGAAGGTTCCAGAAGGGATGGGGACACACTTTCCTTCTCTCATCTCTTCTCCACTTTCTGCCTGACAGCTTAGTGAGATTCTCAGACTTGTAAGGAGACGGTAAAACAAATCACCCCAGACCTGTCCAGCTTACAACCTCACAGAAACAAACCCATAACTAGTAGACTGGCATTTTTATTTCTGGAACTTGCAGCCGGTTCTTCAACCTCGTTTGTCTAGGGCCGCCCTAGAGTGAGCACAGCCCAAATCGGATTTGGCACTGGGTCAGCAGGGCCTCCGTGTGCTGCCCCTGGAGGCTCGGCCTCTTCTTCGCTTGCTTTCTAAAAATTCACAGCCTTTGCCTTAGGTCGTTTCCTCCCTCCTGGGCTCCCCTCTTGTCTTGCAGCGTTTTTTCCAGCGCTTGTGTTTGCTCCTCGTGTGTACTCAGAGGCTGGACGCTCTGGCCCTGCTCGGCCACGGATCGATTGCCCCTGCCCTTGTGTTTGCTTGCCTCTGGGTGGGAAGCGGTGAAGAGGCGGGAGTGTAAGTCTGTGGGCATGGGCCAGTACGCAGCCTACACCGCTGCAGGTGGACCCAGACTGCGGTTTCTCTTTGGTTCTGACTCACTCATCTGCTTGCTTTGGGTGCAATGTCCCACTAGGACAGAGGTGGCCAAAGGGTTCTCTGAGCTCCTTTGCTTGTGCACAGCACTTTTCAGTTTGCAAGGAGTATTGCAGCTGTTTTCAAATCACATTTGCACAATAACTCTGCGGCTACCACGAATGGGAATTCTCTTGTAGTATAGGTTTGCCATGTGTCAGGCGCTGAGCGAAGTGTCCCATATCTCACCTCCCTCTAGAAGGAACTTTTGCACCCAGTTTTCCAGATGATCACATCGTGATTGTGAGAAATTAAGTCCCTTGTCCACGATGGCCCAGCAGATGTGTGGCAGCCTTAGATTTTAACTGTGTTACTGCCCCCACTCCTTGCTGCTCCTATGTGACGTTCTGTTGCAAGTATTGGCCACATCCAATTTATAGATGAGTGATAAGCTAAGGGTCTGTAGGGGACAGCCCAAGGTCACGCAGTGAGGAAACCTGAATTTGGAACCCTTTTCCTGCGTGCTCTGAGATTGTCCCCAATTGCATGCACTCTACTGCTTATTCAGAGACTGGGAAGGTAGGGCTGGCCAGAATGATACTTGTAACATCATCCACGCCATTACTAAGTCACAGATGAGGCCCCTGAGCCCTCAGAACCCCAGCCTGGGGAGGTCTGTTCAGTAGGCAGTGGCACAGTGAGCCCCCGGGTACTGGAATTCTGCTTTGGCTGAGTTCTTACGATGAAGCTCCAGTCTGTAACAGAAGCCACATGGGCACTGATATCAGGATATGCTGTGGGGTGAGGACAAGGAGCCTGCACCCTAAAGAGAGGGTCAGAGCCACTGGCCTGGGCTCATATCAGATGACGAGGCCATGGGCTGAAGGATAAGTGGATTAGTAAGCTAAGGGAGCCCTTAGTGCCTCCCAAAGCCAGGGGGTCCCTCTGCCACCTTCTGGAAGTTTCCTGTACCTGAGATTGCCTAGGTCATTTGATGAGGCCGAAGAGAGACCTGGCAGGGACTGATGAGGCCTTCCTGCTTCTGTCCCTGCTCCACCCTGGGTACAGTTTTAAAGTCATGCTGAAGTGAGTTTGAATGTCAGCGGCATTACCAGGAGTGCATGACCTGCTGTCTCTGTGCCTCGGTTTCTAACTCCGTGTAGGAAAAGGACAGTTGTATGTGTGCCAAGCATATATCAAGTACTTGATCCTGCCAGGTCAAGAGACCTGGTCCAGAATGAGAAAGGTGTGGAGACCCAAACCCATGCAGAATGGGCATTCAGGGACAGAAGTTCAAGTCATTCATTCATTCACTCCTTTATTTATTCAGCACTATATATGTG
Organism: Microcebus murinus; assembly: GCF_040939455.1. NCBI lineage: Eukaryota > Metazoa > Chordata > Mammalia > Primates > Cheirogaleidae > Microcebus > Microcebus murinus. The sequence continues at coordinate 77,335,839 of NC_134115.1, read as the reverse complement.
CTTGCTGAATGCTGTTGACCATGATAATAGCTAACAATCTGTGAACGGTGACCTGTGCCCACACTGTACTAAGTACCCTGCAAGCACCTTACATAGCCCTCACAATGACCCAGTGCGGTGGCATTATGCATATTGTCCTTGTTTAACCCTGAGAAAACCAAGGCTCTGAAAGATAAAGCGACTTAGTCAAGGTCATGCAGTCTCTAACTAGCAGATCTTGGACAGAAACCAGGTGAGTCTAACACCAGCTCTTAGCCGCTGTGCCAGGCACTGCTGCAAAGCTCCTGAGGCAAAGGGTGCGGCTTCCTGCCTTCCAGGGGCTCCCAGAGTGGATTTATGAGCGGATGCAGGACTACAGGGGATCCAAGGGAGGGGTTGTGGGGATGCAGGGGGAGAAGGAGGGGCAGTAGTAGCTGCAGGTGGATGGGTTGGTCAGCCCTTGCATTTCCTAGGTCAGCGTTGGGGCTGGGATCTGACCCCAGTGTCCGACAACCATAACTGGGGTGGGCAGAGGGGGCTAGGGGGGAAGGGGTGTAGAACCAGGCAAGGTCTGAGCTTCACAGCGAAAGAAACATGCAAAGGTGGGAAGAGAGAGGGCTGGGTCAGACGAGGAGGCTCCCCGAAGGCATGGGGGCAGCGGGCCAGGATAAAAAGCTTCTCTGAAAAGCAGTCCCAAGATGTGCCCTTTGAATCAAGGGTTTGAAATTCTTTTCTCTTCTCAGCTTGCCCCCTTTATGTGCCCTCACCATCTGTCCCCGTTTCCCTCTCCCTCACCCTGCCTTTGGTCGGTGAGAATCCTGGATGCTGTGTCCACGTTTCTATCCAGTGACCACTGGCCAAGCAGTGGAGAGCTGGGGTCCAGCCGCAGCGCCAGCGTCTTCTGGCCTTTCGAACCCAGCTGGACCTGGGATTAAATCCTGGCTGTGCGACTTCAAGCAAGTGACTTAACTTCTCTGAACCACCTTGTCCTCATTTTTAGAGCACAAACTATAATCTCTATCACATAGGCTTGTCTTGCAGATTAAATAGAGCAGCGTTAAGTAAAAATGGTACAGAGAGGAACACCACGGTGTTTATGGAGAGGTACAGAGAGGAACACCACGGTATTTATAGTGTTTCTCCCAGCCCTTTCCTGTCTTCACTCTCCTTTTCTAGTCTCTCTGTCTTCCTGATTTCTCATCATAGACTTTAAAGTAAAAAACCAAACAGAATAGACACACAAGAAACGAGGCTCAGATCTTGCTCAGTTACGCACTGCCTGAGTTTCTGAGTCTCGTGACTTGTGGCCCGTACCTAACAAGGGTCGTCCTTCTCAACTTCGGGGATTACGTGGCAGGGACTCGACAGAGTGCCCTCCAGTCTCCCAAACGGGAAGCACAATAACTGACGGGGCCTTCCCACCACAGAGGGTTCCGGCACAGAGGGACTGAGGGGAGGCCAGCAGAATGCAGGTCGTCCAGTTCAAGCCCTCGGCGGGTGTTGTGGGGGACACAGGCGTGTTTTGCAAATGCCCTGGTCCTTAAGGATCTCACAGACCAGGGTGTTTCATGAGTCTCATATCATGTAAGATATTTATTAGCTTATTTCATATTCACATATGATACATAGACTCGAACATTCAGGAGTTGGATGTATTAAAGAAAAATAAACTTTGGTTTACCTTAATCTTCTGATTGAAGGAGCCCTAGAACAGTGCATTTTCTTCCTTTACTTTTTCCTTTCCTTTCCTTCCCTTCCCTTCCCTTCCCTTCCCTTCCCTTCCCTTCCCTTCCCTTCCCTTCCCTTCCCTTCCCTTCCCTTCCCTTTCCTTTCCCCTTTCCTTTCCTTTCCTTTCCTTTCCTTTCCTTTCCTTTCCTTTCCTTTCCTTTCCTTTCCTTTCCTTTCCTTTCCTTTCCTTTCCTTTCCTTTCCTTTCCTTCTTTCCTTTCTCCTTTCCTTTCCTTTCTCCTTTCCTTTCTCCTTTCCTTTCCTCTCCTTTCTCCTTTCTTTTCCTTTCTCCTTTCCTTTCCTTTTTCCTTCCCTTTCCTTTCTTCCTTTCCTTTCCTTTCCTTTCCTTTCCTTTCCTTTCCTTTCCTTTCCTTTCCTTTCCTTTCCTTTCCTTTCCTTTCCTTTCCTTTCCTTTCCTTTCCTTTCCTTTCCTTTCCTTTCCTTTCCTTTCCTTTCTTTCTCTTTTTCTTTTTTCTTCTTTCTTCATTTTTTTTAAGCACCTACTGTGTCCCAGATCTCTTGTTGAGAATCAGAGATGGAAAAACTAGTGTTCCTAGACATGAAGAAAATATAGACCGTGCAGAAATTATGTTTGACTTAGTAATGCCATCTTACAGTCGTAGCAGGATATAAGAAGCATTGTGTTGAACCCTCAGTGAACTCATTCTAGAGGTGGGGAGGCCGGGCTGAGAGAGCGTCAGCGACTGTTCAGGGGTCGCTTAGCGGGTGGGGAGGGAGGGTCTGGATTCTGACACTTGCCCGTGTGAAGCCACAGCCCTGGCTCTTCCCAGTGCTGAGCAGTCTGGGTTGCTCTGACATGACCACCGTCCGTCTCATTCGCTCCTCACGGCGACCTTGTGAAGAAGGAAGAGCAGGGGTTCATACTCGTCCTTCAGACCCATGACAGGCAAGGCTCAGAGAAGTCGAGCGGTTTTCCCAAAGTTGCAGAGCCCTGTTTGGAAACAGTGTCTCTCTAGCGTTAAAGCCGTGGCTGGTGGTTCCTAAGGCTCTATGAGTCAAATTTAGGGGTCTGGGCTGAGGGCGGCGGGCAGGAAAATCTCTTCTGCCACTCAGGTGCAAAGGCCGGTGGCCCATTTCTTTGTCCTTCTTGCTTCCCGCTCCAGGGCGGCCTCATCGCGCTGCTGCTGCTGCTGCTGGTGTTCACCGTGGCGCTCTATGCCCAGCGGCGCTGGCAGAAGCGCCGCCGCGTCCCCCAGAAGAGCGCGAGCACGGAAGCCACCCACGAGATCCACTACATCCCGTCCGTGCTGCTGGGGCCCCAGGCCCGGGAGAGCTTCCGCTCCTCCCGGCTGCAAGCCCACAACTCCGTCATCGGAGTGCCCATCCGGGAGACCCCCATCCTGGATGACTACGACTGCGAGGAGGACGAGGAGCCCCCCCGGCGGCCCAACCACGCCTCCCGCGACGACGAGTTCGGCAGCCAGGTGGCCCACGCCCTGGACAGCCTGGGGCGGCCAGGGGAAGAGAAGGCGAACTTCGAGAAGAAAGGTGAGTCCTTCTCGTCGCGTCCCCTCTGCCAGGGGCACTTCGGGAAGATGGGGAGAGGCGCAGGGGCTGGGAAGTGGGGGACACAGGCCGTGTCTTCCGAGATAAGCCACTTTGGCTTCATGGCCACCCTCTCTGCCCGGTTAGCAGAGTTTGTCTTCTCCGGTCCTTTGGTAGTGATGGGAGAAGAAAGAAGTGCCAGGGTTCCTGAAATTGGTGTTTTGGGAGGACTCAGAGGGTATGCAGCCCAGCCCCTCTCCGGTGTCTCTTGATTACCTCCCTTGACATCCTTCTCACTACTCAGGAAAGAGCCCATCCCATTTCCAGACATTACTATTAGATGTTTTTTTTTTGTTTTTTTGTTTTTTTCCTTTTACTGAGTTGAAATCTGTGTCCCTAGTTCTTCATGCCCACAAACAAAGTGATCTGATCTTCTTTCTCCCAGACAGCTCTCGGGAAATTTGATGACGGAAATAAGAGACACCCTGTAAATTCTGGAAATCAACCTCAATAAACAACCCCGGTTTCTTGGGCTAGTCTCATGTGAAATATTTTTCAGACACTTTACCATCCTGGTCCCTGTCCTCTGAACGGAGATCCTAATTTTTCCCATGCGGGAGCATAACCCCTGAGCTGACAGTCTTCCTCGCCAAGGTGGGGACACTCCAGTGCTGAGCAAAATGGGACTTGGACCGCCCTCTTCCCAGCTGTTAGGCATCTGTTGACGCAGCTTGAGATCACATTTGTTTTTTTGCAGTTATTGCTGGCTCAGCGTGGATTTTTTGATGACTAATACCTCACATTCTTTTCCACATATGTTGTTGCAAAGACCCATTTCCTTTGTCCTGTTTGGGAACAATTGATTACTTGCACATAAGCACAGGGTGTGTTTATAATTGTCTTTATTAAGTGTCTATGGCTCCAGCTTGGGTATAGGTGGAATATGCCTATTTTCCTTCAGATAAATGCTGCAGAAGTTGGGCTTTTTCTCTTCACTGTCTTTGTGAAGCAGGTGATAATGACGGGTTAAAGGATTCGCCTGGAGATCCCAGTTCAGTCACTGACCGCTCCTTTTGTGAGCCTAGAGGAACCTCATTGCTTGGTCCTGCCCTGGCGCTCTGGTTCTGCATTCTTCTCCTCTACTCCGAAGGGTCTGTTCTCAGGCCCACCTTTCCATGATGCTAAGTGGGCAAACAGGAACACTGGGGGCTTCCTAGAAATGGGAGACTTTTGTGAAGCCTAGAAAGTCAGGGAGGGGTCAGGATGGCACAGTAGATGAGAGCGAAGGTTTGTTTTGGTGTCACCTGGACCTGGATCCAAATCTTGCCTCGTTTACTTGCAGTGTGACCTTGGAAAAATGGGAATTTAACCCTCTCAGCTTCAGTTTCCTTACTGAAGGGTTACTAGAAGGATTAGATATGAAAATAAAGTGTGTGTAAAATGCCTAACCCAGGGCCTGGCACATGGTAGGCGTTGAACCCCGGAGAGCTGTATTTGTAAACCTCAGACCTTCAGTCTTAGCTGGGCTTCTGACACTCTCCTAAATCCAGCTACAGTGTCCCTCTTCAGCTGTCCCCCGAGTCCCAGCCACCGCAGGCTGGTGACGGCTCTGGGATGTCTGGTAAATTCCCTTTGTCCACCATGTCCATATGCTCTGCCATTTTTGAATGGCTGGTTTATCGGCAGTATCTCTAGTTGTTTCCCTTCTTGATTGCTACTTATCTTTTTCATGTGATTTCCCATCTCACAGCAAGGACAGTCTGCATTTGTTTCATCTCTTCACATCTGGGCAGTGCGTAGCGCAGTGCCTCTGTCGTGGAGACTGCCCGGGGAGAGTCGCACGAGAAAGACGGCCTTGAGAGAGTAAGGAAGTACATTTGGGAGCACCATCAGGCCAGAGCATCACGCTTCTTTTATCTAAGTAGAAAATCACTTAGATAAGGCATAAACCATCTGCCTGCATGTTTATATTTGGGCTTTTGCAGCATAACTCATTCAGCCTCACTTTTCTTATATAGAAAATGGGCTTCTTCACAGCCGGCCTGCCTATGCCATAGCTCTGCTGTGGGTATCCAATGACAAATGACAAGTACTGGGGGAGTTTTCCTAGCCCCTGAGCATTTTCTGTATCAGCATCATGCTCAACCTGGCTAAGACAAGTGGTCCCCTCCGTCTGCCAGCTCCGAAAGCTGGTTGTGATTACTTTGAGCTCACCACTTACACACTGTATAGTAATAATCAGGTTCCCTGTCTGTTTCCTAGACTGGACTTGGAGATCACTGAGAGCAATAACAGTGCCCATTATCTTTATTTCACCAGTGTCCAACACAGCAGCTGATACCTGACAGTAGGCACTCTGAAAATATCTGTTGGCTGAGCAATTGAAACAACTGAACAATCAGTCAGTTGGTCAATCAAGACAAATCAAAGCATTGATTCGAATCCAGACTGCTCAGTTCCAGGCTTCAGTTTATCTCACTGTTCTCAAGTCTAGGGACTCTGGAAACTAAAAGGCAGAAACCATTAGTGGTAAAGACCAGAACTTAGAAGAGAGCGACCACTGGCTGAAGATGAAAACCCAGGAAAGAGAATTGATGTGAGATAAGTGACCACCAAGGAGAGAAGCAGTGAAGCTGCAAATACAAGCAAATTCTCTTCTCTGGTCCTGACCCCTCCAACCCATACACATATTCCTTCCGCCAAGCTTCGGATAGAGAATAGCAAACATCTCCAAAGTGGGGAGACAGGTGGGGAAGGCAGGTCACTGCCAATAACTTTGTTTGACCGACCGACCGACCTACCTACCTACCTACCTTCCTTCCTTCCTTCCTTCCTTCCTTCCTTCCTTCCTTCCTTCCTTCCTTCCTTCCTTCCTTCCTTCCTTCCTTCCTTCCTTCCTTCCCTCCCCCTTCCTTCCTTCCCTCCTTCCTTCCCTCCCTCCTTCCCTCCCTCCTTCCCTCCTGCCTTCCCCAAGCTGGAAGGCAACACATAATAGTGATGAAGAATACTAGATCTTTGACCCTGGACAAGTCATGTACTCCTCTTACATCAAAGAGGCATGACCCCAGTATTCTCCCTTGTAGTGTGGTTGGGAAGCTTAAATTAGACAACCCATAAAGTGTCTGGTACATAGTAAACCTTCTGTACACATTGGCATTATTGTTATTCACACTGTGGGTCTTCGTAGTGGTTACACCATGGCACACACCATGATAGACTCTAAAAAAACCAGTGAGGAAAGCAAAATCTCTTCCCTTAACGAAAATTTTAGGGATTCTCCTGGGAGATAAATCTTGGCGGGGAGAGGTAGGAAAGTGAAATGAAAGCTTGAATAGATCCTGAGTCTCTCTGTGCTATGCAGCAAAGTTGTGGCAGAGCTGAGGTAGGAGCCCAAATCCCTGACACCAAGCCCCAGCCTCTGGGACAGAAGAAACCTTTGTTCTCGACAGCTGTCATGCACACCCAGAATGGGCCACACAGCATTGTGGTGATGGCCTGTGTCATTGAGGGTTGGTGCCTTCTAGGTCCTGTGCTTCTTAAAGTGAGCACGGTCTTGTCATTTCAGGTGCTGTGCATTTCAGCTGCCTGAAAACCCTCTCTGAGTTCAACTCAAAGATGGGGACAGGTAACAGCACAGGGGGCAGAGCTGTGCTGGGGCGAGAGGGTGCAACAGGCTAACTCCCAAGAAGTGGGGGAGGGCACTCCTGGCCTCCTCTCCCCGGTAGATGCTCCGGAGCCTGCACACCTTCAGACCTACCGCCACGGTGGCTTAACGATGACTTCTCCCCTGTGTTTTCTTTCAAGCTGAACTCTTTTCAATCAATAACAAAGCCAGGCTCTTATGCTCTGAAATCTCAACACTAGCATTAAGAAGGACAACACAGAAGTTGTCCAAAGAGAATGAGTGGTCGATACATGAGAAAAGGGACAGCCAGGTGGGGTGAGGGGAGAGGAGCATATTTGGACTTTAATCCTGCCCTTGGGTTCACTGGCAGCATGGCCTCAGGCAAGTCTCTTAGCCACTCTGTGTCTCTGTGTCTTCATCTCACCTGATTTCATCGGACCAAAACGATTTTTCTCTTGATGTTCCTTTGAGTGGGCTTTAAACCAGAGTATAATTTGCAGTAAAAACAAAGTACTTTGCTTAAGGCTGTATCCTAGCCACACACAGATCCAGCAAGGGCAGGAGAGGAAGACGTGTAGGCAAGAAGAAAGTAAAGCGCACACTGTTTTGATTCCGGGCAGGATGTTGGCCACCCTGTCTAGGCGCAGGTGGATCCTAGGGGCTGTTCCTGCAGCATCATGGCCCCTGAGTGCTCGGCCTTCCTTGCTTGGACAGAAGAAGGATGATTCCACTGGCGGATTACAGAAGATCTAACAGCAGCAGCTCAGACCAAATGTGTGCTTTGTTGCCTCAGGGGACGCTTGGGAAAGAACCACGAGGTTCTGTCTTTTATGGGGTGACCGGGGCATGATTATGAGTCTTGTTGAGAGTGGGCAAGTGTTCAGAGGCTGGGCAGTCCATATAACAGTGATTGCATAGAATTAAACTGACAAGGGCTAATCCCACTCACGCATTTCATAGTTAGGGTTTGCCTTTCAATTCAAATTTCCTCATCATACTTGAGCTCTATCAACCTGCCTTGCAGCGTGGCCTTGAAAATAATAGAGCCTGGAGACTGGGGAGAAAGTTTCATTACAAAAGGGCAACTGCTCGAGGTCCCAAGTCTCAAGGGTAGTGTACCGAGCAGCTGACACACACTGATGCGGCCATTCCCTCTGCTAAGTATTGAAATTCTTCCTCTGCCAGTGCATAAGAAGCTTGCTGCCCGGAGGCCCCGCTGCCTTCCTCTGTCTGGCCAGCAGACAGTGCCTACCCAAGGGAGCTCCTGAACTTTCCACTGTCCGGCAACACCGTGGCTTTAGGATCCTACTCCAGCACTATGGCTGGCCTCTTTTCTGGCTAGTGAGTGCCTGTGACTTAGAAGTTCTCAGCTATTTTGAATATCACCCCTGATATCACCTTAGCAAGCTGCTGAGAATTTGTTTCAATGCACAAGCAGAGACTCAATACATTTTAATTCCAATTCTTTTTATCCTTAAATTTATGTTTCCCTTCCCTGAATATTATGCGTGGAAGCATAAGGAAATTAAAATAACAAATTTATCGCTTTATCGCGGGATGGAGTAGGAGCTGGATGAATGACTACTGAGTTTTCTTCATTTTGTTTTATTGTTATGAAAGAATTGATGCTCTTTGAAACAGAAGAAAGGAAAGGCAGAAGGAAGAAAGGAAAGTGAGGGGAAGAGAGTGGGAAAGGAAGGAGGGAGAGAGAAAGAAAGAGAGAAAGCAGTCTGATTTGTATAAAGCAACAACTAGAAATCCTACCCTTTTGTCTTCATCCCATCTCTCCCACTGGCAGGATCCAAAGGCTGATCCTTGGTAACAGATTGATTTATATTCTTTTAGCATTCTCTGCACATAACATACATATAAGTTACAAATATATATGTATATATATTTGCATACAGATATATACTAATGTGGTCATCTCACCCACATTATACAGCAATTTGTTCATTTCCTAAACAATGTATGAAAAGTATATTTCTAAGTTACCCATGCATATCTATCTTATTCCTTTGGCAGGCTGAATATTATCACATAATGAGAACATACAAAACATAACAAAACTTACTTTACCCTCTGTTGTTGGCCATCATCTTAATTTTCTGCACTTACAATGAGTCCACAAACATCTTTGTACATACTGCTAACTCGATAGATAGATAGATAGATAGATAGATAGATAGATAGATAGATAGATAGATAGATACTCTTTACAAAGTGTGAGATTATTTCCATAGGAAAAATATGTACCTAAAAGCAGAATCATAGTATCCAAGGGTATGCACATTTGTCATTTTGGTAAGCACTATCATATTTATTCATTTGTTGTATGCTCTCAAGGGGGGGGGGGCACATGTTTTGTTCCCACACAGATCTACACAAACAGCTCGCTCCCCCATCACATTGACTGTTCTTATATCATGGACCCTTCTAGTCTTTATCCATGTAGTTGTCATCATTTCACATGCACAGTGTTCTCTTTTGATTGTTTTTTTCTACTTAACATGGGTCCAAACTCCTTTCTTTGTCTAAAGTCAGTCCTCGTAGTTATCCTGCGTAATGATCGTTCTGGGGACGTGAGGCAGAATAAAGGCTTTCTTGGTCTGCTGTCAGAATCTAGGGTGGAGGAAGGCAAGAGAAACGGCAGTAGATGCCAGCAGCGGCCCACAGAGATGGAGGGGAAGGGTTGTGGCCTCTCTGCCATAGGACCAGTGGACTGGACCTTGCTGCTGCTCAGAATTGCAGCCTAAGAAGTCTGAGTGAGAGGGATGCCTGTCGGAAGGGTGGGGAAGAAGGGAATTTTATTGAGTGGCTGTAAGAACCCAGCAGTCCCTGTGCATTACCTCATTGAGCCATTTGTAATTACCCCGACTGGAAGGTGGATGGAAGGATTGGCTGAGAAACTGTTGCCGCTGCTGCTCACAACAGCTGATTTCTACCACTCTGCTGGGACCTGTCTATGAATGATGTCATTTATACCTTACCATAACGCTATGAGGTGTGTAGTAGTATCACCCCTGGCTCTGCAGAGGAGTAGACTGGAGCAAAGAGGGCCCAAGCAATGTGTCCAACGTCACTTAGCTGGAAAGTGGCTGAGCCAGGTTAAAACTCCAGCACAGAGCTGTCATGGCAAGGGACAGAGCTGGGATTAGAATGCACACCACACTGAGGTTCATGGTCCTTGGGAAGACACTGAGCTCTTGAAATTTCAGGGATAGCTAAAATGCAGTGACCATAGGCTTGCTTCACCCACAAATCTGGGAATAAAGAATAGGTAGTTAACATCTGTTCTCTGGGGCAGGAAGCTGCGACACAGTAATACTAAGCTTATAAATTGGCAAAAGGGACTTTGCAATAGGGAGATCCCATTGTTTTGGAGCATTTTGAGTGGTCCCCAATGGTGCAGGGGAGTCTTGTTTGGTGTGAATAGATCACTCCAGGGTGTCAGAAACTGAGAAGCTGTTTATTAACTCACCTTTCTGACACCCCCTGTGAATGTCATGTAAATGTCATCTTTGTGTAGCGTCTTATGAATTTGCAGAGATCTTGCATAGTCAACACCTCATTCAGTGCCCCGTTTTGGCATGCAGCCTTCTGCACACGGAAGCTCTAGCCTGTTTCCAGACCTCCTACCTTCAGCCCTGGCCTCCCAGCCTGTGCCCATCCATCGCTCTGTAAGCCACATCAGTCTTCCTGACATACCCCCCCACACCTCATCCTCACATGCCAGCTTCCTGCTTCCGTGCCCACACTCTCCATCCCTTCCCGTACAGTAGCCTCTCTGTAGTGATCACATTGGTCATGACAGTCCCAAGTCTAAAGCCTTCCCTGAGTTCTTACTGCACATGGCCCTCACCCTCTGCATGTCAGACAGTGGCCTCCTCTCTGCTCGTCAGGCTTGCTAAGCCCCTTCCACCACAGGCCCTTTGCATGTGCCATGATTATCTTCACCTGGAAAAATCTCCCTCTTTCCTTTCCGAATCCGTCATGGCTTAGCTGACTCCTCCTCATTAGGTCTCAGCTCAAACGTCACGTCATCAGACAAAGCTCTTTTCTCCACGTGAGTTCTCCTCTCTTCTGTGAACTCTCCTATTTGTTTCTGTAACAGTACCTTTTATTATTTGGGTTTATGTATTAAATATTTTGATTATCTTACTAGACTGAAACTTCTGTGAGATTAATACTAGGTATGTTTGGTTATATTCTTGACCTAATACAGTGTCCGGCACATGATAGGTGTTAATAAGTATGTATTAGGTCAGTAGATGGGGGAATGCATGAATGGGTAGATAGATATTTTAGTGTCTTTCCACAGGCCAGTAACCTCTACATGGACTCTTTATCCTTCCTCTGGTTGAATCTTGTTTAGTATTTTCAAATCAATGATTTGTTGAATCTTCCTATGTATCTCATAAAGAAGGTATTATCCTCATCAAAAGTTAGAGACCCTCACACAGTTAAACAGCTGCAAGTAATGGAGCTAGAATTTGAACCAGCTTTGTCTAATTCCCAAATCCAGGCATGTTCTGAAGATAACACAACGTGCATTAATCCTGTCCATTTATTTGAGCAGGAGAGGTAAGACATGGGCTTAGATACTAGCAAGCTCAATCTCTTACAGCTACCTTCATCCAAAATGTTGAACATCAGCTACAATCAGAAATGTGTTTTATGCTGTGGCCCCACACATACATAAGTATGTGAATTGTGAATGTGTCTGTGGGTGTCTCTAAAATAATTGTCACAAAAGAATACATTGTTACATGTGGCAAGAATTGTTACATGTGGCATGCTCTCATAGTTTCTATTCTTTATATATCATATTTGTAATGGTGGTACAAGCCCCACTGAATTGATTTCACAGTTTACGAATGGGTCATAGATTAAGATTAAAAACCTCTTTCTCAGAGATGCTAATAAAGTGCCCAAATGGCCACGATGGGGACAGATCCCTGACCACTGGGTCTCGGATGCCTTCCGCAAGGTGTTCCTTGCCCGGGGACCTGAAAGGTGAAGGTAATTCAAGAGCCTTTCGGTGAGGGGTTGAGGAGCAGCTGGGAATGGTCCCTGAGCCAGGCAAGACTCACACAAGGGCTTTAGGTCTTACCTCCACCCTTCACCCCGCTGGCCAGCCCACTGGTGTCTGTCACCCAGCCCTATAGGCCATTGGTCACATCGTTTCCCCATTTGCTCTTGGAGCTTCTCAACCAGCCCTTGCAAAGTATTCTTTGTGCCTCTCTGTTTTATTTTCATAAAACACTCTGTCCTTCCTGCAAAAAAGCCCTTATCCTCTCTCTTTGTGTGAGCAGTGCAACCCTTCTTGGGCCATGCCTCCACTTCTCAGCTGTCCTTGAGGCCCCAGTGGAGGTTTGCAGAGGGCCTGGGCTGCACCCTTACTAACAAAAGCTCCCTTTTTGACAGTGCCCTGAGGGTGCTGCCAGGGTCCACGTGGGGACAAGTGGAAGGCGGGATATGCAGACTTGCTTTAATCAGAGCAGCACTGTTTTAAACTGGTTCTCACACTGGGATTCGACATAAGACTTTTTTTTTTTTGAAAAATAGGTCCTCCAGGATAAAAAGAAGAAACGTTTGGCAATGTCTTTCTTAACACCAAACTGCCCGGAGTTGGCTATACCAAACTGTCTCTCCCCTCTCCTTGTTCCAAGCACTTTTTGAGTTCTGTCTCGTAAAATGTCACGCAGGCTGATTGGTCTGTCCCCTGTCTCCATAGACATGCCAGCGATAGAGAGAGACAGGCTGATATTTGGCCCCTGCATCTTCTGTTTGCATAGACCACTCCCTCACCACTAGTGTATTTATTTATTCATTCACACATTCGTTTCCTTAACAACTGTTTACAAGCAACGAGCACCTACTGTATGCCAGAGACTGTTTACTGTGGACGTATAAAGCAAAATAGACAGTAGTCTTCCCCCTAGAAGCTCACAGTTTAGAAGGGTATAAAACGGTAATAGCTGCTTTATTTTATATAGCTCTTTAACATTTATAGAATGGCTTCATAAACATTATATGATAAACTCTGTGTTACTGTAGCCTTTCAAAAGACTTGGAAGCTGGCTCCAGCACAGAGACATTAAGTCACTCATCCATGAAACACCGAGAGTTTGACGTAGAAGTTATACTTACATCCACATTCCTTGAGTTCAAGTTCACTACCCTCTTCATTTTGCCACACTATATTTATCCCTGCAGCATCCTGAATATCATTTGGCAAACAACTTGTCATATCTATAATGCCCTCCCCTTATTAATCTTAGTTAGATCATAAACTACTCCTCTTTGGTGGTGTTCAATCCAGATTAAGTAGCCATTTGTCAAGAATGGTGTAGTGGGGTTAGAGGTGAGACACAATTTAAGTAATCCTTTTAACTCTCAGATTGTAAAATTTGAGCTTAATCTATTTCGATTCCATTTTCTTCTTAGGACTTCTTAGAAAACAAAGGCAGCAAGATCTATGTTTAAAAATATGTTCCTTAGAACAAGCCAGTCTGCAGAACTGACTGTTTTTTTTCTCTCTTGTCCTTTTTTTCCTCCCCAACTGATAGACAAAGCAAATGCCACTTGTAGAATGGCAAAGCATTTATTTTTGCTCCAATTATTTGTTCTATATTATGGAGTTAATAAAGCTATCCAAGACCAGACCCTCGACTCTTGAAGCTTTTTTGTTTACTTTATTTTCTTTCTTTCTTTCCTTTTTTTTTTTTTTGAGACAGGGTCTTGCTCTGTCACCTAGGCTGGAGTACAGTGACTCAATCATAGCTCACTGCAGCCTTGAACTCCTGGGCTCAGGCAATGCTCCTGCCTCAGCTCCTGAGTAGCTAGGGCTACAGGTGTGTGCCACCACACCTGGCTAATGTTTTTTAATGTTTTGTAGAGATGGGGGCTCGCTGTGTTGCCCAGGCTGGTCTTGAACTCCTGGCCTCAAGCGATCCTCTGACTCTGGCTCTGCGTCCTAGCGCTGGGATTACAGGTGAGAGCCTGCTTTGATTCCTTAGCTCACCCTCCTCCCGGACATTGGGCCTGGCGTCTAAATGCCTAGGCTCAGGCAAAGCAGGCGGGAGCGGTGCCTCCAACAGACAGGAGCTTGGCATGCCCAGATAGCAGTCCTCTGAGCTGTCTCCACGCTCTCTAAAATAAGATATAGACAGAGATTTGTCATGGAATCACAAACAGGAATGTCACCAGAGCTGTCACCAGAGCCCCTTAAAATGTCACTTCCCAGCATTAATTGCCATGATAGCAAAACAAACGGGTGTTCTCTGAACATTTGCTCTTCCTCCTCCACCCTCCTGATCCTCTTCCCATCTTCCCATGTCTCCTTTCTCCGTGCTGTATCTGAGCCCCCTCCTTTTTTATCTCTGGGGACCCTTGCACAGTCTGATTAGACGGTGCCCAGCAAGGCAGTCCCGCCACACAGTGACAGATGAGGGTGAAGGAGGTTTGGTAAATGTCAGGGGCTGAAAAGGCTGTTCCCTGATTGATCAGAGCTGGAGCAATTTCCCAGCAGTCAGGGAACTTTGTCCTCCTGTCCTGGCCTCCCTTGAAATGGCTGGAAATCACCCAGTGGGGGACTGACTGTCACAAAGAGAGTCCACGGCAGCTTGACCTCAGTGTCTCCTACAAAGAAACAGCTGTCTCTGGGTGTGAGATCTTCATCCACTGTAGGGGATGCAATACATCATCATCATTACTCACAATTCTGGTCAGTCATTATTTTTCCTAATATTTTCCTTATTATAAGAGTTATGTACACTCATTAGTTAAAACTCAAAAATAAAAGCATAAATTAGCAATTTTGCATATGCCTCATCAAATAGCCACACTTTTCACCAATTTTTTCTACTGGTTTTTCTTTTATATATTGAAAGCAAAAACCTATTTATTGTTTTACCTCTTGCATTTTTATTTAATGTAATATCATAAGTATTTCAACATGCTCATAATTCTATCTTATTACTGCCTTACAGTTTATTTGTTGATGGACATTTTAGTTGCTACTTTCCTTTTTCTCTTTTGCTATTTTGTATTCAACAGCAGCAACCATTTTTAGGCTTAAATTTGTTTTTCAGCATTCTGTATTATTTCCTCAGGGTATATTCCCAAGTGTGGAATTACTGGGTCAAATGGTCTGAATGTTTTAAAGTTCTTGATACATGTTTAGCTCAACATTCTTTTGTCAGGATTTCTCCATACACACTTTTTGAAATAAGAAAACACTTATCCATGTTTGTTCATTCATTAATTCAATAAATACCTACTGTGTGTCAGGAATTATTCAGGGTACTGAAGATAAAGCAGTGAATACAATTACAACAAGTCTATTTCTGTAGCACTTACTTTCTAGTGCAGATAGATTTTAAATACATGCACAAGAAAAAAATATACGAATTATATCTGCAGTCCCCAACCCCTGGGTTGCAGACTGGTACTGGTCCGTGGCCTGTTAGGAACTGGGCTGCACAGCAGGAGGTGAGCGGTGGGTGAGCAAGCAGAGCTTCATCTGTATTTACAGCCGCTCCTGTCACTCACATCATGGTCTGAGCTCCGCATCCTGTCAGATCAGCGGCAGCATTAGATTCTCATAGGAGCATGAACCCTACTGTAAACTGTGCATGCGATGGATCTAGATTGTGCACTCCTTGTGGGAATCTAATGCCTGATGATCTGAGGGGGAGCTGAGGCGGTGGTGCTAGCTCTTGGGGAGCGGCTGCAGATACAGATTATCATTAGCAGAGAGGTTTGATTGCACAATAAATGTAATGCACTTGAATCATCCCAAAACCCATCCATGGCAAAATTGTCTTCCATGAAACTGGTCCCTGGTGCCAAAAAGGTTAGGGACCTAATAATTGCCATGGGGGAGAAATAAAACACAGAAGGGCATTGGAGCCCCCTGGAAAGGTCTCACTGAATGAGGTGACATTTGAGGACTGATCTAGAGTAGATGAAGAAGAAAGGCATTTGGATATTTCAGGAAAGAGATTTTCAGGCAGTGGGAATGGCAAGTGTAAAGGCCCTGTGGTAGCAGCGTGCTGGGAGCATTCAAGGAATAGGAAGGAGCAGCATTGAGGGAGAGAACACTAGAATAAATTGGGTCATAGGAGCATTGGAAAGAGGGTTGCATAGAGCCTGGTAGATTGAGACATTGCCTTTTACTGTGAGAAGGACAGCCACTGGAAAATGGGGAATTGATTTTTCACAAAGGTTATAAGCAATTAGGGCCAAAACGAGAAGGACAAATTTAGATACGGAGTTGACATTCAGAATGGAAGATGCTGGGGAGACCAGACGATAGAGATTTTTCTCTGGAATGTCATGGGTAGAATTCAGCCCACAGATAATGTTTGTTTTCTTTTGTTTAGTTTGCATACTGGGTATATTTTATATTTTTGAATTAAATTGTCAATATGTATAAACCAGGAAATTTTGCGTCAAAATCTACATTTCTGCCTCACTTGATTATTGAAGAACCTAGCAACCCTATGACTATTCTCGTGCCCTCCAGCACTTAGCAGGAGCTGAGTGGTGGTAACTCCTTTGGAAGGGTTGCTGTCTCATGTCACTGTGAACACCATAATGATGTGGTGAACACACCTTAACCTAAGTCCTCTCTGATCCATGAGGGCTTCTGAACTCAAATCTTCTCCCAGAAGAAATAGAAATTGGGACAGCCCTTATGGTCTGAGCAGTGGGAACAGAGAAGTGCACAGGAACAATAGAATCACCTCCTATTTTGTATAGCAAAAATAGGAGGACTTAGGATCTCTAGGGATTTCTAGAAGACGTGTATCTCCACTCTGCGTTGGTGCAAGGGTCAGGGATGACTTGGTTGGTGGCAGAAGAGGATACCACTTTCTCTTCAGCTCCTTGAAGAGAGACTGACAGACTAGCAGCAGGTCAGAGACCAAGAGAACTTTGGCACCGCCTTGGCCTCCCAGAGTGCTAGGATTATAGGTGTGAGCCACTGCGCCCGGCCCTACATGCATTCTTGTATTCAATCCTTGCAGGAGTCCATTCTGGTACTATTTTGATCCTCATTTTATAGAAAGTGGTTAAGAAGCTCAACTCTTTAACCTGACACACCTGGGCTCAGTCCTACCTTTCCAATTCACAAAGTGTGAAAACTGGAGCGAGTCACTAATGCTTTTGAAACACAGTCTCTTCGCCTCTACAATGGGATCACTTTTTTGGGCAGAATTCTTGTGAGAATTAGGAAATCATATCTGTAAAATAGCACAGTGCTTTGCCTTGATAAACAGAAGCTATTATTGGCATGTTGTCTGAAAGGTTCACTTTATTCAGCAAACAGAGGTCAGAGAGGGGAGGGATTTATCCGAAGTTGCAGAGCAAGTTTATACTGGGTGTGTGTTTATGGAGATCTGTAGGGGGAGTGGTGGCTCTGATGCAGACATTCTAATTTTCCAGGCGATGATGTCGTCTTAACATTTCTGCCACACCACTTCTGAAGGGGTGTGTTTTTCTCTCCGTGTCCTGGATGAGGGCTTTGGTCTTGACACATTGTAGGAAATGACTAAATATGTATAGAATGAATGAATGAATGCATGCATGCATCCATCCATCCATGAACCTGGAAAAGGCTAGTTTGCTCCCTGTAGGAGAGTGGGACAGACAGCAGCTCTCCTGAGCTGGTTCTGCCACCCCAATCCCCTGTTGCTGTCAGTGCTGTTTTCATTTCTTACGGCCCATGACTCTTGTTATTTTTTTGTCTCCTCCCATTGGGCATTGCTCAAGATGTGGGGGTCTCCCATCTGAGAGGCTGGGATGTCTGGTGGAC
Organism: Microcebus murinus; assembly: GCF_040939455.1. Taxonomy (NCBI): domain Eukaryota; kingdom Metazoa; phylum Chordata; class Mammalia; order Primates; family Cheirogaleidae; genus Microcebus; species Microcebus murinus. The sequence continues at coordinate 77,318,180 of NC_134115.1, read as the reverse complement.
AGGACCTTCTGCCCCACTGTCTCAGGCATGGGGCAGGAGAGGACCTTGGAATTAGGAAAGCAGGGTGAGTCTGGAAGGCCAGTCCTGAAGCTCTGGGCTCCTGGGGAAGGGCAGCCACTGATACTTGGGCAGGTGCAGTCCTACCCACTGAGCAAGACTAGAGAGATCACTGACCTGCATGCGATAGGTAATCCCCACCAGGTACGTGGCTCCTGTGTGAATCTTAAAATGTGGATGCTCTTACCATTAGTAGCCCACAGAATCATTATTCCTTGGCATTTCCAAGTCAGGTATTTATTGACTGCTATTTCTTTTCTGCGTTTAAAGCTATGGTGCCTTAAACAAGTTGTTTATTTTCTTCCATGCATGCTTCCTCATCCGTGGAATAAATGCTGAAGACAAAAGCACCCCTATAACCTGGCAAGGAGCCATCCTGCTTTGGGTGGTTGGCATCCTTGGCAGTGCAGGAGTCTAGTTTCTGAAAAGTTCTCAGCTACGGTGTTTCCTGGGCATCCAGCAATGACCCAGGAGGGAGGGGACAGGCATCTTCCTCCTGTAGCTGGGCTGCTCCTGTACCAGCACCCCACTATTTCTCTTCAGTCACTCACCCTCCACCACCCCCTCCACCATGTATCATCCAGACAGTGTTAATACACACACGGACTTCTGAAAACTCCTCATGCTGTGGAAGGGTGATGGTCTGAACCTCTCTGTACTAGGAGACCTGGGTCAGAATCTAACCTTATCTCCTTAAATGCTCACTAATTTTGACATTTTGAGATCTTGGACTCATCACTTCATTTCTCTGAGCTAGTGTTCTCAGCCAGGGGGTGATTATCACATACATGCACACATGTGCACATACATCTTTTACTGGGGACATTTGGTGATGTCTGAAGACAATTGTGATGACTGGGGCAGGGTTGAGGAATGCTATTGGCATCTAGTGGTTAGAGGCCCGACATGCTGGTAACCACTCTACAGTGCATAGGACAGCCCTCCCCACAGCAAGGAATCGCCCAGCTGGACACAGCTGTCAGATCAAGGCTGAGAAGGCCTACTCTAAGCCTTAGTTGTCACATTGGTAAAATGGAGGTGAATGCTTTTTTTTTTTTTTTAATTTCAGGATATTACAGGGGTATAAATGTTTTGGTTACATGGATTGCTTTTGTACTCCTTGAGTCAAAGTTATAAGCGTGCCCATCACCCAAATAGTGTACATTGCACCTGTTAGGTATGATTTCACCCACCCCCTCTTAACGCTCCCACCTGCTTGATTACCATTGAGTTTTACTTCTATATGTGCACACCATTAAATAGGGAATGCTTTTTGTAAACTATAACATACTATACAAACATACAATGGCAATGTTATTGTTTCACTGTGTCTTAGTCTGTTTTCTGTTGCTATGACTGAACATCTGAGACTAGGTAAATTATAAAGAATTTATTTCTTATGGTTCTGGAGGCTGGGAAGTCCAAGGTCAAAGGGCTGCATCTGGTGAGGGCCTTTTGCTGCTGGCGACTCTCTGCAGAGTCCTGAGGTGGCACAGGGCATCACATGATCACATGGCAAGGGAGACCTCATGAAACAGAGCCAATCTGGCTTTTACAACAGACCCAATCTCGTGATAACCCATTTATCCATTGATCCACGGCAGACTCCTCATGACCCAATCACCTCCCACAGGCCTCACCTCTCAATACTGTTAGATTGGGGATCAATTTCAACATGTTTTGAAGGAGATAGAGATTTGCATTATAGCACATTGTTTTTTGGTTTTTGTTTTATCATCATCATCTATAAGGATTTGCTTTGAGGGAGCCACCTCAGGGCCTTTATATCACTATTCTCCCTTCCTGAACCATTCTTTGCCCAGTTCTCTGCATGGCTTATTCCTGCATTCACTCGAGCTTTTTTTTTCACATTCTCCCTTATCACTGAGGCCATCCCTGACCACCATGTATAAAATAAACAATATACATGATCACACACAAATACACCATACTCTATTCTCCTCTATCCTACTTTATTTTTATTTGTAATATCACAATTTAACCCATTATACATATTGTTGTCTCTCTTTGGGGATTGTGTCTGTTTTGTTCAATGCCATATGCTTATTGTTTAGAGCATTAGAACATTGTGCGGCACAAAATAAATTATTGTTGGGTAAATGGATAAACTAAATGAATCACTGAATAACTGGCCTGGAGTGTCTTCATTCAGCCTTTTTAGGTTTCAAAGAATTGGTTATTTAGTTCAGCTGATGGGGGTTTAGTTTTAGTTTTAATAGGAGTAATATTAGTTATTCTGTATGGACTGAGTTCTGTGACCACCACTTCATAAATATTTGCACAGTATAGCCTCAAAAAAATGGATGTGGTCAGTACCTCCAATTGCTCCCACTGGCTCTTCATCAATAACTCTGCTTCCTTTGCTACTGGAGAACAGAAGACCAGGTATAATCAGAAAGTCTCAGGCTCCATGGAGAAAGAGCCATGGATAGGATATAACAAAAATTGACACAGTGTTTCTTTCTCAAGTAGCTCCAATGAATTTATGAGTCTGTATCCTTTTTTGACTATTCTTCTTTGGCTTCCATCTGCAAGTGACCTGTCTTTACCTTTTAACCTGTGCCCCTGGCTCCTGTGACCTCACGGCTTCCGTGCTTGGCTCACCTCCCTTCCTCACGAGACATGCTCTATCTCCGACTCTCTTTTCATGTCTCCTATTCAAGCACCCCATGGGAGAATTTGTCATATCCGATACTGAATGTCCTAATGAGAGATCCTCATACAAGGACATGTCACCATCCACGAACTCAGCCCGGGCTGCCCCCCTCTGCTCAGACATGGAGCTCTGATCCCATCAGCTTCGCCAGGATGGTGGAGTCGTGGGGTACCCAGCAAGGCATCCTCTGGGTTATGAAGCACCTGTAGCTCTTTGCTCACTAAAACAGGGTATGGCAGGCCCTCAAAGCATCAAACCTGCCCAGAATAGTGGGGAGTCCATCTGTTGAGAGGAGGGCTGGTGTGTCTTGCTTCAAAAGAACTTGGTTTGTGAAAAGCTTAGCTTAGCAAAGAAATAAATCAGAGAATGACAGATTATTTTCCTAAATGGTTCTTTATTTTACAAAAGCATGCACCACAGGATTTCTTTCAATATCTAGCACCACAAGTGCATGTAACAGAGAAGAGGATTTAACCAACTTTTAGCTTATCACAATGTGTAAGGACACACTAGTCTATAAACCAAAGCAAAGCCATAGTGGCAGGGCTTTCTGGGAGGTGGCCAGCAGTAGCAAGATGGGTGTGGAATGGAGCTTATGTGGGTATCAATTCTGTCTCCACATAGTGTTTTAATCTTGGACAAGTTAACTAACCTATTTGAGTCTCAGATTCTTCATCTGTGAAACTGGCTTAATGATAGTGCTAGACTCTCCTGGGGTTATTTTTCAGGATGAAATGCAGTAATAGTATGGTCAGAGACACCCACCGTTAATATTAATAGTCTTGGGAAAATCATATCATAAAGGGGTTTCTTGTCCTCAGTCTTCCCATCTATATAATGAGCAGCTTGGACCCTTACAGGTCTAAACCTGCATTCTTCAGTTTCTGCCCCTTTCAGTGGAATTGTGGGGCCGTAGGCATACACATACCATGGGTTCAGTGGAAGCTGAGCCAGAACACAGGGTCGTATTCCTAGTGGGCATGGCTAACAGTGTGTGTATGCAGGAGAGGGTATTAGGAAAACCAGGGAAGGAGAAAGGAAGACTTTCTTTCATGCAAAACCTTACCTATTCATACTTCCTTGTACAGAAATGGTTCAAAAGGAAGAAAGGATACCAGTAACTAGCATTTCGAGCCTACGTCAATGGCCTCCTGGCTCCAGGATTGTTCCTGTGAGTGTCCCAAGGAGGTCCGCAGACAGAGATATCACTTCCTCATGATTTCCCTGGTGACCGAAGCCTCCGGAGACCAGATGCATCCACTTCATTATAATTACGTTAAGTGCCGCCTGATTGGTGCTGTTCATCACCCCAGGAAGCAGCCTTGCCCCGTGGACAGACAGGCCGCCTGCTCTGGCTCAGCGCAGCTCCAGCTGTGTCCTTGGCAATGACTGCTTCGTTGGGGAAGAAGAGAAGGCAGAGGGATGCGGGGGAGTGAGGGGGCACTCAATTGGGAATGAGAGCCTGGGTTCAGCGAGCACGTGGCCTGAGCTGGCCTACTCCTTCCCGGGCTCAGCCTGTGTGTGCATGAGCAGATGGATGGTGAAGCCGCCACACCGTGTTTTGGCTCTTAAATGTAAGGTGTCTCAGGAAGAAGGTGAGATCCATATTCTATGGGGAGAAGGCTTAGGTTGGTTTGGTCCTCAGGCCTGGGCGTCTCCCTGCAGGCTGCTGGAGGGAAAACAATTTTTGCAGTGTGTCTTCATATTGTTAAGAAAATGCATTTTGTCCCCAGCTTTGAAAGATCCAGAGGGCAGGTGTTAGGGAATATTCTGATATTGATGGCTACATTTTGTGATTCCAAATGTCTAAACGAGGGTTTGGGGAAGGCAGAGGAGGGTTTTCGGAAGTGAGAGTGGGCCTGGCAAATCAGGAAAGACTTCCTCGGAGAGAGAGGCTTCACCCAGAGTAGTTCAGGCTGAAAAAGACCCGAGAGGGTGGTGCAGGAGTGGGACTAAGCTCTCCCCATAGCGTCGTGCTTATGAGTGCTGGGCTGCCCTGCTCAACTGAAATTTACTGATATTCCCTAGTTGTGTCTAACCTTGGGCATGTTAGTAAGTGTTCCTTTCTCTCTCTGTCCTCACTTCTAAAATGGGGAAAATAAGAGTAGCATCTCCAAGTTGTTGTAAAACTAAGTGATTGGCACATGCCGCAGTGCTTAGAGGAGTGCATATTACAGAAAAAAGGGTTAGTTCATGCTAGTCATTATAATGTGTTGCAATCGAGTCCTCTGCAGATGCGTCAGGCACTTTATATGCTACTTCGTTTAGTCTCACAACTGTTCAGCAATGCATTCATTCACCAAATACTCATTAGGACAGTTCATTCATGCACCAAATACTCATTAGGATAGAGCAGTGAAAGCGGCCTGGCATGGCCCTGCCCTCAGAGATGTTATCCTCAAATGGGGAAGTCAGACTTGAGACATCAGACTTGATTCAACTTATCACACGATTACTAATTTAATTAACACAAAGATGCCAGGAAGGAAACACACTGCTGCTCGGGGAGAGGAAAGTGGGTACTTGACCTCAATTTGCCTGTTCAAGAGAAGGCCTTTCTGAGAAAGGAAGATTTCAGCTCTAGTCAAAAAGATACATAGTATTCAACCAAATTGGGAGCCTAGGAACAAAGGAAGTGGCTTTTTAAAAAAGATTTATTTTTTTTTAATTGGCAAATAATCATTGTCTATATTTATGGGGTACAATGTAATATTTTGATCCCATAAAGTGACTGTTTTGAAGAAAAAGCTTGGCCTATTTGATGACCCAGAAGGCCAACGTGGCTGGAACACAGTGAGTGAGACGGGGCCACAGTGTTTGTTCTCTTATACAGAGATGGGGAAACTGAGGCACTGCAAGCTGAAGTGGCTTTCTGGGGGTTACATAACTGCAATGGAGGGGCTGGAATCTGCCCAAGATGAAAGCTTTTCTTCCAGCCCCACTAGAGAGAATACTACAGAAGGTGATTCTGGTTTGCTTTTACAGGGAACAGAGAACAGCTGTGTCTGAGCTGAAGGCTGGTGTAGACCAAAGCTGTGATGTACCGGGTGGTGGACCAGGTGTTGAGAGTCCAGCTGAGTTTGGACCTTATCTGTTCTAATTCCCCTAAGGTTATAGGGTAGAACTGGATTAATTTCAAAACAACCCTGTCTATGCTCCAGGGTTTAATATCTCCTGTGCCTCCTGGGTCATCCTTGGCATGAGAATGCCCTGCCCAGATCAGTGGTATATAAACTGTTTTCAGTTTTTCATTATGCTGTGTGTGTGTGTGTGTGTGTGTATGTGTGTGTGTGTGTGCCGTTTTCTTCCCTGAAGCATACTGAATTCACCGAGGGAAATGCACGGGACTTGGTTGAAATCTTATTTATTTTTTTGGAAGGCATGCAGTACAAAATCATTTCTCTCCCTGCATAAATATGCATGAGGCTGGCCTGCTCCCTCCTTCTCAGGAAGCGTGGGCAGGGGGAAAGAGCCCCATGTGACAGGTGTCACGGCCCTGCCCGTGGCTGCTGGCACCCCATTAATCAGGGGGGAACAGCAGCCTCGTGAACTGTGAAATTGGCAGCCCCCTGACAGCTCTGGGGCCTGGTTGGGCAGGGACTCCATTTCACAGCTGGAAGGTGGCAGTGTGGAGCGGGGTAGGAGGGCACTGGGCTCAGTGGGCCAGAGCAGTCACGCTCCCCTCTCAACCTTTGGGGATCCCAAACGAGTCTTGCTGAGAAGCCACCTCTTGATTAAAGAAAGAAAGAGAGAGAGAGAGAGAGAGTGGTAGGCAAACACTGACTACCTGCTGTCTGTTGAGTTCCAGGCACTATGCTGTGCACTTTTTATGAATTTCTTTATTTAATCCTCTTTCTTATTCTATGTGGCATCATCATTAGCCTTATTTTACAGACCGGGAGAAACACTAAGGTATGGTAGAGCTGGGATTGGGACCTGTGTCTGACTCTAGAGTCTGTGTCCTGTAGTCACTGCTCTGTCCTGCTGTCCAGCGTGAGGTAGAAGAATGGGAAGAAAATAGGAAGCCAGGAGTGTCTCATTCACTCAGGGGCCATTTTCAAAGTGCATAGAACCAAGTCGCTGTGCTGAGTGCTGGGGTTCTGGGGGGATTAATACCTTAGACAAGTTCATAGTGGGGAGTTGGGTAAACAGTCACAGCAGCATGACATGTGTTAGAGAGTTTGACCAGAGTATAGTCTTAGCTCTGACATTTACCAGCTCTTTGACCTGGGACATGTTATTTGACATCCCAGTGCCTCAGTTTCCCCATCTCTGAAACAGTCAAATGAATGTACTCCACTTAGAAATTGCTGTAAAGATTACATGCCATTATTCCGTGTAAGACGCTTAGGGCAGTGCAGAGGTACATAGCAGTGGATAAAAGGACGGCTGTGAGGGTGCTGTACTGTGGATATGAACAGGTATTCTAGGAGTATGCGGGAAATGGCATTTAACTGCTGAGGAAGCCAAGGAAGACTCTTCTCAGAAGGGGGCATGTGAGCTGAATCCTGAAGATAAGAAGTTCACCAGTGAACCCAGGGGCAGGGAGAGGGGCAGGCAAAGGCCCTGAGGCAGCACAGAGAGAATGATCCACTCTATTACATGCGGCAAGTTCAGCAAGTTCAGTGGCTGTAACAAGGGGCATGCACGCAAACAGCCCACTGGAGGAGAAGATAGGGGCAGGGTCACAGGGGGCTTGGACTTGGACTTGGACTTTATCTGGGAGGCCCCGAGGAGCCGCAGAAAACTTTTTAGCTAGAGAGTGCCATGAGCAGATGTTTTTCTTCCCAGAAACATCATTAACATGGCAGCATTAAGCTCAGAGCAGATTAAGGGCAGGGAGCTCAAGATTAATGGAAGACCCCCGCGGTTCAGAGGAGAGATGAGGGGAGAGCATGTGCTAGGAACGGGCCTCCCTGTGTGTTATCCAAAGCTCTGCTCCAGATCTGCCATTTGAATTAGGCACCCTGCTCTGGACCTCAGTTTCCCCATCTGTTAAATAAGACCCAGCAGTCCCTCAGGCACCATCTCCTGTCCTATATACCACATCTTTTAATAGGGGGAAGGTGAAGAGGAAGGAAGTGCCCCAGGAAAGGGGAGGGGGTGAGGTAAGTCTCTAAATACTGATTGTCAACAGACCTGCGAATGAATGAATGACAGCTGTCATGGGGTGGGAAGGAAACCTGGGCTGGGGACTAGAGGCAGAAAGGCCCTGCGACTGCTGTTGGACCCAGTGGTCATGGGATGCAGTGAGCAGAGTGGGGAAGCCCTGATGTCCTCATGTTATACTTTCATTTACTGAGGGAAGCAGGGAGATAGAGGGTGAGGGAGGTGCGGGAAGGGGGAGAAGAGAGACCATCTTGATTCCCCCCATTATTACAGGTGATGGGGTTTCCTACCAGGAAGGTGTCTCATCCTAAGTAATCCATTTTCCTCTTGGAGACTCTGGTCCATGGTGTGATAGGAATGACAATAAGCTAGGTCACTTATCTCCAGCATACTATATGTGTGTGTGTGTGTATATATATATATATATATATATATATATATATATGTAATATGTGGAGATGGATATATATATACACAAACATATATATCTCCACATATGCATATATGTGTGAAGATATACATATATAGGCATATCATTATATATATTTATACACACATACATATGCTTTATGCATATATAGTCTTGTCCCTCCCGAAGTAGAAAGAAAGCTCTGAAGGTTGGAATTTTTGGTCTGTTCACACATACTCTGTACCCAGCACTTGAAATATTTCCTGGCACATAGTAAGCACTCAATACATATTGGCTGAACACATAAATAAGAGAAATGAGCTAATGGTGTGTAATGTACACTGTAAAGGATTGTGTGCATCTACCTTATTGCTGTCACTACTCTGAGGGACTGTCCACCTTGTCTACCGTGTTTGCAGAAGAATAAAGGAAGAAAGGGGAAGGAAAAGGGCCGGGGGGAGGACTGGAGGCAGCTCAGCTTGAGTCGGAGCCTCCCACAGGGCCAGCGCTGGCCATGGGTGGCCGGCCTGGGGGCACCCCGGCTGCAGCTGTGCGTTCTAATAACTTATTAGAGCCAGTGTGCTGTGTGTGGCCCAGCTGGGCCCAGCCCCCTCTCCTGCAGAAGCTGCTTTGCCAGCCCTTGGTGCCCTGATTCCCCTGCCTGCTCCTTCCCTGTGCCCTTGTTCATTAGATCTAGGTGGGGAGGGTTCCAGTGCCAGGCTAGGCAGACCAGAAGGATCCTACTTTCATCCTGCAGGCACTGTAGGACTTTGCCCTCTCTGAATTCATCTCTTCCAGGGCATAAGTGTTGTGCCTTCACTGCCTTCCCCTGGGGCAGTTAGCAAGGGGCATTGGGGAACTTGCTGCTGCTTTCTGTCTGTGCTGGTCCCTCCTGTTGGACACACATCGTCGCTTGTCCTCAGGTGCGCGAGGGTGAACCCAATCTACCGCATGAGGCTATCAAGGTTGGGAACGTGAACCATGTCTAAAATAGTGTCCAGGAATCGTAATCATAAAAAGCCAACTAACTTCCCCACATCCTTCCTTTCCTTCTGTTCACTGACACTCACTGAGTATGTATTCTCTGCTGGGTGCATTCCAGATGTCTGTCGGGGACAGAGAAATGCTCAAAATAGACATGTCCTTGTCCTCATGGAACATTCTACTGAGGAGCACTGGCCATTGATCCCATGAACACGTTCATAGAAATTGCAGTGCAGGATGGGACAAGTGTTAAAAGGGGGGTGCTGGGAATAAAGAGTGAGAGGTGACAAGGCGCTGCTATGTCAGAGACGGAGTCCAAGTGTAACTGGCAAGGCTTTGAGACAGGTTCCAACAATACGGGACACAGGATGGAGTGAAGTGAGAAAAAGGGAGAAGTATAGAAAGTGAGATTAGAGACCTAAGATGGAACCAGATCACAGGAGGCCTTAGTGTTGGTCGTGAATAGCTGGGGGTTTGTTCTTGGTGTGATTTGAAGCCATTGTAGAGAGTAGAGCAAAGGCAGGACAAGTTCAGATTTATTTCTGAAAGGGTCCCTCCTGCTGCTAAGGAGGAGGATTTGAGGGACAAGCATGGATGCCAGGAGAACAGGTAGGAGATTGTGGCCTATGACAATAACAGTAACTGTGACTTAATCAAAACTAGTAGTTATTGTACACTCTCTCTATGTTAATTACATTCTTAGTCCTCCCAAATTAAGGATATCCAGTGGTGAAAATGCAGATCTGTGAATCAACAACTGAGAATATACAGTTTGTCCACTCCTCTCTAGACTAGGATTTTTCTTTTAATATGGGGCTCATGTTTGAGTTTTCACCTGAAAATAGTTGCAAAATGTGGAGTATCTTGAATTTCTGGGGGAAAGCATCCATAGCCTTGTAACACAATCTAAGCTCTCAAACCTCACTTGGTTTGGGCCACTTTACTTGGAGATCATGAAACGACTTTTGCACAGGTGGCTTTGCTATGACCATGCTCATACAGGGCCATGGAGAGCTAGACCGCCTACACGCTATTCCAGGCTTCTCTTCTTCGTAGCTGTAGGATAGAGGCAAGTTATTGAACTTCTTTGTCCCTCAGCTTCCCAATACATGAAATGGTGATAATAGTAAAATAAGGCTAGTTGTAAGTATTAAGTAGATCGTAAAACATAAACTGTTTAGTACAGTGCCTTGGCAGATATAGGTACTGTTTTTATCCTTAGGCCTTGTTGCAATTCACCTTAATTTCATAGACAGTCTAGTCGAGGACATTATTTAATACCTCACCCAGGGCACACAATAGGAACGTTGTCCTCCGGAACCAGAATGAAGATCGCTATGTTCTCTGGTCAGATGGTTATTTTAATTTTGGGAGCATCTGAATACTATCTGAATACTATAATCAGTTCTCCTTCTTTGTGCTGTCTGCTGAGATGCTCAGAGTCTAATTTAAAGCAGAAGGTCTAGGAAATGTACCAGATTTTATAAGTATTAATTTTGAGTGCTGATCTATGTGTTGGCTTTTTATCTTTATGTCCTTGTATGTATTGTTCTTTCTCTTCAATTGTATCTTTTTTATAGTCCTCCTAAATTTTATTGTATTTCAAATTATGAATTCCTTTAGCCATACAATAAGGAACATATAAAACATAATATATGCCCATATTCTTACCACCCAAATTAGAACAAATATATTTTGTGGTAAACATCAGGGTTTTTTTCATATAAAATTTTAAAGTACACAGCTAACTGTCTTCACTAACTCTGTTCCTTACTACGTAGACTAAAGTTTATGTTTCTGACCTGTTCAAATGTTTATATTTTTTACTTCATGTGTAGTATTCATAATCATATCTAAGCTTGTCCTGTGCTTTTAAATTTTATATCTTATCACACTCCAACCAGCAATGTATAAAAGCTCCCACTTTCCCAAGTTCTTAATAATACTTATTATCAGACAATTCATTATTTTGCCAATCTGTAGGAGATGAAATTGTAACTTCAGTGCTGATTTAATTTGCATGTCAGAGATTACTAATGAGGTTAAACATCTTTTCTTATATTAAATTTTCTTCTGTCAGTTTCCTGAAGATAGCTTTTGGATATTTTTCTGAAGGGTTGTTTTACTTTACAAGAAAAAAAAAAACCTGATTAGTAAAAACTGTTTATATGTATTGATAACAATCAAATTTATAAAATAAGCAGGTCTTTGTCATTTAAAATTGTCTTCTTCCAATCTATGACTTGAGTTGTAATTTCGATGCAAGAATCATTTCCTAATTTTGAATCTTTTCGTTTTCATGCTACAAAATTATTTTTTCATTTCTAGTTTATGTGGATTCCTGAAGAAGTGTTTCCCTATCCTAAGGTCTTAATGATGCTCCTATGCTTTCTTCTAAATGTGTAAGAGTTTGCTTGTCACGTTTCAGTCTTTAACCCCGGAACTTGCTTGCATAGGGTGTGATAATATACAGATCTAATTGTCGCTATTTTTTCACTGGAGAGTCTACTACCTAGAGTTTTTCCTTACTCCATGGATTTGTGACACCCCTGTCACCTGGCAAGTCCCCATGTGTGTGGAGTGTCGAGAAGAGCTCTCACTTCCTTTTCACTGGCCTGTTTATTGATCCTCTCCTAGTACCACACTGCATGTAATTATTATAGTTATATCCTGTCTTGGCATCAGATATGGCAGAGCCCCCTCATTGTTCTTATGTAAGTATCTTGGCTATTCTTTTCTGTACTCTCCCATGTGAATTTTAAGACAAATGTCTCTTATTTATGAAAAGCCTCACTGTGATTGGGATTCGGATTACCTTCCATTTACAGATTCATTTGCAAAACTCACAAAACTCAAGACTTGTCATCCATGAAATAATATATTTCTTTATTTAGGCCTTCCTTTATGCCTGGGAATAGAGGTTTAAAATTTTATCTATACACATGTCGCAGACCTTTTCTTAAATCTAATTCCTAGAAGCATCACTACTTCTGTTACTATTGCAAATTGTAGCTTTCATTTTTATTATATTTCTTAATTGTTTGTTTTGTATGTATATAAAAACACTCATTGATTTTTGAATCTAGAAAATGTCAATTCATTATTATTTTTTGCCTCGATTTTCCTTAATTTTTATGTGAAACAATCCTATAATTTTTCATTAATAGTCATTTTGCAAATCTGTGTATTTTATATTTGAACTCTCTTGTTCTAATGCATTTATAGGCAGGGTCTCCCATTCAGTGTTGAATGAAAATGATGAGAGGACATGTCATTCTCTTGTTCTGACTTTAAAGGAAACAATCATGACACTCTTGTCATTATTCATGATGCTTCTGTAGGTTTTTGGTAGGCAACCAAATGATAAAGGTTAGTTAGGTTTTGACAATAAAGGAATGTCCCTTCTATTTCTAGTGTACAAAGAATTTTTTCATGTTGGGGATTAAATGTCATTAAACTCTTTCTGCATCAAGAGAGATGATGATATTTTCTCTTTTAACCTGATTGTGTAGTGTATTACAATAAGATCTGTTTTATTACTATACCAGCCTTATGTTTTTCTCACATCTTTATCAGGTTTCAGTGTCAACATTATCCTGGCTTCATAAACATGAGGTTTGCACAGCCTTCTCTCTTATGCTGTCATGTCATTATGTATAACTATTTGTATGCTTAATTATTGCGTGCAATGGGGGGTATCTTGTAAAGTCTGCTAGAATTTGTGCTTACATCTATCTCGACCTGATATTTTTGTTTGTTTGATGGTAATTTCTGATTACTGATTCAGTGATTTATATGGCTATTTCAGTTGTCTATTTCTTCTTAAGTCAGTTTTAGTGTTGGTTATTTTTCCTGAGAATCACTGATTTTTGTCTAAGTTGCCCCATTTACGGATATAATCTTTTATGTTTTCAATATTATTTGCTAAATATTTAGCAGATACTGTTATATATACATAAGTGTGTGCGTGTGTGTATCACAAATCCCTACCATGTCTATAATCCTGTCCTCATTTTAATTCAAGATATGGGTTTCCTTGGGCCATCTCTCTCAGTCTTGGTTGGTGTTATTTGTATTTTATTAGTTTTAAAAAATTAACTCATGGTTGTTGATACTCTATATTATTATTTCTTTTCTATATCACTAATTTTTATCATATTCCTTCTTTCTACATCCTTTATTACTCCATCCTTCTTTTTTAATTTCTTGAATTAAATCCCTAGATCAATTTTTAATCTTTCCTCTTTACCAATATTTGTTTTAAATGTTATAACTTTCTTGTTAGTATTGCTTTGTCTCTAGATGTCATGTTTTGCTGCATAGTATGAATACTGTTATTTAATTCTAAATATTTTTAAAATTTCTTTGTTTCTTCTTTCAACAATTAATTATATTAAGCATTTTTATTTGCACTGCTAAATGTACTTTTTAAAGACTTTTTGTTATTGCCACTCATTTTATTGTGTTTTGTCATAGAATATGATCTGAATACTATTAAATTCATTGTTATTTGTTAGGCTTGCTTTGTACCTTGGAGCATAGCTACTTTTTATAAATGATTTGTATGTGCTTGAGAGAAATGATGTATTTTCTAATTGTTGGACAGAGATTTCATGCGTAACCATTAGATCCTATGTGTGAATTTTATTGACCAAATTTCTATATCTAATTATTTGCCTGCTTGATTTTTTTGTGGTTTACTACTGCTATTTCTGAGACAGATGTGCTAAAACCTTCCATTCAAATTCTAGAGTGGGCAGTTTCACTTATTTCTGGCAGTTTTTGTTTTTTTGTTGTTGTTTGTTTGGGGAACACATTGCTATTTGGATTGCTGTGTTTTTCGTAAGGAATTGGTCTTTTACCATTAAGTAATAAGAATCTTTTTTTTGTTGATAATGTTTGTTTTTCTTTAGTTAGCATTTCTCCAGTTTTCTTCTTTCATCCCTTCTCTTATCAATGAAAAAGCTAAAGCCTAGTAGGCTAGGTGGCTCTTAGAAGAAGCAGGGTTCAAATCTGGGATTATCTGGGAGAACATAGGTACCTGAAAATACCTCATTGAGTCTGATTTCACACAATTTTTCCCATGGTCACATCACCCCAGGCTCTGGAGTGGCCAGGGTGTGAGAGGACTAAAGATTCCTACTGTAAGCTCCAGGGAAGCTGGAACTTTTCCCTTTGTTTAGTGTTCCGTTTCAAGCACCTAAAACAGCGCCTGGCACTTGGCAGGTGCTCAGAAAATATGTATTTAAGGAGCGGATTGTTGAGTGAGATCATCTTGTTAGGTCACATTGCATTGCTTTTGCGCTCTCATGAGAAGAGGTTTGGATAAATGTGTTGCCCACTCTGCCGTCCACAGCCGTGCGGCCACTCACCGGTCACCAGGTCACCTCTCCCTCTCTGAGCCACGGCCGAGCCAGTGCAGAAATAGAGACAATGGGAATTTTCCTCCCTATGTTACCTCGCATTTGTGAGGAACATATGAGTAATAATGCAAATGGATAGTCCTAACTTTTGAAGGATAACACTTACACAGTAAAGTATATAAATTGCATATAAAATGTACAAATCTTAAATGTGTCCTAGATTACTTTTAACATGCACTTACTCATTTAATTGCCATCTAGGCCAAGAAGTAGACCTGTGCCTCCCAATAAAGTGGCCACTAGCCACATGGGGCTGTATTTAAATTAATTAAACCCCAAAATCCAGTTCCTTGGTCATATAAGCCACATTTCAAGGACCCGATGGCCAGATGTGCCTGCTGTATTGTACAGTACCTCCTGTGTCACACAGCACAGAATAGGATCGATGTCACTGTCATAGAAAGTTATATTGGGCAGCCTATGATAGAATATGATAGAATATTTCCAACACCCCTTAAGTTTCTTTTCTTGTACCTTCCTAGACAATATCCACCCCTCAAAAGTAAACAGTACTTTGACTTCTTTTAAGTTGGTTTTCCCTATTCTTTACGTATATGGGATCCTACACATGTACTCTTTTGCTCAGCGCATGTCTGTGGGATTCAACTGTGCTGCATGTACCGATAATTTGTTCCTTTTTTTTTCTTTTAATTGCTGTGTGGTGTTCCATTTTGTGAATTTACCAAAATTCATATATCCATTCTCTCAAACACTGACTTTTATAATAGTTTACTCCAAGCCTGATACTACGTTAGACATTTACCCAAATTAATTCATTTTACCCTAACAGCAGTTCTTCGAGATAAGTATTCTTATTATTCCCATTTTATAGATAGAGAAATTCATGCACAGAGAGGTTACACAACCTTTCCCAAGTCACACAACTGGGTCAGGAACCCAGGCAGGCAGTCTTTCACTGGAATGTCTACTCTTTGGACATGACACTAACCCTCTCACTTGTACTCTGTCAGACGTTGCATACCTGTGAGCATTTCAATGAATTGGGCTAAAGAAACTATTTCTATTCCATGTTTCCTCTTTGTCTTTCTTTTTCTTTTGTTTTCTTTTTCTTTGGTCTTATTTAGTTTAAATTCCTCCTACACGACCCTAATATTGTCAGAGATTATTCCAAAGTCTGTGCTCTTGGATGTTGCTGAGAGCTGTCATCCTTGTACAGTTGAGGAGCACAGGGTGGCATGATTGGTGGTGATATGGCAGTCACCAATCCCTATGAGTATAGCCAAGAACCACACTCTTTTCCCTGGTGGAGTTGGGGAGGCAGAACACACATCTGGGCTTCTGTCTCTTTGTAAGTGTATTCGTGGAATCTAATCTGGACACTGGATACATGTCACCTGGCCAGGTACTGGTTGCTTATATTAGTGTGTGGAAAAAGCAGAGATGTTTTGCAAAATCAAATCTCAATCTGCTCCTTCCCTCCTTCCTGAAGGCCAAAATGAGAGATGGGCTGAGGCTAAGCATGCTCCTGCCTCAGGGCATGCCACCTGCTTTCTCTCTGTGGGACTCTCTCCCTGCAGATACTCACCTGGTTGCTCAGCACCTCTGCAGGTCTCTGCATAGCTGTTGCTTTCTCTATGAGGCCTCCCCAGGCTTCTCTGTTTTTAAATAGCACCCACCATCCCCCCAGGAGTTCCTGTTCCTCCTCCCTGTCTTTTTTTTTTTTCACTGAATCCCAAGTGCCTGCACCAGTGTTGTCACATAGCAGGTGCTCCATCCATATTGATGAATGAATAAAGAAATTAACAGACACATTCTGAAGCATACTGAGACTGGGGTCGTGGGTGGAAGATACACCTCATGGGGAAGAGAGGATGTCAGTGATATATGAACATATTGTAGTCAGGGTAGCTGGGAGGAGAGTGCAATTTGGAGTCAAAACTCTCAAGCAAAGGAAAGGAAGTATGAGATTTATTTAGCACCTATTATGTGCTTATGCCTATTAAGTGCTTGCTATTTAATGAGTGCTTC
Source organism: Microcebus murinus (assembly GCF_040939455.1). Classification (NCBI taxonomy): domain Eukaryota; kingdom Metazoa; phylum Chordata; class Mammalia; order Primates; family Cheirogaleidae; genus Microcebus; species Microcebus murinus. Next base: position 77,301,532 of record NC_134115.1, on the reverse strand, counting down.
TAGTGGGTGCAACAGTTAACATGAATGTTCATATTTAATCCTCGCACTTACTTCTGCCAGGGAAGTATCACGCCTGTATCGTGAATGAGATGACTGACATGCGCCGGATCCCAGAGCTAGGATGTGCTGGAGATTCAGACCTAAGGACAGCCTGATCCCAAAGCTGCTCTCCTTCCCTAGCCCAGGATGCCTCCTAAGAGGAATCACTATGCCCCACCATTCCCAAAGTGTTTTGTTCAGAAGCATCTTCTCTTACAGTTTGGTCTTTCCATATCTCCTCTGTCCTCAGGCTTCCTCCCTGCACTGGGAGATGAATTAGAAAGTGTCTCTAATTCATCATTGCATCCTCCCCACCCCCTGCTATGTCTGGTGCAGCCCCCAAGCTGCACATAGTAGGCACCCGCAGAATGTTTGTTAACACGAGTTTTGCCAGAGATTGACTCTGTTTGAAAGCATGTGTTGGCAATTCTCAGCCCCTCTCTCCGGTGGCTTCCTTCTGCTGCATCATCCTGTCTTTGTTTGGGGGAACAGCATGGGCTTTTTTCTTTTTTCTGGTCTGTGTTTTAATAATTAATACCCTGTGTTTGGAAGTGAAGTTCATCCAAGAACAATCATAAGCAAATGAAAGCTAAGCTGTGCAATTGTGGCTGGAGAGGAAAAAGCAGGGAGTCACTATAAATAACCTCCGAGCCCACGTGCCTTTTTCTTTCTTTTCTCTCTTTTTTTTTTCCTGACTCTCACACACAACTATAAATGTTTGATAAAGCATTTTACTTATTTATAAATCCTGTCACAGCAAACAGGCATTTGGACTGAGTTCCCCTCCCACAGTAAGTAGCTACATTTGGAAGACAGAAAGACCCCCTGGGTAGAAAATGAATGATTTCTTTTTCTTTTTCTTCTTCCTTTTTATTTTCCCTCAGGCAAGAGGGATTTAGCTATGCTCTAATTCCCCCATTAGCAGCCTCTATTTATAATCACAGCAGTTTATTGAACACCTATTCTGTGCCAAGCTGTCTATGTACTGATTTCCCATGGTATTAATTTAATTGTCTCAACTTTTAAAGTAGGCACTATTATCCCCATCTTACAGCTTAGGAAATTGAGGCTCAGCGAGGTTGTGTATTGTCTAAGATCACACCAGCAACTAAATGAAGCAAAACTGAAATGTATGCTTGTCATGCTTTAAATGATATTTTTCGAAATGCAAGTTAGTTTCAATTTATCAGCCATAGCCAACATTTAAACTTAGGAAAAACACAAACTGCAATAAAATAGAGAACAATAGAGTAGGAGAAAAGAGGAAGTATTATAGTATATCATGTTAGTTTTGCTTCATAAAACTCATGAAACTTTTGTTCAGTTGGCTAGCAATATAAAATGAATATTTTTTTTTGCTTTGAGTTGTAGTCTGACAAGTTATAAAAATACTGCTGTGGTGACTGAATGCTTTCTACTAAACCTGGAGCTTCTAATCTGAGGTGGCATGTGTCTTGAAGCAAGTGAGGACCACACGCAATTTCCCTGCACTAAGGAGTTTTCTAAAGAAAGGGCTCTGGATTTCATTTAGGTCTCAAGGGTGTAAAACTCTCACCTATAAGTCTAAGTCATCATGTTGCCCTCAAGGGACTGTGACCACAGCCCATCACACTATCCCTTTTCTTGATTGACAGAGTAAATTCTATTTCCATTAATTTGACATGCATGGCATTTTCAGGTTGTGAAGCATTCACACAGCCATCATTTTCTCAGCGCTTCCATCATCCTTTTAACTATTCTCATTATCTTCTTAGCCCCTCCATCATCCTTAAAGCTCCACCCTTTATTATTTTAGCTCCTCCCACCACCTTCTTAGCCCCTCCCACTATCCACTTAGCTCCTCCCAGCAACCCTACAGTGGAGGAAGAAGGATTGCAAACTCCATTTTAGAGGTGAAAAAACTGAGTCTCAAAGAAGCTGACTTGGTTAGTGGTCACTGTTATCGGTCTCCATTCTGCCAAGGTGTTCAATGTCTTGTGTTTCTTCTGAAAGCCCCCCAGATAATCTTTTTAAAGTGTAGATCAGTTCTTATCATGCTAATGGCCACGAAACATTGCTCTTACGCTAAAAATTAAGCCAAATGTCAGCTCAAATATTCTTTCCTCAGGAGAAAGTTTTGCAGAGCCTCCAATGCAGTGCATGTTATGCAGGAAATTACTTGAGTTGATACCTTGCTCCCTTTCTAGAACTTAACTCCATATGAATAGAGTCAGTGTCTTTCTTATTTAGAGCCTGGTATTAATATATAATAAGTGTTTAATATTTACTGAATGGATGATTTTCCCTCTGATTCACAGCTTTTTTGTCCACCATACTGAGGTTCAAGAGAGAAAGTGGTATTTCCAGCCAAATTTTCAAACTTCCAGAAAGTCATTTCTTGGTTTATGAGTTCATGCCCCAACAGTATTTTCAGTATTTACTATATTTTCATTTTGCTCCTTTTTTATAGGGTGGCACTATGTTTAGGAAAGGTGGTTAAAATGAAGGAAGAAATAGCCCATGATTTTAGGGAATTTATTCAGATCACTCTAAAATCTAAAATCTCCTGGCCATTAAATGTAATAGATATAGTGTCTTTCATTTGTCAAGTATTTTGGTTTTTTTCTTAGTATCATACCTTAAAATTCCTAGTTACCTTTTGGTTTAGCTTGATTTTGCCTTTTTAGGTCATCTTTCAAAATTAAAAAAAAATAAGATAAATATCACTGTTGTGTGGACAGGAATTAGAAGTTTTAAAATCATCCTTTCATATATCCTTTTATTTTCATACCAAGTCATTGTGGCAGAAAGATAGGATATTGTCAACATCATTTACCTTTGAGGAAACTGAGGCTGAGAGAGGGAAGAAGTCAGACATCACATTATGTGCCTCGTAGCGTGCTGGGTTCTTAGCTATGGGCTATCTTCCTTGATTCTAGGTGAGTTCGTGGTCCATGGGAAGAAGATATGGATCGGTAAGCAATTGTTATGAGAAGAGAATTGGGTGGTGGTATGGCCATTTAACAGGGGACCCACCTAGCCCAGAAGGTCACGGAGGACTTCTCCAAGTAGCTGAGAGCTAAGTGGAGAGTTGAGGGACATGTAGCAATTAACCAGGGAAGGTAAGGGATGCGGGGTGCCCGAGGTGGAGGAGAGGAGATGCAGTGAAGGAGCGGCAAGAAGCTGGGTTTGCCTGGGTGTGGTTCACAGAGGAATGGACAGCAACAAGTGAGAAGGAGGCTGTTACGGACCACATTACCAAGATCCTTCCTTGTAAGCCACACACAAGCATTGGACTCGGTTCTAAGGGCAGTGGAAAGCCATTAAAAGTCTTCAGTCAGATGGATCAAAAGTTTCTATTTGCATTTTTGGCAGATCAAATTGACTACGAATGAGGAGGATGGGTTATAAAGTATAAGACCAGAAAAAAGAGAGGCAGGGGGACCAAAGTGGAGGCTTGTGGGGCAGGAAAAGCAGCCCCGTAGTAGTCCTGGGCTCATTTTTGTAATGGGGCTCATTTTTGCCCCTTCAGTCTCCATATCTGCATCTTTGTTCTGGGTCTCTCTTTTTCCATCCCATGTTACTAAATGAGCGCACTCTAAAGTGGTAGAATGTTATGCATATGCTTGGCATTATAAGCATTGTTACTGTTAATTTTATTGATAAGAGTCAATGCCTGTGTATTGAGAAACCAGTTAGCTAAGTTAAAACTGTTTGTTATAAGAGCTAATAAGCAGGATTATTTATTCCCTGTTTCATCCCAGAGATACTTTTTATTCCATCATTATGTTCCAGAGGTTTAAATGCCTCAGATAATCTGTGCTTCAAGTGCAGATGTTCTTATGATGATAGATTTTTGTTTTATTTTATTTTACTGGACACTTACATTTTGTTAGGCATTATGCTATGTGCTTTCTATCTGGTTTCTCGTTTCACCGTATAGCCAATTTTATGGGATGGTGGTGTTATTCCATTTGATAGACATGGAAAGTAGAATTTAAGATGCATGAAGTAACTTGCTCAGCGACTCACTGCTGAAGGTATAGGGAAAGAGGATGATGTTTTGCAACTGGAATTTCAAATAGCTGTAGCGTGCAGTGTGCTGGGTGAAGGGCTTGTGGGGAATGCGGAGTGAACACAGGTGGTCCTCGCTCTCAGGAGCCCAGAGTTTATTAACATGAGTTGACTGTCGAATTTTCATGCTGTTGGGTACCGTATTCCATGATGGAAGGAGGAAAAGAGGAGTGGCAGTTGAGAGACGTGGAAATCATTTCAAGCTGGGACAGGCAGACAGGGCTACATAGGAGCACTTTGAAAGGAGCTTAGACTCTCAGCCTTGCCACTTGCTGACCAAGTGACCTCCAGGAAGTTGTTCCACCTCCTTGAGCCTTCATTTGCTCATCAGTAAGGAAGATGTAGTAAGATCGACCTTGCAGAGATTGGAGAAAAGTATTGAATATAATGAACTCAAATCATACAAGGCATGTGTTAAGTGTTCGACAAATTACTCACACATTCTGCATGGGTGTAAATGAATCTGGTGGGAGAGAGAGAATGGGCAGGGAGAGGCATGGTGAGCGGAGGCCATGCCCTCTCTGAACTATAGTATTGCCACCATGTGAGCAGTGGGAGTTAAGAAGCTTAGTGGTTGTCAGGCCGAGCTCTGAAGTCAGACTGTGTGTTCAAACACTTCATCTACCCTACATTAACCATGCCACCTTGGGGGAGGTTGTTAGCCTTCTGGATTTGCAGTTTCTTTATCTGTAAAATGGCCATGATGAGATGTTACTGACCCCATCACGTTATTGTGAGAAGTGAAAGACAATCTGTCTATGCGCTTGGCACAGTACCAACACAGGGAAGGGCCTCGGTCAACTCGGCCATCACCACTTGTCCTCTTGTGCACCTGCTGAGAATCAGATGCCCAGTGCAGAGGGGAGGCTGCCAGCAGAGTTCACAGCCCTAAGGGCGAGGCATGTACCAGGACCACTTCACAAAAGCCTGACATCAGTGGAGAAGTCAGCAAGCTCTGTACTTGCGTCCTGAGGAAACTCCAGTGCGTAGGCTCAGGCCCATGCCTCATAAAGATATTTCGTTAACAACCTCAAATGTAGCCATGAATGACACACCTCAGAGCCTGCTGGCTGCCTGGAGGGGATGGGGGCCCGGAGTCTAGGGAGACCAGGAGGCCGAAGATCTGTTTTGATATAATGGTTATTGATCTTTCCCCAAACTTCACGGAACATTAGGCTGGGATTCTGCTGTGTGTTCATTAATGCCAGAGTGGAAGCTTCCTCCAGGCTTCTTTCTGTTCGTTTTTTCATTTACACCCAATGGCAGTCTCACCAGGTGATGCCCTGGAGTGTGAATCCGTAAAATCAATGAGTTACACAGGGCCAAAGAGTTCTTCAGCCAGCTGAGTGCCGCAGAAAGAGCACTGGACTTAGAGGAGACATCTGCTTGCCTATTCATCCCCACCCTGCCTCAAATGCTGTTCCTGCTCTCTGAGACTCAGTTTCTCCATATGCAAGCCATAGTTTTGAAGGTTTCATGCACCTCTAAAAGCTGATACTTCTAAAACTGATTTTAAAATCTAATGGGAGTGATTTTTTTTTTTAATTGGGAGTATGTTGCAAGACAGATTTTTATGTATTAAACCAATTGTTTACCAAACAAAAAATCACTTAGCCCAAGATGATCAGTGCTTTGAAACTCAGAGCGAAAGTAATGCTTAATCCATCCACTCATTCATTTATCAGACATATAGTGAATACTGCTGTATGCCAGGCACTATGCTGGTCGCTAGAGAAACAATAGCAAATTACATAAACATGGTCTTTGCCCATGTGGAACTCATTTTCAGTTGGTTGCAATCACACATCATTACAAATGCAAAAAGTGTTACAAGAGCAGAAGTCTGTGATAAAATGGGAACACATAGCAAAGGACCTAATCCAATGAAAAAAAGACATTAATGGTCAATCTAAGTGTGAGCTAAAGGGAAACATGCATTATTTGGAATAGTAAATTGCATATATTGATCATCTCATGGTATGCAGAATGGCTCATCATAAGTTGGGAGATGTAAAATCAAGTCAAATTCTGCCCCACTTTCCTGCTAAGTAATTTTTATCTGGATATGTTGTAATGATACTATTAAATTAAAACAATAATAATAAAAGCCCTAGCTAGAGTGACAAAAGCTGTAGAAAGGTAATAAAATAGTAAGTGTTACAAAAATAGTACTAGAAAGTTGTTACCCAGCATGCTGTCCAAGAATGGCCCATGAGATACACTCACAAAGCCTCTTCTGTTTCCTATCACCTTTTGTATTTGTTGTGTTGCATTATGGCATGAGTTTCTCTTCTGCCCCTTTATAAAAACTCTGCAGTCCTCTGACTTTTCTGATCAGCATTAGGTAATCTTACACAAAGTCCACCATTTACTTCATGTAGCAAAATGCAGTCTCAATTCAGAGATGTCCAATGCCATATATATTAGTGAATCCTTCAGTCTTCGTTCACAAGTGAGCCTTCCTTCCCTAACTGGAATTGCGGCTGTCCTGGAAGCTGAGGAAGGCAGGTGAAACTCACTTGCTTTCTCTTTCTTATTTACCTCCTCCCCTACTTTTTAGCTGTTGTTCCTATCCCCTGTAGGCCTGGGGTGTGAGTGAGGAGGGAAGGTCCTTCTTGATTGGCATTGTAATAACCTGGCTTCAACATCAGCAGTCTTGGTAGACTTTATCACCGGTGCTTTGTCTGGGGACATTTTCATGGTTTTCTCAGACACCAGCCCCCATTTCTACCCATGCCCCCTTTCTAAGGTCTCTAATGGGTTTGGATGCATCCCTGTCTCCTTGTATTCATTCACTCATTCTTTGAATCCAGCAATTTCCCCAGCTTCTCTCCAGTGAGGTCTGTTCACCTCCCAGACAGCCTTATTCCACAGAACGCAAGATGGTTTTGATAACTAACACATATGTAGCCCTTACAATGTGCTGAATGCTTTACCTATATTTACTCATTTACTCATCACAGTGTCCTGTGTCGGTACAATTATTACCCTTGTTTAAAGACACAGAAATTGAGCCTAAGAAAGCTTGAGGAACTTGCCCAAGATCTCACCGCTAGAATGTGGAAGAGCCAGGATTCGAGCCCGTGTGGTCTTATAACTTAACAGTTATTCTGTATTTCAGCTGTATGCTGGTTTCCTCAGGCTCATCATCCTACCCGGGCCTTGGGGGATGCTCTGGGGATGTAGGCTGGTCCCTACTCAGGCACTTCCGCTTTGCTCTCACCAGAGCAGCTGGCTAGCCCATGCCATTTTCCACATTTCCCAGGTGGGACCTGGACACCAGATCACTGGCTTGGAGCCACAAGTGAGGCTCTCTGAATAGTCCTGTGAGAGCCCTTCTCACTGCACCTGCCAAGGGAGTAGGCTCCCCCCACCTCCCTTCCAGGAAGGAGGAGTTAGGGCTCACAGTCATACTGTTTTTCCAAGAAACCTCCTAAATACCCTTCATTCAAAAGTCCCTTGTCATTCCCCTGATGGGATAGAGGAGTTTAATAGTTTACTAACTGGCTTGTACCTATCTGCTTTTCACATGATCTATTGGGTGATCTACTTCCAACTCATTTTGATGTCTGACATGCATCACTTTTGGGATCTCAGCTGAAATTTCCATTTCTTGGAAATAATTTTAACCCCTAAAATTAAAATTATGGTTAAAATTATGCACTGTCTTTAAGTCTCTTTCTTCATCTATAAAATGGTGACAGTAACTGTCTTATATGCCATACGTAGTTATAAGGGTCAACTAATAAATAAATCTGGAATTACTTAGATAAACCGAAAGATTGTTTTAAGAACTATGGCAATTGTTTGGACAGTTGTACTGTTAACTGTGCCCTCTCCTCCCTCTGTAGTTTTCTTGTTTTGTTTCCCAACTCTGAAATTTTGCTCTCCCGTCTCCCCACATACAAGTCTTAGATGATGGTCTTTAAGAGTCTCTTCAGGATCCTTTTTCTCCACTGAGCTGCTCCAGTTGTCCTCAGAAGTGCTTTCTCTTACTTTCAACGCCCAGCCCTTTGCTGTACTTGTTTTGAGGTAATTCTGCTTGCTTTTATAAGAGTTATTTTTATATGCTTTTCCCAAGAAAAACAACCAGTTCAGACAATGCCGATTACCACCGCCACCACCACCGTCATCCTGGTAGCTACATATTTTGTGACAGATACTTTATCAGATTATCTCAAAGACTTGAGGTATTTTGGCAGTCTATATACTTAAACCAATTATTAATAGATAAGATCACCGAGAATTTCAGAGGTTAAAAAAACATAGCCAAAGCTGCATGGTTGGGAAGAGGTCATCAGTACATTTGATTCCAAGCCCAGGGATCTTTTTAATATATATGTATATATTATAATTTTTATTATCTTTAGTGCTAACATCAAACCACCACCTCCATCAATCATCATCATCATGATCCCAGTGTACCACTGAAAAGACCTTGTCCCCTCTTCAGAGTCACAGCAGTACCTAGTTTGGCGCAGGTTGAGTTTTTTTGTGTCACATGTACAGGATATTTATAAGCTGGGATTCGTACCCCTTGCATTTCATTTATTAAAAAATCCTTATTGAGTGCCTACTATATCCCAGTCAATGCCTTAGGTACTGGCAATACAAAAGTTAACGAAATAGAGAGTTTGTATTGCTTTAGCAAAGCAATACAATTGTATTACATTTGCAAAGTTGAGAGTGGAAAACAATAAAATAAGTATATAATATTAAATATAATGTCCATAGTGGTAATATTTAATGAATAAATATTAAATCAGGGCAAGGTAATAGAACTTGAGCATAGCAAGAAGCATCCTACTTTTTAAAACTCTGTATAGATATCTCAGTCACCTTTCAGTAGCCTCCTTAGGGAGATTGGGCCTTTAGTCTTACCATTTATGTAGATGAGAAAAGTGATGAGGATCTGCCTTGCTCCAGGTCATATAACTCAGTACCAGCTCTGTTTCTGCCTTCCTTTGACCTGACCCCTACACTCTAGGAACTTAGACTCCAAATGGTTTTCATAGCATAATGGAAACTTGAAAAAAATTATAGGTATGTAGAGAACACAGAAATAAAGCCAAATACTTACAACCAATTGATCTTCAACAAAGCAGACAAAAACATACACTGGGGAAAGGACTTCCTATTTAATAAACAGTGCTGGGAAAATTGGAGAGCCATGGTAGAAGACTAAAACTGGATTCCTGTATCTTACCGTATATAAAAATTAAGTCAAGATGGATTCAAGACTTAAATAGACTTGAAACAATAAAAATTCTAGTAGAAAACCTAGGAAAAACTCTTCTGGACATTGGTCTAGTGAAATAATTCATGAATAAAACTCTAAAATCAGATACAATAAAAATCAAATACAAAAACAATAAATAAATAGGACCTAATTAAATTAAAAGCTTCATGACAACAAAATAAATAATCAGCAGAATAAATAGAAATTCTACAGAATGGGAAAAAATATTCTAAAAATATACATCCGACAAAGGACTAATATCCAGAATCTGCAAGAAGCTCAAACAAATCAGCAAGAAAAAACAAAAACAAAAACAAATAATCCCATTAGAAAGTGGGCAAATGAACAGAAATTTTTCTAAAGGAGATATACAAATGGCCAACAAACATGAAAAAATACCCAACATCACTAATCATTAGGAAAATGCAAATTAAAATTACATGAAATACCACCTTACCCCAGTCAGAATGGCTATTATTAAAAAGTCAAAAAGCAGTAGATGTTGGTACAGATGTGGTGAAAGGGAACACTTAAACACTGTTGGTGGGAATATAAATGAGTACAGCTTCTATGGAAAACAATGTGGAGATTTCCCAAATAACTAGAAGTAGATCTACCATTTGATCCTGCTATCCAATCCCGTTGCTAGGTGTCTACATAAAAGAAAAGAAATCATTATTTCAGAAAGATATGCAATCATGTTTATTGCAGCACAATTCACAAATGCAAAGATATGCCCTAACACCCATCATTGAAGGTGTGGATAAAGAAAATGTGACACATATACACCATGGAATACTACTCAGCCATAAAGAAGGGGAAAATAATGTCTTTCATAGCAAATTGGATAGAACTGGAGACCATTATCCTAAGTGAGGTAATGCAAGAATGGAAAAACAAATGGGAGCTTATAAATGGCAGCTAAGCTACAAGAACATAGGGACATATAGAATGGTACAGTAGATGTTGGAGACTCAGAAGGGGGAGGGTGGGATGGGTTGAGGGAAGAAAAACTACCTATTGGGGGCCATTTACATTATTCAGGCGATAGGTACACTGAAAACCTGGACATCACTACTATACACTTCATCCATGCAGCCAAAACCGCGTGTACCTTTCAGTCTATCAAAACATAAATAATACATTACAGAATAAAAATAAAAATAAATTCTTGTTCAAAAGAAAACCATATTCTAAAAAAAGAACAAAAATAAAAAAAATTTAAAAAAATGATGTTCACAAAAGCATGCCAGTGATAGTTCTATGTCATTAAGGGCATATATATGCTTTCTGCCTTTTTTCTTCTTTTTTCTTTTCTTCCTTCAGTGAAGTTAGTGTAGATGAACTATATTCAAATTATCCGTCATATCTTGGAATTACATTCAAATTTACTACTGAATTTCTGTGTTTGAATTTCAGGGTAAATGTAGGAACATGATATAGTTATTTTGTAGAAAAGAGCTGGGATGAAACCTAAGAAGAGAAAGATGCTTTAAGCACCCTCAATCTTTTCCGAAGCTTCGACCATTTCTCTAGACTTACGCTAAGGCTTAATTAATTAATAAGCCATGAAAAATTAATGGGTTAATTTTATACCAATTATTTTTCAGAACCTTGAAAGAAATGTTTTTGTGATGGCTACAAAACCGTATTTGTAAGAGAAGGACTAAATATAACATTGTAAATATTGTTCCATACTGATTTTTTGCCTGTGTTCCATATTTAAGATTTCCAGGCAGCAATGTTTGTTCACCCTTATTTTCAACCTTTATCTTTCTTACCATGTCTGTCAATCATTGCCTTTCTGATAAAATATATTAAATACACGAGTGATCTGACAATCTGTACACAAATGAGCTGCATGAATGTGGGGAAGAGAGAATGGAGGGAAGTTAAGGTACAAAACTTATCCCATCATGTTAATCTCTGGTCAAAAACCTCAAGGACAACTACAGCTTATGCAATAAATTTTAAAATTTCTAGACTGAAAAAAAAAATCATATGTATGATGGCTTGAATTGCCGTTCAGCACATGTTCACTTCCCATTGGCCACTGTGGGCCAGGCACGCTTTCCTGCCCTGCTGATGTGGCACTTGGTCACGTGGCTTACTTTGACCACTGAGATGTTTGCACTGAGACACGAGGAAAGGCTTGAAATGCACAATGGAATTTTCCTCCTCAGCTCTGTGGGAATATGCCCCATAGCCCGTTGGTTTAAAGAGGATGAGACACATGTGAAGTAGACCTGCAGCTTGAAGCCAAGCTGAGACTGCCCTGCGTAATCTGAGCCCCACTTGACCCAGAGATGCATGAACAAATGCAATCTTGAATGAAAAAAAAAAAAAAAAAAAGATTTGGAGTGATTCTTTTTTTTTTTTAAATTTTTTTTTTATTTCGGCATATTATGGGGGTACAGATTTTAAGGTTTCAATAAATGCCCATTTCCCCCTCTCCCCCCAAAAGTCTGAGTCTCCATCATGACCATCCCCCAGATGGTGCACATCTCACTCATTATGTATGTATATACCCGCCCCCCTCCCCCCTCCCACCTGCCCAATACCCTATTACTATAGTACCTATGTGTCCACTTAGGTGCTACTCAGTTAATTGGAGTGATTCTTAATGGCAATAACTAGCTAATAATAGAATCAAGGACCAAATTTCTAAATTTTAGCTTGCACATTCTGGCTCATCATTTTGGCCAACTTCCTTAACCTTTTAGACTGTCAATTTTTTCATCTGTAAAATGGTAATAAAAAACTTTATGCAGTTGCTTTGATGAGGAAATCAGATCATCTATGTGAAGCACCTGATTTACGGTAGATTCTCAGTAATTTTTTTCTTACCACCCCAAAACCTTGAGCATTCTTCCTGAATGCTTCCTAGAAATATCTAAGCAAGCTCAGCTCCCCAGATGTGGGCTCTGGCCAGGTTTACTGGACTGCTCAGGCCAGCTCCCTGCTGCCTTCCTATGCCTCCCCCAGTGGACTCCAAAACTTGTTCTTTTTTGCTTGAAAAATTGCAATAAGCATGGGGCACCAGTTGGATAGTCCATGCTGGCATTTGAGCTTCCAATATGTGTTTATAATTATTCTGCATTATCTTAATTGCAATGTTGCAAGGAAGGGAGTGGGAGAGCAAAATTTAAAAGAAAACTGTTCAGAAAAATGTTCCATGAAAAATCACCCACAGTTAGCAGACGACAGGCCTGCGATTGTGGTTGTAATTGGAAATGGCACTATTAATACAATACTTATTCATTCTATATAATAAAAAAAAATGGAAGTGTTTTTTGCAATTACCCAATTCCAAATGAAATTAACATTCTGTGGCATTTCCCATAAATGGTTCGTTTGCACACATTGATGGAGACAATTAGCTTGGAAGTGAATGAATGCTGTGACTGGAGACAGGCTGAGGTAGGGAGGGTCAGGCACATCCAAGAAGACAAGAGTGCAAAAAGAGATTTAGACTTTGCTAAAGGTGGGCGGACAGTGCAGATCAGAGTGGGCAAAATGTCTGGTGTCCAAGAACAGTAAAAATGCAAGGGTTTGACTTACCTTGCAGGTCACAGCCACAGAGAAATTCATGAAAAGCTCGTTGAACAGGTGAGTGTAAATATTTGCATAAGTTGTGTTTACCTAAGTTTCAAGTTCAGTCTTCCACAAGCCCCCCTGCTCATTTAAATAGTGCCCTCTTTGGCTATCTGCCTGAACCCTCCAGTTCTGCCCAAATCCCAGAGTTTGGGGCAAGCCTAATGCTCTCTGCCATGCACTCACTGAGATAGATGGTGAGATGCAGAAATTTCTTCATGCCATGATTTTTTTTATCCTTTTTTTTTTTTTTTTGATATAGTTCTGTAGGCAAGTTGATCATGGTAAGGAAAACATCACTGATAAGTTATCCTCTGTAACTGCAAAGGGGAATATTTAAGTAACTTCTGGATATATCGGGGTGTAGTTAAACCTTAAATCATATAGTTAAATGTCATTCCTAGGAAGAAAACCAGAATGCATTCTTGACTTCTCTCTATTTACTCCAATGCATATATAAGTCCTATCATTTCTGTCCATGCTAACTCCTAAATATATTTTTTTCCAAATGTACATCCTCTCGTTTTATTTCCGTTGACATAGCTAAAGTCATGATCTGTATCTCTTTTGGTCTGGACTTACACAGCCTCTTCAAATAAATGCACGATCACTAGAATTGGGACTGGGTTGGTAATAACTCCACTAATAATTAGTATTGAGATCTTGAGCACAATCTGAACTCTAGTTTTCATTTCTTCTATAAAAAAATTATTGAAGTATTTACCTCATACGGTTGTGCCAAATTGGAAAATTCAGGTAAAATGCTTAGCGCAGTTATTGGCACATGCTGAGTGGCTCAATACATTTGAGCTCTTTTTCTCATTATCATCATTATCCATTTTCCCCCTAAGATCCCTGTTCCACAGTGACATTCACATTGATCTTTGTTAAGTGCATCTCCGACAGTGTCACTCTTCTAATCAAAATTTTCCCCTATATCCCTGCAATACAGACTACAGTGCAAACGTTTAGCTTGGTGTTCAAGTCCCTTTGTGATGTGGCCACACTCTCCTCCTCCCCTCACCTCCCACAGCATCACCCCCTACTGCAGCAGGGACACGGAACTCCAGCCATGCCAAATGGCTCACCAGTTTCTGAATTGAAGATGACCTTTCCTTTCTGCATCTTTACACATAGCCACCCAGGAAAACTCTCTCATCCTCTTTCATATACCGCACTCAACATCCAAGTGTTGCTTCAGTCCCTGTGTTTTGCAGGTGAAGACTGAAAGTCACCCAGACTGGGTAGATGACACTTGACTTTCTGGACATGGAAGTCCACATCTTCCTCTTGTCATTTTCCTTTCAGTGCTTGAGTCATTAAGTTAATTGAAGAATTCATTTTGATGTCCAGCCCAACTCAGTTCTGCTTTAATTTAACTTCGTCTTGGTATAATTCCTTGCCTCATTGGGCTCTTTTGAGAGCTGACTCTGAAATGCCACCTGGATGATTGGCTTCCAGCAGGTTTCCGACTGACTTGGATCCATGTATCTTTTTTCATTCCAGTCTCTAATTGCTAGAAATGGGCACGTCTCCTTTCCACTTTCCTCCTCTGTGTTCAAATACAGCTCAGGGGGTAGATGTTCTGGCCATGAAAAGAGGCAGGTGGGAGGCTGTGGGCTCACCTACTGCCAATGTCTTCAGTTCTTGGGCATCATTAACTTCTTACAAATCAGTGGAGACTTTGCCAATTTGCCACACAGCTGATGACTTGCTATTATATCTCAACTTGCTTCTGCCGAGAGCCAGATAATGGATCGATTGTTTCTGAGCCCAGAGGCATGGACAAGAGGGTCTGTGTCGGTGCGCGTGCTAGAGAGGTGAAGAAAGGAAGCTGGGAATGGCATCTTCCCAGTCTCACACTTCTGAAAAGCAAGGGGAGTTTCTTCAGGTTTCTGCTAAGGAAAAGACATTTCAGATTAGAATTGTTTTCTTCCTCTGTAATCACTGAACTACAATTACTGGAAGATATTTAGAATAAAAGTAAGAGCCTCAAGTTTTACATTCACAGGATGATGAACTTGAAGGGTTGTTCATGATCTGACCTGCCTTTTGGTCCAACTGTATGGAATGCTTGATTTCTTCTATCTTATTTTTGAAATGTGACATCTCTGCCTGATTACATCCAGTTTCAAAGGACTTAACACTTCTGCATGTTCTTTCCATAGTCAGAAAGCTCTCTTAAATAGCAGGCGCATTAAATAATATTATGATTACAATTGTAACAATAATAATTACAATTAATTACAATAATAGTTACAGTTATTAATAATTCTATTATTATTTTTACAATCTTGGGCCTTCGGACCAGACAGATCTGAGTTTGATTCCTAACCCTCTTACCACTTAAGTTACCTTAGTCCACTGGTTCACACCCTGAGTGAGCATTTGGCAATATCTGGAGATAATTTTGGTTGTCACAACTTAGGGAGGGGAAAACTAGCATCTACTGAGTAGAGACCATGGATGCTGCTAAACATCCTACAAGGCATAGGACAGTCTCCACAACAAAAATTATCTAGCCCCAAATGTCAATAGTGCCAAAGTT
Organism: Microcebus murinus; assembly: GCF_040939455.1. NCBI lineage: Eukaryota > Metazoa > Chordata > Mammalia > Primates > Cheirogaleidae > Microcebus > Microcebus murinus. The sequence continues at coordinate 77,286,059 of NC_134115.1, read as the reverse complement.
GAGAAACTCTGCCATAGGCAAGAACCTTAGTCTCTCTCCGGATCAGTCTTCCCATCTATAAAAGAGAGTTAGAAATAGTGTTTGCTTTGTAACATCAGAGATAATGTCATGAAATTATATCTGCAAAGCCCTTTAGCAGCTGCCTGGCCCAGTATCAACACTCAAAAAATACTAGCTCTTATAATTATAGCATATATCATGCATGTATTGTGGTTCCTGGGATGCAGCTATAGCAATACAAACATTAAGCAATAATATTAGAAGTAGTACTAGTACTGCAGCCCTTCACATAATTGAAGGCAGCTGACTTCTATTCCCTCACCAAGTCTTGTTGTACCACATGACTTGAGTGCAAGCTCACATATCATATGAGCTTCTCATGGCTGGACCTGCTCTACTTTGCTAATAGTATGCTTAAAGTGACACTCAGAGCTCAACACAGTCCTCCAGCTGTGGTCTGAGCAATGGAGAGTGGAGCTGTGCCCTTCTTGGTTCTAGACTTCATGCTTCCATTGACATAGCCTAAGAATACCTGTTACTTTCTCAGTGTTCACCTTAGAGTTAACACATAACGAGCTCTCTGATGGCCAAATTATTGAATCAAAAGTAAGGAGAGGAGGGAAAAATACCCAACTGAATATGCGTTTATAAAGTCGACATTATTGCTGGGACTACAAAAAAATCTGCTTGGAAACCTACTTCTCATCCAGCATGCAGGCTCCAACTGCTGGAGCTTTAAATCAGGAGGTGACAGATAAGAAATAAAGGGTGAGGAGGAGAAAGCAGGTGCTCAGAGGAGAGAGCACATGGTGTCTATAACCCTGGAAAAACCCTTTGCCAGAACGGTGGCTGCAGCGTGAGCTTCCTTTGGGGGCTGTCATAAGCTCCAGTGTTGCAAGGAGACAAGCTCGATTTGGAGGCTCTATCACAGTCTCTCTGCCTCTCTCCCTATCTCTTTCTTTTATTACATTTCTCTACCTCATTGTGCACATCTAGCAAAATGAGTGCATTCCTCAAGACCCATCCACCCGTGCGTGCAGGCTCCCTGTACAAATGGCTCCCGAGGATGGATCTTTATTATTTCACCAAAAAACATCAGAGGGGGAATTTGTTCTGCTCCACTGAAGACATGATTTCCAGTCCTCTCTGCTGCCTTAGCTTGGTTTTTTTGGCTGCTCTCTGGGAAAGGGATAGGGAAGAAAGGAGGTATCTGTAATACTTAACCGAGCGAGTTTTAACCAGAACTAAATAAGGAAAGGAAGGAGATAATTCAGGATTATATCTAGCCACCAGACAAAAATAATTTCTGAGTTGCCTATGAGACCCCATATCCATAAAGCAGCCCCATAGTTGCCCGGGACAGCCTCGACACTCCACAGTTGATCCCTCCTCTGCCTGCTCCACACCTTACTTTTGCTCCTCTTCCTGTTTGCTTTATTTCAGTAGTGGTTGAAATCATGGAGGTCAGACAAGCTTGGGCTCCAGGACTAGTTCTGTCCCCATTGTGGGGATATTAATGTCACCCACTTCCCGGACTCATGGTGACATATGACATAACAGTGCCTGGCATAGTGTAGACACTCAAATATGAGTGGATGGCATCACCGTTTTTCTTGTTCAAATCTTCCTTCTATATGTCCTCATCCCCATTTAGTAAACAAAGAACAACTGAGGCTCGTAGCAGTGATGTCATTGTATTCGAGGGTGAGCAGATGCTCACAGGCAGATGCAGTTGGACCTTGGCGTACATAATAATAACAGGATTTTGCACAGTGTTTTTACCACAATGTTTTGTCTGAACCCTTTGTACGTATACTCACTATTTCATTAAGGATGTGAGAAGCAGAATTTAGAACTAGTCTTCACCAGCAATACCTCATGAAGTGACAATATTGCACACTTTTATAGTGACTCAGCTTGCCAAATGCTTTAACATACGTCTTGCAGGAATTTTAATTTCCTGAGGCTCAGTAAGGCTTGGTGAGGTGTCCAATGTCATCCAGCAGCTGACGTGGAAATTGATTCCGGTCGTTCGGCCTCCAAATCTGCTGAGTTTCCAATTTGGGATTCTCTGCTTACACCCCCAGTGCTACTCTCTAGCTTTCTGTTTGGGCTTTTGTGTGGCGGTGGCGGTGTGTAATCATGAATAATAAAGCAAGGCTGCTCTTACTGTCATGTAAAAATGGGAAACTGAAATTATAAGTCATTAAATGGAAAATCCCAAGCCTTATAGTAATGCCAACTCAGCTTCAATCCATTATTGTCTATATATTTAGCCAGTCTATTTTTAAGAGTTTAATATTGAGAAATAGGACATATTTATAATGTGGCTGCATTAATTTTACTCCAGAATCCCTGCCATTTGCTATAGTTGACTTACATGTGTTTAAATTTATAACCGCCCTATTGTACTGGGAAGATTTGCTTTCGTTTAAAGGAGGATGGGTGGAAAATCTGCCAGCTGAGATAGTGAGAATTGCACAAATTCCATATTCTGCTCTGTCCTCATCCCCTTCCCAGCCACATCACAGGTCAATAATGTACCCATGTCACAGTGCATGCTTTTCTACCCTTCATTGGGGACCCAGCTGTATACACCTTGAAACATTTGTTCATTCATTCAGCAAGCATAGCCCAACTCCAAGACTGTGAACGGATATGTTAATAGTCTTTATGTCACTATTCAGTTTCAGGTAACTGCCATTTCTGGGATTATTCTCACAATCATCACTAACACGGTCTTAAGGAAATTTGGCTAATAGGGGGACCATTTCTTTCACCCTTTCCAATGGGGAAATCAGTTCATTAAACCATGTTGATCGGTCCCACTGCAAAACAAACCATACAGTTGGATTTGAAGATATTTGTGCAGCTCTGCTATCTGTCGGCTGTGTATGACCCTTGAAAAATTAATTAACCTCTGTGTGCCTTACTCATTTGTAAGATGGAGATAATGATATATATCTTGAAAGGTTGTCCATCAGTCAGTCATTGCCACAGCAGTGCTACATAACAAACAGCTACAAAAAAATCTCACTGGCATCCAGTACTAAATATTATATTGATTAGTCATGTGTCTGAGAATCGGAGTGTTATGCTCATTTCACATGGGTTTGCGTGTCATCTGCAGGTTGGTCGGGGTCAGTGACCTAGACTGTAGGAGCTAGGGTGACCCTGCTCCAGGCTTCAGAACTGTGAGTCCACCATGAGTCACACTCATCCTTCTTGGACCAGCAGACTAGCTGCAACAGGCTCTCCGCTTGGTGGTGTCAGTTGTAAACATGTGAGTAGAAACATATGATGACTGTTGAAGCCCAGGTTCATGACTAGCACACGCTGAGTTCCATACACATACCAGTCACCAAAGCAAGTCACACAGCCAAGCCCAAGTCAAGGAGCAAATAAAGTGCACTCCTTTCTATAATAGGCAGTAGCAAAGTTATGAATTCAGGGAGGGGTGAAGAAATGAGGCTGACAGTCACTTCCATGTTCCATGGTCATTATGAGGGTGACGTTGAATGATGGCTGAATTTACCTTAAATAATACCTGTCACATAGCAACTACTCCATAAATAGTAAATGTTATTACTGCTGTTGTGAGTCTTGACAAATTGGAATGGTACATTTAGATGAACCCTGATAACAGATCAACTTGGGAAGTCCAAGCTCTGGGGGAAGAAGTGAAACCCGCAGGAGGTTAAATTTCTGGAAAGCAAGGAAGTAGGAGAAAGATAGTGGGATTCTCTCCTCTCTGCCAACCAGCTGCCAGAAAAACAACTTCCTCTGGCACATAATGATGGTACCAGACCTTAGTCAGCAACAGATTTATACTTTCCTAAGTGTTTGACAGAGTAAGCCTAAAATTCAGGAAGTGGTGATCTCTTAGAAGTCAAAGCACAAACTTGATGAGCATAACAGAGCAAGGTGTGAGAGCAGACAGAAGACCATGAGCAGAAGCTATACTTCCAGAATTCACATTGTAGCCACATCCAGTTTCCAGGTCATGGCAAGATCCAAGGTGTTACCATGATGGAGACTGGCAAGAGCAGAGTGGAGATAGAAATCCTGAATGTCACAGGGACCAGGAATCATGGGAAAATTTGAACATGAGAGGACAGCGGGGGCACCAGAGTCCTATGTCTTTAGTCAAAGGCAGTGAGTTACCCGAAAAGGAAGTAGAGAACCTACTATTTATAGAGATTTGTCTCTGGGCAAGACCCTCTGCAGGCTCATCTCAGCCAAGCTGGATAACAATAATGATAATAAAGTCTGTGTTTTGTTGATCACTTAATCTGGTCTGGGTAATGTGTTAAGCACTTTGCATGTATTATTACATTGAATTGTAACAACACCAAAATAAAATTGCACAATTCTTAAGGGAGATTTATGCCCAAGATTTTACAGAGAAGGAACTGGGGCTCAGAGAAGTCACCCAAAGCCATGTAATGATAGAATGAAGGTTTAAACCCAAGTCTGTTGGACTCACTGAACCCATGGGATCTGGGGTAACAGTAACAGAGGTGGGAAAGGGCAGTGAGTTGGAGAGCAGGGCTATTAAAAGAGGTGGAATTTTTGAAGTAGGATCTGTGAAAGGAAACGGGACTGGGTAGAAAACACCGGGCCCTCCTGCCTAGCTTGAAGATGGATTCGCTTGGTAATACAATCATCTCTGACTTTAGCTCCAGAAGAACCCGACTGTGCGGGGTTTTCTCTGTAATCTTTGCCCTTTTTCCTTTCTCCTGGTGTTTTTTCTATCGTTCTCTTTACCTGCTTTACATCCTTGAAGGCCCAGACCAGTAGGCGGCTCCTCTGGGAGTTGTCACCTTTCCATGTGTAAAAGGAATCGGGAGACATGTTTTCAGTGCTCTCATTATGCTTTGCCCTCTATCTGGGCATTTGTCACCCTCTATTCTCATTGTCTTTACCTGTCTCTTCCACTCAACAGTGTCCTGTTTTTAAAAGGGACAGTCGAGCCCTTCGTCACTGTATCTCAGTTCACACCCCGGATACAGCACCCAGTGACGGTGTTGGGTGAAGAATTCCAGTTGTTCCGTTGTTGGTTTTCCAGTGCTCAGGGAGGTGCTGAGCCACACGACATGGCCTTCCTGTGTTGTTACAGAAGGGGTGAATCTCGGAGAGGGATCTGGCTAATAACTCTGACTCCCATCGGATTCTGCTGCCCAGACTGAGGCGGGGCTGGGGAACCTGCGGCCCTAAGGCCTTAGGTCCATGCAGCCTTCTAGGTCCTTAAGTGCAGCCTTTTGACTGAATCCAAATTTTACAGAGCAAATCCTTTTATAAAAAGGGATGCAGCAGAGAAAGCTGAAGCTTTTCTTGCCTTCTTTGGTACTTAACAAAGAACAGTGTTGAAATCAGAAGGCCGCAGGTTCCTCATCCCTTGGCAATGATGTTAACTCCCATTTGTAAAGTACTCGCCCGGTATCAGGCACTGTGATACCCATTTTAACATCTCATTTAATCCAAAAATAGCTTGTTGGAGTTGGAATTGCAAGGCACGTTTTAGTACTTAGGGAAGCTGAGTGTCTGAATGGTTAAGTGATTTGCCCAAATCCTACAGCTGGTAAGAAACATGGCTAAAATTTTAAACTATGGCTGATTTAAAAGCCTCCATGCCCACACTTTGCTATCAAGGTGGTACTGAAGTGACCAAGAAGTCTTTGACTCAGGCTGTCTAGTTACTTGACCCTTTTTCCTTTGGACAGGACTTTGCAATATCCTTTACCTCTTTGGTTTCTATAAAATGGCATTTCAGTTCATAAGGGTAACATTAGTCTAGGGAGGTAAAATACTTTGCAAACCGAAGGATGCAGCTATTGTAGTTACCACATTCATCTTCACAAAAGCAGATTCATTTACATTTAGAACTACAGGATGATGAAGCTGGAAAGCATCTTAGAGACCACCTGTGCTCTGGCTGGGGACTGCGAAGCCAGCTCCAGAGAACCTGGGATGTGTTGTGCTCTTAACAGAAGAGAGGAAAATATCACTAAATTTAATTCCATCATTCAAACTCAATGCAGTTCTCCTACCAGAAATCATGACCACTCTACAAATCTGCAGTACTAACTGACAGGCCCAAGATCTTGTGTATAAGAAAAGGCTATTCCCAAGTTTTCCAATTTATATTTGTTCCTTTTTGTTCATTTGTCTTGTCTGCAGGCACTTGCTTGAAGATAAGCTGTACCAGGCACCAAAGGTTTAAGAAAATATACAGGAGAAAAAACTAGAAAGTCAGAGAATTCTATCCATCAGTTTTTTTTTTTTTTACCCCTGAGATTTGGGAAGAAGGAGCCATTTTTTAAAATGTGTGCATGGGTTTCAAATTTGTTCTAGTTGTGGAGCATTCTCATCTGGCTGAGGAATACCAGCTGTTTTCTTTCTTACTTATTTTTCTTTTCATGAAGAGGTGACTCCTATGTGAGATGGGATATTGTATTCAGTGACTGGACTCTCACAGCTTCAGCACTTGGTGGTTCTTTGCGTTTATTTAATATGTTGAGTCTTCCCAGGGGGGAAGTATACCTTAGGACTAGGATGTCTTCTCTTAGTACCTTTCCTCCAATCTTGGCATTTGAGTATGCCCAGTCCAAAGTCTGGGAACACAAATTGAGGTCTGTATTAGTAAAGGTACTCTAGAAAAACAGAACCAGTAGGACACACACACAAACACACATACACACCTTATAGGTTATATGCATTCGACATCTATCCATCTATCTATTGAGAGATTTATTTGGAAGAATTGGCTCATGTGATTGTGGCAGCTGGCAAGTCCAAAATCTGCAGAGAGTAGGCCAGCAGGCTAGAGACCTAGGGGAGAGTTGATGTTGCAGCTCAAATCTAAAGGGAGTCTAGTCCGTCTTCCCCAGAGAAGTCAGTCTTTCTTCTGTTAAGGCCTTCATCTGGTTGAATGAGGCCCCTGCACCAAGTGGTCTGCTTCACTCAAAGTTTACTGATTTAAAGATCAATGTCATCTAAAAAAATTAGAGATCCATCTAGAATCATGTTTGATCAAATATCTAGATACCATGGTCTAGCCCAATTGGCACATAAAATTAACTGTTACAAGATCTAAGGCTAAAATTACCCTAGAAGTGGGGCAGCAGGGAGGAGTGGTGGAAATAGGAGACTTGAGTGTTAGACCTTGGTCTGCTGCTGACTGTTGTCACGACTTTGTCTCTCAGTGACTCTATTTTCACCTTTGGATAAAAGGGGAAATACATACTCTTTAAGAGAATTTCCAAGGTGGCTATTTCATATTGCCAATGACTTTCAAAATGAAGGAAGGAAGGAATTGAGTTAAGTGAAACGTCACATAGCTGCTGGGTTAGCAAGAGGAAGGTGGGTGATGACTGCTCTCTCATGAGTTCTTACTGTATTCTAGAAGCTCTGTTAGACATTATATGTACACAATTACATTTAATCCTCCCAACGATCCCACACACATTTATAGAGGAGGAAAACAAGGGTAGCAAACGTGAAAGGAGTAACTCAAAACCACACAATGCAGAGTTAACATTGGAACTCGAGTAGACTTTCTCACTTGCACTAAGCAGTATGGTCAATTAATGTCCATCTGTTTCTTGGTTCTCTGAGCAAAGTTCTGTAATGAGACAGAACTGACAAAATGAGATGTGAGCCAAACCTGGGACCTCCAGGCTGGGCGGTCTTGAGCGAGGTTCCTCTGGCATAGCGGGCCAGTCTCCCATCAAGTCGAGCCACTAGCTTCAGCCAGGGCTGGATTGCCTGGAGCTCCTTGCCCAGATGCTCTAAAGAGTCACTTTCCAAGCCCAGAGAACTCACATATCCAGACTCCAAAATTGAGATGCCCATCTTTACTTGCCAAGCAGACCAGAGACAGCACCTGTGGAGTGGTGCAGCAGGTAGAGCCAGAGCATCAGAGTCCCTATTACCTGAGTCCAGATCCCAGCTCTGCCATTTCTAAGCTGTGTCACCCTGGAAGATCATTTCATTTCTCTGAGTCTTGGTAGCCTCATCTCTAAACAGGAGTTAATGACCCTTAGGAGGAATAAATGAGAAAGTGTAAGGAAATGCCAGGCTCCGTACCTAGCAGAGAGTTGGTACTCAAGAATTGTAAATTTTCTTCTGACACAGGCTGACTATGTCTGAAAAAGTTGAAGAGGGTGATGACAGTGATCCTGGAACCTGAACGCAAACCTGTGTGTATTTCATCAATAGGACTCCTGGGTGGCTGTGTGGGGGAGAGAACAGTGGATGACAGTGTGAAGGTGCAGTTGTTGGGAATCAGTGTAGACGCAGCGTGCAACACCTGTTCTGTAGTGTAGCAGCTGAGGCCTGATGTCTGGAAACCAACACGCCCTTTGTACCTTTGCAACATGACTTAGGGGCTGCCCTCTTTTCCGATTTCTCTTTCCACCTTCTATATCTTCTCTCCTGACCTCTCCATACTCCTTCCCTCCTCTGTTCTATCTCTCCTGTCCTTCCCACTCCTCTCTTCCCACCTTTCTTGGCCCCTGTACTTTATTAGCGAGCAAAGTTCTTTCTTCCACTCTTGTTTCCTTTTCCTCTTCCCTCCTCTCTTTCCCTTTCCTCTTGTCTCTCTCCACCTTGGCTTGAAGGCCAGGGCTCCTCTCGTCAGGCCTCAGTGGTTCATTCCCATGAAGCCTGATGATCTCTTGTATGTCAATTAGAAAGAGGCTGTGCCCCCCTTTGTTCCCCCCTTTCCTGGGCCTGCCACAATGCTCAGATCAAGCACCATCTGTTGCATTCATCCAGGCGATGGGTGAGCATTTTGCTGCTCTGAGGAGGCAGAGCTCAGCGGGTACCAGGAGGTAACGTGGCTTGTTTGGACAACCTGATATATTGATATTGATAGAGTTGCCGCATGGGGTTGGGAGGGCTCTGGGATGGGAGGCATGGTACGCAGGATGAAATCAGCCATGAAGAGGATTGCACAAGCACTCCCCTCTCTAAGCCTGTCGGGGCTCTTGGCACTGTCACCACAGCAAGAGCAGCCAAGCAGATGGATAGGATTTGCTACAGTGGGGATCAGAAACCCTTGCAGCTCAGGGGAGCAAAACCTCCATCACCTTCCTCTCTGTCCAGCCAGTCAATTCTGCATCAGCTGAGAAGAAAGGAAACAGAAATAACAGAATGGAAAGAGGCTGACCTTTAGGAATTGCTGAATGTCAGAGCCATGAAAAATAAAAGGGGGGGGGGGAGATGGGGATGCTGTATCAGCCAAGGGCCCAGCTGGGCAAAGAAGGCATCCTCAAATGGGAATTTTAAAGAGAATTCAGTGAAGTGACTATTTATAGAGGTGTAAGCAGAGTGAAGAGAATCAACATGGGGATGTCAAGGTACCTGGGACAAGAGATGTCAGGAAGCCACTTTTGGCTCCTGGAACTGTAGGGGCAGGGAGAGGACATGGTTTTCCTGGGCCCACAAGAACTGCTACTGTGGAAAGGGGGCCCCTGGCAGGAGCTGTAATTGCTGAGGGGCTCGGTCTCTCTCCAAAGCGTGGTACAGAAACAGGAAAACGAGCAAGGGAAGAAATACCTCCAAATTCCTCCCCTCTCCTGCCAGAGTGTCCCACTGGCCACACCCACCTAGCAGCCAGCTAACAAGGAGCCTGGCGATGTAGCCCAAAGGGATCTGCCTTCAGGACATGGGCATGGGCAGACTGAGGCTGGGGGTGCGGATGGACCTGGGAGGATGAGCACTAATCAGGAGTGGATGCACGTTCTGTCGCCTACACCGTGCCAGCATCGGAGTTCTTCACCATCACACATCCTCCCTGCCTCTTCCAAGGAATGTATGGATTCCTCTCTACCCAACATCTCCACTTTGATGTCTCAAAGACACCATAGGGTTTTCATATATAAAACCAAACTCATGTTCACTCCTCTCAAATGTGGTCTCTTATGGAGTTCCTCCTCTCAGAGAGGAGCTGCCATTCCCTATCTGTGCATGCCAGGAGACCAGGTGACACCCTCAATGCCTCTCTCCCTTGTCAATCAGTCTCCACCTTCTAGGAGCATTTTACCTACAAAATAGCTCTCAGATTTGCCCACTTCTCTGTCTCTAGTACTCTGCTACTTGTCCCTTCTCTCTCTATGACTTTATATGCTCTCTGTCTTGCCTACCGTGCTCCAGGCTACCAGCGTCTCATGCCAGGACTTAAGCATTACTATGTTGTCTTCCTGGTAGGTCTTCTCATTTTCATTCTTGTCTTTCTCCAGTGAATTCTTCTGTCTTTTGCCAGAGTGATCAGCAGTCTTCCCTAAATGCACATCAGATCACATCACTCTCCAGTCTAAAACCTTTAGTATGTTCCACCCTTAACAAAGCCCAAAAGAGAGAGGGCTAGATTTAGGGTTAGGGTTTAGGGTTAGGGTTAGGGTTCTCTAGTTCTTCTCCAGCATCATCTCACATCTCTTCCCTTCAGTGATTCAGCCCCAGTGGACAATTGAAGCCCCTTCCATGCTCCTTCTCCCCAAATTGTCTTTGCTTAGACTGTTCTCTCTACCTCTTTTGCCATTCTCCCCTCAGGACCCTAACGCTCATTGCTTCCTCCCCACCTGAGTAACCATACTCTTCAGACTTTGGTCACACTGCTCACTTCCATGAAGCAAGTTTCCACAATTTTCCTGTACTCTAGGTCATAGTCTTCTAATATAGCCTCTCATATCATCTTTCACCTCTACTTTATTGTAAATATCATGTGGACATTTTACATTTAGATGTCAATTATGATCTAGTATCGGTCTTTGTGTCTATATGGTAAGCATCATGAGAGGCTTTGCTTGTTTTTTCACCTCTGTATCTCATTATTGACTGAATGTTTGTGTCTCCCTAAGTGTTATGTTTTGCAGCCCTAACTACCAGCGTGGCTGTGTTTTAGTCTGCTTGGGCTACTGTACCAGAACAAAGGTTCATGCTCCCTAATCCGAAATCCAAAGTGCTCTAAAAAGCATAGCCTTTGAGTGTCATGTTGGTGCTCAAAATGTTTTAGATTTTGGAGCATTTCGGGATTTTGGGATTTTTGGATTAAGGATGCTAAACCTGTACTGCAGACTAAGGTGGCTTAAACAACAGAAATTTATTTTCTCACAATTCTGAAGGCAGAAAGTTCACGGTCAAGGTGCAAGTATGGTAGAGTTCTGGTGAGGGCCTCTCCCTGGCTTGCAGACATGACCTCTGTGCTGTGTGCTAACATGGCCTTTCCTCGATCTATGTGCACGGAGAGAGAGAGTGATCTCTCTTTATTACTCTTTCTAGAAGGCCACTGATCCTATTGAATTAGGATCCCACCCTTATGACCTCATTTAACCTTAATCACTGAAAGCCCCACCTGTAAATATAGTCATTTGGGGAGTTAGGGTTTCAACGTATGAATTGGTGGGTGAGGGACACAATTCAGTCCCGAGCAGACTGTCTCGGGAGATAGGGTTTTTTGGGGCTAACTAAGATTAAATAAGGTCATAAGAAGGGGCTCTAATCTGATTGAACTGTAGCCTTATAAGAAGAGGAAGGGAGATCTCTCTCTGTCTCTCTCTGTCTCTCTCTCTGTCTCTGTTCTCCACTCCCCTGCAAGGTAAGAACACAGGGAGGAGGAGGCCATTTCTAAGCCAGGAAGAGTGCCCTCACCAAAACTGAACCATTTTGTCACCTTGATCTTGGACTTTTAACCTCCAGAATTGTGGGATAATAAATGTCTGTTGGTTAAGCCACCCAGTCTGTGGCATTTTGTCATGGCAGCCCGAACTGACTAAGACATACCTTCTGTGCTCAGCATAGGTACATGGTAGTTTTTCTATAAACTCTGTTGAATGAATGGGTGAATAAATGGAGTGATGAATGAATGAACAAATGAATGAATGAATATTGACAGACCTGTGTGGGTCCTTCCCTTTAAGGATTCCAGACTATGAATTGTTCTGGACTGTTGACCACATTATAGCCCGCCTCTAACAATTTTGGGCAAATCACTCTTCACTCTGGGTTTAAGGAATCAAAATTGGGCATGGCATTGCTTCTCAGAAGCATAATGTAGCATCTTCCTGGAGGGTCACAGGCTTGAAGGTGGGGCCCATGTTTTACGTCTTCTTGGTTCACCTTCAAGGAGATCTGAGATATCTGGGGAGAGAGTAAGAGAGGCAGGTGAGGAAGTTGTAGCCACCACATGGACCATTTGTATTGTCAAGTGTTTCTTTCTTAGCCATCATAGATTTCCTTGTGTCCTTGAAGACGGGACTTCTCCCAGAACCCAATAGCAGACCAGCTCTCTAGGCATGACTTACCTATAGACAAACATCTGTAGCTTTCTTGGGAAAACAGGTGCTGCTTATGGATGGTTGCTGGGATGTTTGGGCGCTTTCTTTGTCCAGTCTGATGAAACCCCTTCAAAGAAACAGAAATCTTTGGTGCATCCCATCTTTTGTCATCAGACAGCAGGTAGTTCAAACCGAAGAAGAAATTTCCTAGCCTCTAGAGACATAGATGGAGGGAGGGTTGAGTTTGAAGATTTCAAAGTCAGGGCTTTCTTTGGGAATTTCTCAGAACAAAAGCACTGAGGCCATTCAGCGATTTTCCCTTTCTTCTTTCTGGTTTCCTCTCCTTGCCTTTTATCTTGCCTCCTTCCTTCCGGCTCAAGCTTTTCTATTTTTTCCCCCCTTTTTCTCGCTGCCCTTCTGACCTCACTCTCTCCATTTACTGGAACTTTCTACCAGTCTCAGTTTTGAAACTTTGTGGAAATGTGGCTACTAACAGATCATTGGAAGGTATAGTTGCAAATGGAACATTAGAATAGGGGCTAGAAGGCTTGATTCTGCCACTTCCTAGCTCAGACCAAGTCGTGTATCTTGTTTCAGGGCCTCGACTTACCCTCAGTAAAATGGGATAGGGTGCTAAGTGATCTACATACATATCCACAGTTCTGTGGTTTTATCCCCTAAGACATTGTGTGACCTTCATTGTCACCACCCTGGCTCAGGCCACCCATGCTGCTGGCTGGCTACTGCAAAAGCCACAGAGCTGGCCTCCTTCCCTGCCTCAATTTGCATTCTGCATGCTCTAATTAGTAATTATTTTCAAAATGACTTTATTTGAACATGTATGTCAGTTTCTTGTTTGAAACCTTTCAGTGATAACTTTTTGTTATTGGGATAAAATTTGCACTCCTAAATGTGGTTTACAGGATATTTTTATCTCTCCAGACTTATCTCCTGCAGCCCCTCTTCGTAAGGTCCCTTGCAGCCACCTTGAGCTACTTTCCATTGCTTAAGCACTATTATCCTTATGTCTTCAGATCATCACTTGTTCAACACACTATCTCTCCAAGCCCAGCCTGATTCTGCCTTCTTTGCTAATTCCTCCTCATCCTTAAGGTCTCAGCATAGTTCCTCCTTCTGGAAGCCTGCCTTGACTCCCAGGATGGATGTGATGACCCTTCTGGGTGTTCCTCATGAATTCTGTATTCTCCTCTCACAGAAATATTGCACAGTGTTGGCATTGTCTAGGCATGTGTCCTGCTAAAGTATGAATTGCTTGAATAATGGCTTGTATCTGACTTTTTACCACCATGTCTCAAGGGCCTAGAGTATTGCCTGGAGCATAGTAGGTGTTGGATAAATAAACGAGTAAGCCAGCGATCCATCTGTGCTTAGCCAGTGGTTTGTGATTCTGTACCTTTAATGGGTCATGGAGGAGGTTTCAGGGGCTCAGGGTGGCCAGGCCCAGTCCTCCAGGGGCTGAGCAGGGGCCAAGCCCTAACCTCAGCCCTGTTGCCACCCTGTAGCAGCAGCTGAGGCGACGCAGGAGACAGTGGAGTCCCTGATGCAGAAGTTCAAGGAGAGTTTCCGCGCTAACACGCCCATCGAAATCGGTCAGCTGCAGCCAGCCCCGCGCAGTGCGTCGGCAGGGAAGCGGAAGCGGAGGAGCAAGTCTCGAGGTAGGCCCTCCTGGACCTCTTGCCAGGAGGTCAGCGGGCTGTCCACAGGCTCCACAGTCGCTGGGGAGAGCTGTGCCCTCTTCCCTTGTCCCCCTGTGCTCATAAAACTCGTGCCACTCTCTCTCTCTTCTCTGATAAATCCCCTTGGAGACGGCAAACCTGTGCTCCCTGCACCCAGCGCTAACCTCTCTGAGCCCCAGCTGCCTCATCTGAAGGTGGGAAAGGATTCTCCAAATTTTAGACTGATTGAGAAGATTAGCAACAATATATGGGACGTGTCTAGCACTAGGACCTGCACACAGTAGATGTTTTTGAAATGATAGCTGGTGTCACTCCGGAGAGTGCAAAGAAGGCAGAACATCCTAATGGAAGGCATTTGCAGGCTGGGGGCCAGGATTGGGGGTTTGGGACCACTTTTTAGCAGGCTGAATAATGTAGCAGTCAACAGCAGGAGTATCGTATATCAGTTAGAATTGTTTTCAAATTTAGGTTCTGCTTCTAACTAACTGTGTCACCCAGGGCAAATCGGTCTACTTCTCCAAGTCACTCCTGTCTCACAGGGTTGCTACAGTATCTTAGCACAATGCCCAGCCCAGCATTCAGTAAAAACCAGATCTTTCTTTCCTGATTCTTTTCCTCTTCTTTCCTTCCCTTTCTCTCTTCCCATATCAACATTACCATAATCATCCTCTTCATCTTCATCATCTTCCTCTTTATCATCATCATCATTATCTTTTACATCTTCTTCGTCAGACTCATCTTCATCACCATCTTCATCTTCATAATCTCATAATCTTCTTCTTCGTCATCATCTTCACCATCATCATCATCTTCTTTTTCATCTCATTATCATCTTCATCATTTTCTTCTTCATTATCTTCATCTTCATCATCATCGTCTTCCCCTGACCATCTGTGTGACTTAGAATATAATAGGAACCTACTTGTCGTTGGCTGATTTCCAAACCTCATCTCTTTTTTTCTTTCAGTCCACTCAGTATTCTCCAGCTGACCACTCCTCTTCTTGCCTCTCACTTCTCCATTTCCTATAACTTAGCTCTGATCACGTCATTCCCCTTCTCCCCAGCCACAGTAGCTAGCACCTTCAGACATATCTGTGCTTGTGAACATGACACTCAAAGCCACACAGAGCTCTGATCTCTACTGTCTCTTGTAAATACATGTGCTCTGTCCTCCCATGTTCCTTCCTGTGCCATTCTCTCTGCATGAAACCACCTATCTGGCCCCTTAGATAATCTTTGTCACTTATTGACACTAAACTTATTCCAGGCAGCAGGCTAAATTATATATATATATATATATATATGTATGTATATGTATATATATATGTATGTATATGTATATAAAATACCATTTATATATAAATGTAATTTGATCCTTACTGCCACCCTCTGAAGTAAATACAATGGTAATTTCCATTTTGCAGATGATCTCACTAAGGCACAGATTGCTATGGTAACTGGCCCAAGGGGAGCTCCAGTAAATGATGGAGCCAGGGAGAACCCACAGTCTGAGTCTCAAACCTTTTAACTTAACCACTGTGTTCTACACTTGCGAAATCTTACCTGTCTTTCCAAGCTCGACATGAATGACACATTCCCATGAAGACATCACTGATTGTCACAGTCACAATTCGCTCTGAATTCTCCCAGCTTTTCTTTATATGTGTGTTAAGCATTGGTTTCATTTTTGTGTAATATAATTTGTTTTTGTCTAGCTCTTTCCTTAGCTAGACAGAGAGTTCTCTGAAGGTGGGGATTGTCTTATTGTTTGAATCATCTTTACATTTCTGTACCTAAATCAGTACCTGACACATAGTAGATGCTTACTATTTGGTAAGAGGATGTCTAGGTTAGAATTCTGTAAAATCCTTAATCCTGTAAAAAGGCAAGATCTGCATGTTAAGCTAAGGTCATAAATTGAGGCAGAAGAAAATGGTGGAGTTCTTTTATGTAACTTGAATGGTAAACCCCAGATTTGAAACATTGTACTGTGATAAATAGTGGCCTGGAAGTCAGAAAGGGCTGGGTGCTAACCCCAACTTGCATAGCTTTGGAAAAGTCATTAACTCTCCCTGAGCTTCAGTTTCCTCTTTTGTAAAATGCAGGTGCCAGTTCCCCAGAAGACTTCTGTGAGCATCTGATGAAATGATGAATGTAGATCACCTTGGAAATGTCAGATATCGTGTATCAGGGACTAAATAAATGCTATCTTATGTTTGTTCTAGTTTAGGCATTCAGAGTTCTTCAAAACTTCACTCAGCCTTATCTATCCATCTTTATTCTTTCACCATTCACCAAGAATCCCCCGCCTGCGTCCTCTCTACACATCCACGCCACATAAACACACTTGACTCCAAGTCTACAACCTCCCTTCTCTTTATTACTTACCTGATTTCATGTTCTTAGCATCACATCCTAGGCTTTATGTCACTGAATTTTTCAAAAATATCCTTTTTATGCACCATAATTGTGTTAAGTAGGCCCCTACTCTTAGGTATTTGGGCTGTTTTTAATATTTAATCATCACAAATAAAATCAGATAGAAGCCTTTTGGTTTTGGTTTTGGTTTTTGCATAAGACTTGGCCTTTACTTACAAATCTGTCTGTCTCTCTCTCTTAGAGCAGACTTTCAAAGTTAGATTGTTAATGGAAATCTGTTTCAAGTTATGCTAATTTACAATCAGATTGGGTCTTGGAGGACTATGCATGAAGACATTCATTTGTATCTCTTCAATGTATGTCGAATCTGTCCTCTCTTTTATTGTTACCATTATGACCCCTGTCATTTCTTACCTTCTCCTTACAACTGCACTCTCCTTGTGATACGGTCTCCCCAGAGCAGCCAAAGTAATCTTTGTAAAAAGATAGACCAGATAAGGTCACTCTCCTGCCTAAAATCCTTTGATAGTTTCCTGTTACTCTTAGGGTACAATCCAAACTCAGCACTGTGCCATGTAAACGTTGAATGATCTGCCCTCTCTCCTAACGTCATTTTATCTGCATTTCCTTGTGCTTCAGCCAAACTGTTTTCTTTCATGTTTCAGGAATACAACCAACATTTCCCTCTTTAGCATCTGAGAACTTGCCTTTCCTTGTCCTTGCCGTGCCTCTGTCTGGTCCCCACTGCTGCCCAAGCTGGCCCCTTCTCACCTACTGCTCCCAGCTCAAACGTCAGCTCCTCAGATCCATTTTCCATGACTACCCAATCTAAAGTTTGGATCCTTTCAGCCCCCGACCTGCCACTATCTTTTACATCACTCTTTATGTACTTCTTCCATGGTAGTAATTTACTCTAAATTTTTATTTCTTTGCTTGCTTGCTATCCTTCCCTCTAAAGTATGAGCTTCATATTTATAAATCTAATATAAGAAAGTGCTTAATAAATATTTGTTGAATAAGTGAGTATATTAACATCAAAGATTACCGGAAAGTGGCTCAGTTTTATAACTTTCAAATGGATGGCGTACGAGGAATCTGTGATGAACCAAAGCCTCCTGGTACCGACCTCCAGAGAATCCAGTTTCCCCCATAGACAAACTCACTGACATGTAATGCAATAAATGTGCTCAAGTGGATTCTGTTAAAGCAATTTCCAAAACAGCTTAGTAGCACACTGTGCTTGTAATTTTGCTGCTACCGTTGGATAAGATTTTTGCAGAAGAGGAGTAGCGATAATATATATCAGCCCTACACTTCCAAACTTGTTCACCACAGCCTGTCGAGATCTTCTTAGAAGAGAGAACTCTGTGGTCAAAATAAGTTTAGGAAATTCTGCATGCTTCCTCTTCCTCTTGAAGATTCCTGAATGGAAGGTAGTCTGTTAAAGACTCTGGGAAGTCCTGCAGTACAGAAAGCTGGGCTGCTTTGTTTAACTCGATGTCTCGATATTCTCTTGACCACAGACTCTTATTTTCCTCCTGGAACGTATACTAATGTCTTGTGGAACAGAAGCGTCTATAGAGACACAATCTGGGAAATGGTGTTAGTCCGCATTGACCTTCAGAATCACATATATGACAATCTGAATCTCCTGTCGTTCACGATTGCTGCCCTCCTCCTGCCAGTAAGGTGGTTATGGGACATCTGGCCCAGAGCGGGAGCCCTGGCTTCTTTCTGCTTCATCAGGCTCCACACCCAGTCCATGTGCCCAGTGGTCTCTAGCAGATGGAGTGGGTAGTTGAGGACCAGTGCCATGGAACTAAGCATATGGTTAAAAGCTGCTCCACTGTGTTTTTGTAGCTGTGGCTTCCCCCTGGGAGGCCTGGTGGATGCTGAAGCACATCATCCTTAGCCAGACACAAGACGGCTAGTGAGGGACTTAATTGCTGCCTTCCTGTTTGTGACAGGGTTTTATGAGACAGCTGCTAAGGAGCCACTCCCCGACATCGCACGGGCAGTATAAAGGAGGTGTTGGCATTCAAATAAAGCAGGGGAGGAATCTTTTGGATGTGAAGAAGAGCTTCCTGAGGCTCATGCAGTTTCAGGTAGTGGTTTTTAAAAGCAGAACTTTGCACTGCAAATTTAATCCCACCGGTGGCTAGCTGAATGATCTTAAACAAATGAACAAGAGTTGTGCACACATAGCCTCAGTTTCCTTTTCTGTAAAGTAGTGCTGATCATACCAACATCCCACGTGGGTTGTGAAATGACACCCACGAGATGCTTGGCCCAGTGCCTGGCACATGGTCAACTCGCAGTATAGAGTAGCGAGTACTGGCACTGTCGTTGAGGTCCTGCTCCCTGGGCCTCCAGAGTCTCGCAAATCCATCCCCTGCTTCCTGGGCCATTGCCTCTGACTCAGTCGAGATTTCATTACTCCTCACCCAGATTCCTGCAGCAGCTTCTTCATCCAGCCTTGTCACCCACGAATCCATCTCCCACCTGGCAGCTGGGATGATCTTTTGAAAACACACTAAATCTGGCCATGTCACTGCCCTGCCTAGAACATTTTCCTGATATTCTATTACTTACACTCTGGGGGCTTCTGAGGCTTTCAAAGTGAAGTCTTCAAAGTGAACACATCCCCCAGTGGGTCTGCAGCTGTGCTCTAAAAACGCCAATCATAAGACCCACATTCCAGGTTCCGTCTTAAAAAAAAAAATCCGTGTCATTCTATTTCATAAAATATGCATGCTTATTTTAGTTTAAATTATGTTGTATTATTGGTCAGTTAATTAATCTAACATTTGCTCAAGTCTTCAGTTCATGCTGATATGCCAGGAAGAACTATGATTAAGCACATTATAAGAGGATGATGATGGTACCATCTTCAAAGGATCTGTAGGATGGAATATAAGAGTGCCTGTGAAATACTTAGCACAGGGCCAGGCACTAGGTGCACACTGAACATACGTGCTCTATTATCTTGCTATTCTTATCACTTATTTTTGTCAGGATTATTATGCTATAGGAATACATATACCCAGTTTTAGAAGCAAGAGCCTGTAGAGTGAAGGGCATACTGTTGAACAGGATAGAAAGGTTGCCATCACCTGCTACACAAGGCTTCCCCCTAACCTGGACTCCACCCCTCCTCTGGCCATCCGGAGTCCCAAGCCACTGTATTCTGCAGCCTCCAGCACACAGACCATTTCTCTCTCCCTTACCATGCTTCGCTTTGTAAGTCTGATTACTGATCATGTCCTGCCTGAAAGGCCCTCCCCTCCTTCACCTCTCTCTCCAGGTGGAAAATTGCTTACTGCTCTTCAAAATCCAGCCTCAGGATATTCTCCATGAAACACTTCCTCGGCCCCTACACCAGCTGAGCGAGGCATTCTTTTCTGTGGGCACCCAGTGCTTTTCCTATTCCAGCCCCGATCACAGTGCATCGTAAATACACCTGGACACATCTCTCACTTCTCCAATACTCAACAATCGGTGATGGAAAGAACGCTATTTTATGTCCGTCTATAGCCCAGATGGCTAACAAAGAACTGTCATGGGATAGTAACTGGCTGAGTGGGAGCATATATGGATAGGTAGATGGATAGATGGATAAAAGGAGGTAGCTGGGAGCCTTACAGAGTGCATGGGGTTAAGGAGATGCAGCACAAGCCACTATCTAATGAGCATTGGTTGTGTTTTAGGCACTGTGCTCATCACACATATTATCTCATTAAGAAGCTCTTGGTAACCTCATTAGGTAAGCACTATGATTATTCTTGTTCAACAAGGGAGGAAACTAAGGCTTACATGGTTTAAGGGACTTGTCCAAGTTTACTCAACTAGTAGCTTGTGGAGCTGTGGACTCAAAGCCCAGACCATCTGAATTCAGAGCCAACATTTAAATTCCTAGATGACTTTAGTTCTACTCTTAGCTACTCTGATTAAGCTTTTTGAGCTATGAAATTATACCAACCTAGTCTAGATACTAGAAGGAAGTAGATGTAGCTTCTCTTGCACTGGCAATGCACTGTGTCATCAGTTCTACTGTGAGGGTGCTTAGGAGCTAGAAGGTCCTAGAAGGTGAGGCATCTCCTTCTCTGAGATGACAAAGAGAACTGCCCCTTTTGGCTTCCATCTGGCCCCAGGGAGCCAGTCCCATGTCCCCAGGAGCCTACCAGTATTATGTCACTGGACAGTGCACTGTGCATTTTTTAAGGCATCTACTCAGTTTTTTTGGTATACCATGCATATATATGATGTGCCACCCAGATCTCTGCCCAGCAGCACCTCACCCTGTATTGAAGGAAGTGTGGCATTAGGTATTTGTGCCACAGTGACTACATGAAGGTGATGTGGGCTACCTTGGGGTATTTATTAAACTGGGAGAATAATAAAGCTTCGGAGGGGGGGGGGATAATCCTTAAATAATGCATTGGTATTAATGAGGGAGAGAGGTTGAGAAGACACTGCTTGTAGAAGAAATAAAATATGCAAAGATGCTTGGGGGTGAAGCTGTGCAGGGCATCATGGGAATATCTGGAAGAAAATATGAGCCAGGCAGATGCTGGGAAGCACCAAATCCTCCATCAGAATCAGACCCTGGGTTTCATTCCCAAGTTTCCTTGCTGCACCCTCACACTGCGGGGGAGAGGCCAATCCTGGCTCTTGTATCCTTCCTGTTCCACAAGCTCCAATGTGTCCTTTTACTGGGGGACACTGTCCTGGGATGCAGGCTTTTGTTTATACATAGATTTCTTTTTTTACTAGTAACTGGCTGTGAATTAGTTGCTTAGTTAGAAGAAAATAGTCAGAAACATTAATGACTTTAAATTAGTTGCCTTAACGGGCTGTTGCTCTGCTTAAATACTGAACAGGCAGCTCCAGGACAGATCTGTTTCTTTGTTCCCCCAACCCTTTATTCCCTTCCTACGAAGGACTCTGGAATGGAGTTCACCGACCCTTTGCCAAAAGGAGTTTTGACATTGCATCATCAAAGTGAAGTTCAACTTAAACCATGAAATATTGAAAAGGTTAGGAGGATCGGATAGACCTCAGCTACCTGGAGACAAGCCCTGAGGCTGTGATAAAAAACAAAACAAAACAAAACAAAAACGTCTCTTTTCACCACCTCTGTGCCCTTTCTCTACCTTGATTTTCTTCTTCCTCCCCATTGCCAATACCTTAAGTCTACCTTTCCTTTAAAACAGAACCCAAAATCCATTTTCTCCATGAAGCTTTTACAGTTTTTTTCTGAATGGAAGTCACGCACACTCACTCTAAGCTTTGATAACCTCTTCACTATCTTACTGGAGATACTTGCCATTCATTCTCTTTTATTCGAGTAATTTATGGCCACTTCTCATCTCCTCCTTAATTAATCTCCCCAAGTGCAGCCACTATTTCCACACCATGCCTGTGTTCCCATTGGCTGGCCTACTTCTTGACAAATAGCAGATGCTCAATTAATGTTTGATGAAGTAATGGATGATTAATCAAACTAGCTGCGTCATCTTGGACAAAAACTTTCACTCTCCAGGCCTCAATGTCCCCATCTAACAGGCTGTGTGGCTTTGTGGCAATGTGCTCATGTTCTGGAGAAGGGCAGCTATGGATTCATATCCCAGCTCTGCCACTGACTTGCTAAACTTTGGAAATGACTTATGCACTAAATCTCGATTACTTATTCTGTAAATCGTCCCATCAGCCACCTCATAGGAAGGCTGGGAGGATTAGAGTTAATGTATGTAAAGTGCTCAGCAGGCTGTACTGAACATGGTAAGTACCCAATAAATCTTTATTGTTATTAATTTGGAAAGCAAAGGCGATGGGCTCTTTCTACAGGTCTCCTCCAACTCAAATAGCCTTTGATAATACATATGATTGGGAAGCATTATTGTGCAAGGAAACATCTAGAATTTGGAGTCAGAAACCTCTGATTTGGACCCTAACCCTGCCTTAAGTGCAATGGATCCTCTAGGAAACTGGTTAATATCCTCAGGATTCCATCCCCAGCACCTGGGGATGTGATTGTACTGCCATTCTTTCTGTCCTTGGCTGCTGTGAGAATGCACTGGAGGGCTTATGGAAATGCACCTTAAAAGCATGCTATAGATTAGCCTCATCCTAAAATCGGAGCCCTGGTACCTTTGAAGACAAGGAACAGTATGCATCTTTATTTGGAGTCTTTATCATAAATCTCTGGCTTTCCCTTTCTTGACCACAGGCCCCTCCTAAGAGGTGCAGCCTGGGACTGCACCACCACCGACCCAGTGACCTCCAGGTTGTGTTGCACTGAGGCAGAGAGAGCTGATCTGCAGTCCGCGCACACAGCTGTCTCCATAAATCTTCCCTGATGTGTGTTTCAGAGAAGTTTGTATTCCTGAAAGTGTATATCTCCTCTAGGCAGTTTTCCTTGTCCATCTGATATATGCCAGGGGGCTCTCAGTCAATTCTGTCTGGCCTGGAGGATGGAGAGGCACCTGCAAGTGGCCTGAGCAGAAGGCTCTGCACTAGGTCTTGGTGAGACCTGGGGCACAACTCTAGAATATTCCTTTCATTAGAATGGTGCAATGCTATATTAGTGTTGTTGCTTAACAAAACACCCTGAAACTTAATGAATTAAAACAGTAACCATTTATTTAGCCTTTATTCAAGTCGAACATTTGGGCTTCACTCAGCTGGGGAGTTCTGGTCTGGGTAGGGCAGGCTCAGCTGAGTTTGGTTGTGCACCTGTGGTCAGCCAACTATCCCAGGCTGGTTCACATGCTGGAGGGGTCCAAAAGCATCAAGAATGGGAGCTAAAAGCCCTTTTGAGGATTGAGCTTGAAGGCACATGCCATCTCTTCTGCTTCATTCTGGTGGCCAGAGCAAGTCTCTTAGTCCTTCAGAGATGGAAATGAATTTCGAGGTTGTCTAATCCAACCCGCGTGTAGAAGTGGAAAATGATGTGAGTGGAGACTCATCAGTATCATGCAGAGAAACTAGCAGACCCAGCAGTGGAATTCAAGTCCTCTAATTTGCACAGTCATCCTCTTTTTCTGCTGTTTGAGCATATAACATCATGTAGGCCATGTTACCTACACTAGGACTGACTGTTGGGGAATTTTAACAAAATACCTCGTTGGAAGTTGACAACTCCTGCTCTTTTCTAATTCAACTGAATCCAAATGGGTAAATCACTTAGGAGATTGCAAAGAGAAGCTTTGCATTTTCCCAAGTTTGAGACAGACGTGGTTAAACATACTGAGGACACTGGGTAGACTGCCTGAGCCATCAGTAAGAGATTTCAAGCTGTGCTCCAAATAGGCACTCAGGGAACAGGGGTGAGGGCACTGTGGCTGAATAGGTAGGGCTCTTTTATCAAGTTCCTATTCTATATTTATATATTGGGCTTCAAGATTTGGGGGGAAACTCTCAAATCTAAAATATATGCTGTCCAGAAAGTACACTGGACAGCAAAGTACAAGTACATTGTTAATATAACAAGAATATATTACATGGCTGGATACTTTCTGGACAGCCCTCATATATGTGTGTGTATGTATTTATGTGTGTGTGTGTGTGTGTGTGTGTATTTTTTTTAAAAGGTGATATAACAAAAGCTCCCATTCCTGTATGGTAAGAAAGCAGGCAAGGTGTGTAGTAAATGTTCAGCAGCATGGTACACAGAGCTGATATGGGCCTTGTTCCTGTTCTGTACACACACACACACACACACACACACACAATAAATGTTGGACAAAATATCCCTTTTTCAATAATGGAAGTTCATCTTAAAAATAAAGAAAGACATAAGAAATGTAGGTGAAAGGTGTAAGAAATGTAAAGCCAGGCTATGAGCTCAGAAGCTGATGTCATGGTGACCATAGGTGGGGGTAAGGTGGAGTGGGGTACAAGTAGAGAGAAAGCATGAGCACAGAAATAATAGAATATAAAGTAATAGGGATAAGCCCAAAAGCATGAGAAATCACAGTAAATGTAATTTGCATATTAAAATTTAGAGCTAGATTACATTTTAAAAATTCAGTTATATACCATTTACCAGAGATCCTCCTAAAATATAAAAACACAAAGTTTGACAGTGAAGGGAAAGGAAAAATATATATTAGGCAAATACTAATCAAATGGAAGCTTACAGAAAAATGTAAATATATGGCAAAATAAACTTTACAACAACAACAAGGAGAAAAAAATCCTTAGGGATAAAGAGGTTCATTAATTAATCATAAAAAGAACCATTTACCAGGAGAGAAATGAAATTTGTACTTAAATACAGTATTAACACAGCTTTAGAATATATAAAGAGAAAAATTGAGAGAAGTACAGTGACACACTGATTAATACACAGTTAAGTGGGTGACATTTTGCAGAAATCTTTCTATTAGATTAAGTAGACAAAATAATAATATAGAAAAGTTTATACTATTAAAAATATAATCAAATGGAGATATACAAAAGTGTGCTTCCAAGAATCAGAGGTTAAAGATTTTTCATAAGAAGCAAGAAATTCTCTTTATGAGTCTTGACATCTTATGACCTCAGTTTCCTGGCGTTGGTCCAATTTCTTGACTTTTTTTAAAATTTTCAATGATGACCCTTTGCAACATTTATGACTAAATGTAGTTTAATTTTTATCTCTCTGAAAGACATGTATTCCAAATCAGGGTTGGGAATAGAGAGAAGCAATCTATGTGCATTAATTTTTAAATAATTTTAAATAATTTTTTTTATTTTATTATTTTTTGAGGGGGAATAAAGTGGGTACAGGGGAGGTTGTGGTTTAAGATAAGACTTCCAGGAAAATGATCACTGTCAAAGCAAAGTAGTGGTATTTGCTTTCAGTTCGTATTTCTCATAATTGTACTTCAAGCCATGAAAACAGTATATTCGGCCAGGGTATCTTCTGTAAAGATAAAGACCCTTGTCCAGATTGCTTATGTATGATCTAGTTGTGAAGATCTGCAGGAACAGCTGTGACACTGACTTCCTCCTCTTCCTAGGTGTGTGTCAGTCTTGTTACCTTAGCAAGGGAGTTTGCTGAGAAAGATCAGTGCTACAACATTAGTAGCAACATCCGTGGATTCTAAGATGGGAAAGGGTCCCAAAGAAGTCATTTTGGGCTGGGCGTGGTGGCTCACGCCTGTAATCCTAGCACTCTGGAAGGCCGAGGCGGGCGGACTGCTCGATGTCAGGAGTTCGAAACCAGCCTGAGCGAGACCCCGTCTCTACTAAAAATAGAAAGAAATTAATTGACCAACTAAAAATACATATACAAAAAATTAGCCAGGCATGGTGGCACATGCCTGTAGTCACAGCTACTTGGGAGGCTGAGACAGGAGGATTGCTGGAGCCCAGGAGTTTGGGATTGCTGTGAGGTAGGCTGATGCCACGGCACTCACTCTAGCCTGGGCAACAAAGTGAGACTCTGTCTCAAAAAAAAAGTCATTTTGATTTCAGGCAGGACTATGTAGAAATAAGTAGGTAACTACACTGATTATTATAGCAGCCCAGAATGGCTAGGATCTCTGATAGACTCCCTGGCGTCATTCTTAGATCGGTGTCTATGGTCCCAGCAAAGCCACAAAAGTCAGAGTCCGAGCAGCCATCCCTGCCATAGGATAAGACTCTTGGGAACTGCTCTCTAAGGCTGCTTCAGCTAATTCCCATTTCCCAGATTCTAGCCCCTCCTGCTCCTTCTGTCTAAGCTCAAGTCCCTGCACCCCACTTTTCAACTGAGTGCCTACCAAGTGTGAGACTCCGTGCTCAGTCCTGAGACTGCAGTGGAAACCCAGACATACAAGGTCCCCAGCTCTGTGGGGCTCAGGTATGGAGGAAGAAACAGAGAATCACTCACTCACTCAAGCATTCTGGCACATGATTACAAATTAAATTATTAAAAGTACATTGGAATAAATGACTTTGGAGTTGACCATTGTAGTAGTCTGCCAGTGCTGCAGTGAAACTAGTTAGGCTTCTTAATCCTTTGCCTGGACTAGAAACCATTACTCCCTGTGATTCCTCCAGCAACGGTGAAATTATACAAGGAATGAATCCTGATGCTGGTATTGTGATTTGTTTTCATTCTGTTTTCTACTTTGGGATATATATCTGATGGGAAACAGCGATTATTGGCTACTTATTTTGTGCTGGTTACTCTTCTAGGTGCTTTCATATGTATTATTGTAAAAGCCCTTCTCTAATGCTTATTTTGTAAAATAAATTGATACTCAGAGACATGAAGTAAGTTGCCAAGACTTGTACAGTCAGTCACTGGTGGAGCTTGCATGTAAATTGAGATCTGTCTGCTTCCAATGCCATGGTCCTTTCTCCTGCATTGTAGCTGTGCCTGTTAGCAGTGCCTGCCTCCAAGACTTGCATTTCCATCACCTTCATGGGGTCTCTGCACACACACAGGCCTCAGAGTTTAGACTGAAATCCTGCAGAAATGAAGGCAGCAACAAAAAAGGGCCCTTTACTGAATACCCTAATTACCCTGGTGGGATTTTTATTCATTTTCTTGCCTAATTATTATTAAGAATATGCCATCTGTGTAAATTAGATTTTATGATTTTGTTGTAAACTTTTGTGTAATTTAACTTACAAAAATAACCTTTAATGTCATTCCATGATGGAAAATGTTGGTTTGATGTACAAGGTCTAATTGTCCCCATCACGTGTTAGTAATCCAAATGTAGCTAGACATTAAGGTTCAATGATGATATCACAACTTCCTCAGTTTGCATTTTACATCCAATTGAAAACACAAACCCCTCGCCTCATTAATCCTTTGCAATCCAATTTTCCCCCCCTAAATGAAATGATCCTTTTGGGACACATTTATATCCTTTTAACAGCCGCCTGACAGTTCTGCTGATGGAGTTTGTATCCAACTTTGTTACTGGATAGTGACAACTCGCCCTGACGGATATGTGTACATAATTATTCTCTCGCAGTTAGATTTAATTAATGCTTACCCTCATCATGATCCTGCAGCTAGCAGGCTCTCTCCACAGGAGCAGTTAATGGCAAAAGGATTTCCTTTTTACCAAGAGAGACTGCAAAAGGCTTTGTAAAACTCTTTTTTTTTTTAAGATGAAAAAAAAAAAGAAAGAAAAAAATCATCTGAGCATATTTCATTTGTTTTCTCTCCATGTTAATGCCACACGTGAACAGACTTGAGGGTGCACATCAGGATGGGGTTGTTAAACCTAATTTCTGCCTAAGTATCTCTAATATGAGCAGCTCCGACAGACTCACAAAGAAGATGTATATTTTTTAATATCTTGGCTTAGACTTGAGGTGCCCTGGCTTCATTTTGTTTATGTCTCTGTACAAAATATGTGTGGGTATATTTTTCCAACCAACTGTCTCCCCAAATGCCACCCAGAGTTCAATAATAAATAGGTAGGCGAGACAGGAGGTATTAAGGAGAAATGACGGGGGAGACAAAGGGAGTTTGAAGATAAGCTTTGCAAAGAGATTATTAAGAAGTTCATAATAAGGAGAGGGAGTGTGTATTTAGAAAACCCCATTAGATGGGGATACTTTACAAGTAATCTGTCCTAGTCCATGCTTGTGAAATATTCATGTGCCATTTAATTTTTATTACCGTAATGGAAATGGCTTGTGTTTGCAGAGAGCTTAACAGTTGACAACAATTTTTACATCCATTATCTCGAGTGATCTTTGGGAGGGGCCGTGAGGCTTGCAGAGAAGCATTGGCATATGAGTAAACCGAGGCACAGTGAGGTTGAGTCACTTGCCCACAGTCACACAACTGGAAAGTCAGAGAACCTGGCACTGAAGCCACAGCATCCAAAGCAACATCTGAAGCTGTCTTCACTACCCTATGCCATCTCCCTTTAGGTTTGAAGATGCTTAGAGGGAGGACTTCAGTGAGTGACTCCCATGGCAGTCCCTCCTGGCCTTCTTTGTCTTGCTAAAGCATCAGCAGACCCTCAGCGAAGAGATACCATCTGAGTTGAGAGCTATCCGATGCTACTTATTTTAATGATTGCATGCAATATTAATGATCATTATTGCTGTGAGTTGTTATGGAAGATTTTATCCAGCGAGATCTCAAAAGCCTCCAATAAAATGTGGCTGCTTTAGGACTGAAGGAAACACGTCCTTTCTCCTGTCACTTCAGACACTGTTTAAAGGCTTTGTCCTTGAACCCCCAAGAAACCTAAAATAAAATATCTAGAATTTCAGGACTGTGGAGTGGGAGGTGGGTTTGTAGAAATCATGCCACAATACAAATGAGAAGATGGAGGCCCAGAGAGGGAAAGCAGCTTCCCCACCGTGAGTTAGTGGCAGAGGTGGGCCCCGACCCTGGTTTACTGATGCCCAGCTCAGATCTCTGGCCACTACGCCACAGCTGTGAACCTGAAGCTGGAAGAGGCGTGAGAAATCTCCATGTTCACAGTGAGCAACCGGGATTTGGAGAAGTGGCTCATCCAAGGTCTTGCATTGACCCTGAGGCAGAAATGGATCTGAAATCCTGTTTTCTTAATTCCTGTAAATTCAACTCAGCAGATAGCATTTGGGTGCATGTTATGTGCTGGGCATTATGCTGAGCACTGTGGTTACATTATACTGCAAAAGCACACACAGGCATGGTGTGGAGAGACGGGAGGAAAAAACATGGCTTCTCACTCTCATTTGGTGCTGCGGGTAAGAAGGATGTGAAACTTGGGTGCTGTGGCATGCACCTGTCATCCCAGCTACTCCAGACGCTGAGGCAAAAGGATCACTTGAGCCTAGGAATTCCCAGCTGCAGTGAGCTATGATGATGCCACTGCACTCCAGCCCTGGCGACAGAGTGAGATCCTGTCTCTTTAAAAAAAAAAAAAAGAAGAAGAAGAAGAAAAGAAAAGTAAAATGTGAAAATAATTCCCAGGAAAGTCCAAGTCCAAAATTAAACAAGCTGACCTTGGAGAAGAGGGCTGGAGTGGGGGATGGGGAGTTACAGCCCCAAATACAGTCTCTTTTCTTTGCTTTCCTTCTAGTGCAATTACCTCTCTGAGTCCCACAAGATGAATATTTGAATTGAAAAGTGAGGGCTAGAGCCAGGAAAAGTACAGTCTCTTACATTCGGCCAGCACTCTACAGTTTGGAAAGCACTAGCATCTGTTGTGCTTGTATCCTTATTTACCCAGGGCTCACCATGCACCATGCCATTTTTTTCTATGTTATCTAATTAAGTACTAACACTATGCCTATAATATAGCTATTATTATTATAATCCCCATTTTATAGGTGAGAAATTTGAGGCTTACAAGGAGGTCCACTTGCCAAATGTTAAATAGCTGGTCAGTGGCAAAGCCTGGATTTGAACCTGGATCAGTTGAACTCCAAAGGCCAGCCTCTAAATGTCTTCATGGAAGCCGGCTGCCAGAGCACAGGGTGCTGGAGCCTGGAGTTGGGCCCACAAGGTCTGCCTTTGAGTCCTCTTTGCTCTGGGACAGTGATTCTCAAAGGGTGGCTCCTGAACACACAACATCTGCATCCCCTTGGGAACCGGAGAGAACCGTGGATTCTCAGACCCTGTCACTCTTGGGTGGCATCAGGCAGTCTGTGCTTTCCCAGCTTTCCAGATGATTCTGATGTGTGATTAAGTGAGAGAGCCACTGCACCAGCAAAATAGCTCTATCCTTGGTTTCCTTTTTATAGAATCACAGAGCCAGAGGGACCTTGTAAGTTACCAATTTTAGCCCCTTTTAGAGGTTGGTACTATTCATCTGGTCTCTGTGTTTGGGTGCTATTCTTTCTGTTTTACATGGATGATCAAAGTCAGCTGGAAGGAAGTTGAATGCTTTGTACGCTGTCTCCGGGGAACGGGGACATATTTTGTGTAGAGCACTGAATTGTGGCTTGTGTCTGAACTGCTGAAAGTGAAGGGGGAGGTTCCACCACAGTCTCTGTTCACCTCCTCCCCCAGAAACCCACCACCAGTGATGGCCACGGCCAGGAGGCCTTGTTGACTTCTTAAAGTCTTTTATGCTGGTGCTGAGCAAGCAAAGGAGAGGATCTTGTAGTCTTTCTCTGTCGAGCCCCTGACCAGTAAAGGAAGTCATGCATACACATATCTCTGACCTTGGATCTCTTTATTTGCCCCCTGTAAAGTGGACGACCAGGTGCACCCTTCGAAGTTCTGCCTAGTGTGCAGCAGTGGTCCCATTTTTGGCTTGTTTCCTTGCATCCTTATACAGACCCATATTCTTCTCTATAAAATCAGCTTGGCCTTTCTCCTCCCAACTCCCAGGTGGCCGTAAGTGTAACTTGATTGAAAGGCAGCAGTGTAACAGCAGTGCATGTCACTGGGCTGGACCATCTGCTACTGCAGCTCACTTGTGCCCTCTGACTTTTCTTGGATCCTGCATGTGCCTGCCACTTCCATTTTACGTGAGACTTATTCTCTGCCACATAGCTCTCTGGATCCAACAGAACCAGCTCATGGCTGGCAAGGAGGACGCCCCCACTTGCCTTTCCCACGATGGCAATTTTATCAGAGAGTCCAAGGAAACAATGGGAGGAGGATTCTGCCAACGAAGGGTGTCCATGCCAGTTTATACATTTGATGACTAGGGAAATAGGAGATGCACCTAGGTTGTGACTCCATTCTGTTACCTGGCAAGCCAAATGTCCCTCACTCTAAGTATGCCTTGGGTCTCTGGGTATCGCTGTCAACTTGTGTTCAGTTGTGTTTGAAATGTCTGGCTGTGTCCCTTACCTGGCGTATACAGGAAATGAGTATGAGTGGCCGTGAGTACCATTGAGGAAGGCCGGGAGGAGCCATTACTGCACATACGTGCTGTGGTGTTGCAGCCTCTCCCCCCCCACACCCCCCAGGGCCCGGGCTCCCCTGTAGGCAGTGGGTTCCAGTCTGAGAACCGGTTCAGCTCCAGAAACTGGGCATATAGTGAAGCTTAGCAGGTACCTGCCTTTGTAACATGATGACTCATTCCGCGGGAAGTTTTCTGTATATGTGTGAGTTTTCAGTTTTTCACAAAGCCATATGATAACGTTTTCCTATGAGCCACCACCTTTACCCAGTCAGGGGTTTTATATCCTCGCTCCCATGCGCAATAGAAGCCAAAATATTTTGTAATTTTTCAACATCTCACAATTATCTAATATTTCTCTCTCTCTCTCTCTCTCTCTCTCTCTCTCTCTCTATATATATATATATATATATATATATATATATATATATATAGTTTCTTAATATAAAATAATAGCTGTGCAGTGTGAGGAAATTTCCTTTTCACATTCTAGTGCTGTTTTATCTATTCACTTCCACCTGGCAAAATCTACCCACGGAAAGGGGAAGCTTCTAAAGTCAGACCCCAACACCTTCCTGTGAGATTTAGGGTAACGCGCATGTCACGATGGGACCCCCTAATTTCTGTCAGTCTCTGGAAAGCACCTTATATCAGATAAAGGCTGGTGAGGTAGGGATTAGTGACTCTGTTTGTCATATTACAAAAAATTTTAAAAAGATAATCAAAAAGATTCAGAGAGGTTAAGGTAATTTGTTCAAAATCAGACAGGAAAACATTGGGCTCAAATCTAGTTCCCAATCATGTGTTCTTTCTAGTACTATAGGGTAGATTTTGGTATTAGCTGGGGAGTTGAAAACTCTGGAAGCAGCGGATGAGACAGCAAGGTGTGGGAGGTGCTGGAGGTGGCCACGGACCTCTACAGGCCATGGCGGTGCCCTCAGAACACTCTAGAAAGCTCATCTGGCCCTTGCCCTGGCTGTAGCCAGCCTCCACTCTCACTCCTCGAGCCGGAAGCCACTTCCTGGGCACTCAGGAGCAATTGGGAAATAGCACATCAAGTCTACTCAAACAAAATCCATTTCTTTCTTTCCCCAGAGGGCTCCTCACTTAACCATGTAGGTGAGTTTCTGAAAAGTGTTATTTGTTTGCAAAATATTTTCAAACCTGCAGGTAAATCTTCTCTTCTTTTGGGTGGCCATGCAGAATGGATGATTTATAATTTTCACTTCCGCTGTTCGGCTTTGAACTTCTCTGCGTGTTTTCACGTGCAGTATCTATTCCTTCATTCAACACATGTTTACTGTGTGTCCACGCGATGCCAGGCACGTGACTAAGGGCAGAGCGTGGTGACGGGAAGACAGAGGCCCTGTTCTCCTGCAGGTACTATTCCAATGTAAGAGAGAGGCAGTGCACCAAGACATAACATCATCCCAGAGAGTAATAAATGTTACAAAGAATAATAAAGCAGAGTAAGGGGATAAAGAGTAGTAGGTTAGAGGAAGAAAGAATCTCAGATAGGGTAATCAGGGAAGGTTCTCTGACAGTCCTACAGAGACCTGTGGAGAGAGAGCCTTCCAGACAGAGAAAGAGCAGTGTTACAGCTCTGAGCCCAAAACAAGGGTAATGAATTCAATGGCCAGCAAGAAGGCCAAGGTGAGTGAGAAGGGCAGAAAGAGATAAGGTTGAAGGAATAGCCTGAAGCTACACGATTAGGATGCAGTTGTGGATTTAGGGGCATTGTCTAAGACTGTTGAGCAGCCATTGGAGACTCCTGAACAGGGGGTGGGCTTGGTTTGATTTGCATTTATAATACGGCCTCACCGACTATTGTGTGTGGAAAAGGCATTGGGAATATAAATGTAGAAGTGTGGAGAGTGGCAGAAATTTGATGTCATAGTCGAATAGAGAGAAGGTGACAGCTTAATCTAAAGATTGCAGCTGTGGAAGTGATGAGAAATTATCAAACCTGAGCAGGTGTTTTATTAATCAGCAGAGACAATGAGACTTGGGGGTGGGTTGGCTGTTCTCTGGAAGAGAAAGAAAGGGACCAGTGATGACTACCATGTTCTGGCCTGCGTAAGTGCGTGACTGGAGGTCACATGTTCTAGGATGGGGAAGACTCGTCGAGTGGCAGGTTTAGGAGGGAGACCAAACACGCTGACTTGGCCATGCCATGGTCTCTTATCTGAACTGAATAGCAGCTTTACAAATCATACGGGGAATATGGAATTATTTTCTTTTATAAGAACAGAAAATGGGGAAGTTAAATGACTTACTTGAAGCCACAAGACAGTGTTGATAGAACCAAGGTGAGGACCCAGGATTCCTAAGTCTCAGTTAATGAGTCTTATAACTGGCCAGTGAATCCCTTGGAACAATAATGAAACTACCTGACCTTTTTGCCTTTGTGGGATTTGGGGAGAGGTCAGAAATTATGTTTACACACACACACACACACACACACACACACACACACACACACACACACACACATAATTATATATATATTTTTATATATATATAAAATTATATATATATAATTTTAAAAGGGGGTTTTATCTTCATTCTGCCTTGTTGTCATGAAAGGCAGGGACTTTGGGTGGATGTGACGTTCGCCCTGGGTTCGATTGCCGTGTCTGAGGAAAGATGGAGTATGATGTCTGCTTTGAAAAGATGCTGGTTTCTACTGGGTTGGAAATGCACAAGGGCTGAGGGGGCAGTGGTAGCTAGGGGAAAGAAAAGGCGGGCTCTTGGCCCATGGAGGAGTATTTCTGTTTGAGATTAACAGGCTAGTAACTCAGCGAACAGGTTTAAAGAGAACATCTCTTCATAACATCTGTAGCACCATAGAGGTGGGGTGAGAACTCCTCTTTAGTTATCCCTCTGGTCAGCACTTGCTAGCACCTACTATGTGACAGTCCCATAGCAAGAGTGGGTAAAAGCACCCCTGCTCGCATTTTGAGACAGTAATGGGTGGAAATCTTCCTCAAGTTTCCTAGAACAGCCTATTGACACAACTCTGGGCATTACACAACTCTGGGCTACTTTGTTTTTCTCTTTCTTCTTCTTCCTTTTCTTTCTTTTTTATTTTTTTTGTTTTTAATTTTGCTTTTTGACCTTCTCCTGGAGCTGTTTAAAACCCTACACTTGCCTGAGAAAGAAAAGAAAAATCGTAAATAGCAAATTGAATTTAGTCCCTTCCACTCGGATCTGAGCTAATTAAATTTGGCATTTGCATAGAACCCTTAATGTGTCTGCCGTAGAAAGTAATAGACTGCTTCTAGCTAAGGGGAAACTGAGGTTCCTCATCCCAAAGAGGGGCCCTTCTGTCTTCTTCACCTGCCTGAGACGTTGATTGCTCTGAAAATGTCACTGTCATTGCCACCACTCACAATCCTTAAGCATTAAGTTACCAAGAGGTGTGGGGAGAGCACTGGGTGTAGAGACCCAAGAGCTGATTGTGAACCAGTTCTTGTACTGACATCTCCTTAACGTGTGGCCTTACACATCAGCAATGTGACACTCTGCTTAAATTATTGAGATTTTAAATGGGCCTAATTAAAGGATGAATGGGAAAGTGCTTTTTTTCCCACCAATGCCAGGTGAAACTTTGCTAACACACACACTTTTTAAGAATAGTCATGGTCATTTGACACTTCAGAAGTAACTCTACTGGCTGCAGGACAGCTTTTAGGCCATGGGGAGCAGGCAGATTCCCTTGTAGCCTGACTTGGAAAGAAGGGTTTTGCAAACAAGATCTTGGAGCAAAACTTCCACTGTTAACTCCCAGAATCAACATTCTCCTATACTTGCATTATACAGATTGAGAAATTGCTAGTGACATCTCATACCTTAGTCTTGTCTACTGCTTTGATCACCCAGATGGCAAAGATTATTCAATTTAGCAGTTATCTGAGTCTGTTGTTCTTGGTTGTGTGTTTGTTTATTTATGTGTGGCCAGAAAAATGCATAGAAGAAAGACCCTACAGTGCTTCCATCATGCCTCAAAAATACCTGTTTTCACCAATTTGCATAGGTCATTACAAACCCCTTTCCTCTGCATAAAAGTCCACATCCTTTTTCCAATTTTACATTACTACAGAGCTAGCCAGCTGTTTCTCCCAATGCCCAGCCCCCTCCACACACACACACACACACACACACACACACACACACACACACCCCTAATCTCACTCCCTGGCCCTTGACGCTGCCCCCAGAAGGTAGGAGCAAGCCCTGGCCCTGTGTTCCCACAGCTTTCGAATTTACCTATGTAGTGGTCTTTCCATATGATAGTCTGTCGCCTGGTTTCTTGACCACTTCCTCCATCTGAATGTGAGTTCCTTAATGGGAGTGATTGTATCTTATAATGGCTATACCCCAAGCCTACTCCACAGGCTTCACATGTAGGAGGTATTCAACAAACATGTTGAATAAACCAATCAATATCTGAACAGAATAAAACTACAAGTATTCGTCAATGGTCCAAGGTTTATAACACACTTTGGAATAGGTTATCTCATTTAAGCATTGCAGCAGCACTAGAGAATAGATATTATTCCCATTTTAGAGATGTGAGTCTTAAGAGTTGAAAGAGCTGAAGTGATTCACCCAAGATCACTGTTCATGGTGATGATCACTGTATAACAAATTACCCCAAATCTTTGCGATTAAAAACAGCAATCTTTTTTTTGGCTGGGCGTTTCTTATTTGGGTTCTCTTATGTAGTTGCAGCCAAACACCAGGTGGGACTGCAGTCATCTGAAGGCTTAACTGGGTTGCACATCCAAAGGGCACCCCCCCCCCCAAATGGCTGGCAATTGGTGTTAGTTGTTGGCTAGGAGGTCCACTGGGACTCTTGACTGCTCCTACAGGTAACTCTCCAACATGCTGTTCTCTGTGTAGTCAGGTTTCTTGGTGACTGGCTTTTCTTCCAGGAGAACTAGGTGAAGTTGCATGGCCTTTTCTGACCTAGCCATGGAAGATACATGCCTCAATTCTGCCATTCTCTTTTGGTCAAAAAAGTAACAAGCCCACCCATATTCAAGGATTAGAGTCCATTTCTCAATGGGAGGTATGCTAAGAATTTGGGGACTATGTTTAAAAACCACAGTAACTACAGTAAATTTAAAAAAAAAAAAAAAAAAAAACAAGCTCAGAAAACTTAGGTTTTCTGACTCCAAATCAATAATATTTTGCTGCTCCCTGCTTGATATAGAAGATGAATTTTGAATACACAAAACAATTCAAAACTAATGCAGTGTATCAGTGAGGGCCTCAGTTCTCCAGATAGCTATAGGAAAAATGATTCTGCTATAACACTATTTCTGATAATTATTGATTTGTCTCTGTTTCAATATCCTGCCTGAAATGCAGAGGAGAAGTGAGGATACTCCACCCCCTGGAATTACTTCTCTGCCCTTAAATCTGACCAACAAGAAGAGTCTTATTTCGTAACAAGTTATTTTAGACTCAAATACATATCTCAAACATTCATTTAACCAGAGATACAACAAAGGCCTTAATTGATAAATCCCATGTATTATTTTTTCAAAGCAATTCATGTTCGTTAAAGAGAATTTGTAAAATTCTCCAAAGTGCAGACAGAAATAAAAGTTTCCTATAACTTCATCATGCAAATATTGCCAACATCTAAATTTCATCCTAATTTTTTTCTAGCTTTACTTATATTTTCTATATTCAGTGTGAATTCAACTTTATTAAGATATAATTTATATACAACAAACTGCATCCATTTGGAGTATGCAACTCAATGAGTTTTGGAAGATGTATACACCAGTGAACATTTCCATCACTCCCAAAGATTCCTTGTGACTTTTTGTAGTATATCCTTTTCTTTACCACAACATCAGGTAACCACAGGTCTGCTTTTTATCACTGTGGCCTGGATTTGCCTCTTCCAGAATTTCATATAAATGGACTTATACAGCATGTACTCTTGTGTCTGGCATCTTTCATTCAGCATAATGATTTTGAGACTCCTCTATATTGTTGCACATATCAGTAGTTCCTTTTTAATGCTGAATAGTATTTCATTATATGCAAATGCTCCATTTTATCTGTTCACCTATTGATAGACATTTTGGTTGGTTCCAGTTTATTGTAACTGTGAGTAAAACTGCTGTGAACATTCATGCACAAGTCTTTGTGTGGGCATATGTCTTTATTTCTCTTTAGTAAATAGTTAGGAATGGGATCCCTGGGTCCTATGGTTTGTAGGTTTAACTTCTTGAGAAACAGGGTTTTGTTTTGTTTCTCCAAAGTAGACATGTGATACATATTCCTATCTCCAATAAATGAGAGCTTCACTTGCTTCAAAACCTTATACAAATTGGTAAAATCCATCTTTTTAAGAACTTAGCCACTCTTCTTGTTGAGCAGTGGTATCTCATTGTGGTTTAATTTGTATTTCCCTGATGACTAAAGAAATTGAGGATCTTTTCATGTACTTTGGGGTGTTCATATTTTTTGAAATATTTCTTCAAATCCTTTGCCAGTTTTTTAATTGAGTTGTTTGTCTCCTTATTATACAGTCTTTTGTCAGATATGTCTATCACAAATATTTTCTCCCATTCTGTAGCTTGCCTTTCTTTTTCTTATGATATCTTTGGAAGAGCAAAATTTTTTATTTTTATAAAGTCCAGTTTCTATGTTTTCTCTTTTATGATTTATGCATTTGGTTTCCTGTCTATGATCTTAGTCTACCCCAAGCTCAAAAAGATCTTTCTCTCTTATTTTCTCCTAGAAAGTTTATAGATTTATCTTTCACGTTTAGGTCTATGATCTATTTTGAGTTAATATGTGGATGTGGTATGAACTAAGAGGTTTTGTTCATTCCTTTTAGTATGTGGCTCTCCAGTTGTTCCTACATCATTGTTGAAAAGATGTCCTTAGCCAACTTTATCAAAAATCAATTGTGTATATTTCTAGATTCTATATTCTGTTTCATTGATTTATATGCTTATCTTTTCACCAAAACTCCACTTTCCTGGTTATTATAGCTTTAGAGTAAGTCTTGAAAACAGGTAGTACAAGTCCTTCAACTTTGTTCTATTATAAAATTACTTGGCTGTTTTAGGTTATTTGCACTTTCGTATAAATTTTAGAATTACCTTGTCAATTTCTAACAAAAACATCTCTGCTGGAATTATAACTTGGATTGCATTTAATCAACAGATAAATTTGGGGTGAGATAGCATCTTAACAATATTGAGTCTTGCAATCCACAAATGTGGTATATCTATTTATTTTGATTTTCTTTAATTTTTATTGGCATTGTTCTATTGTTTTTATTGAAGAGATCTTACATACCTTCTGTTAAACATATTATTAAGTATTTTGGAAGTTTTTTTATACCTCCAAAATATGGTGAAGTAAGTAGAATTATTTTTGAAATTTTATTTTCCTGTTGTCTGCTGCCAATATGTAAAAATACAACTAACTTTTTAATATTTACCCTTTACATTTTAACCATGCTAAAGTCACTTATTCTAATAGCTGTTTTGTAGATTCCTTATGATTATTTTTGCAGATAATCATGTTCTCTTCAAACAAATATGGTGTTATTCCTTCCTTTCCTAGCTTTATGCATTTTCTTTCTTTTTCTTGCCATATTGAAATGGCTAAAGCAAGAATCTCTCTGTATGTTCGATTTTCAGCAACTTGACTAAGGTACACATAGGCTTTCTTTTTCCCATGTTTATCCTGTTTCATGTTCCTCAAGCTTTGTGAATTTGTTAGGGTACATCATACACTAATTTTAGTAAATTCCAGGTATTATTTCTTTATTTCGTTTCTCCCTACCTCTCTTTTCTCCTTCTGAGACTCCACTTATCTGTTTTTAGACTTTTTGATATTTTCTCATGGGTTCTTTAAATACTGTTTAATTTTTTTTTCTCTTTTTCAGAATAGAGGATTTGGAAAATTTCTGTTATCCTATCTGCAAGACCATTGATTATTTTTTTCCATTTTATTAAGCCCATCTTGTGATCTTTTTTTTATTTCATTTTGTTTTTCAGTTCTAAAATCTCCATTTGTGTGTGTGTGCGCACATATATATGCATACATACAAAATGTAATTTTTCCTGCCAATCATTCTTGTATTTTTATTCATTATAATCATCATTTCCTTTATCCAATTGATCACAGCTGTAACTGTGCTGAAGTTCTTGTTTGCTAATCTCACATCTGGATCATCTTAGAATTGGCCTTTACTGATTGTCTGTTCCCTTGGAAATAGATGAAACTTTCCTGGTTCACCATATGTTGAGTAATTTTGAATTGACTTTTGGAAATTGTGAATTTATTGTATGAAGTCTCTTGTATTTTGTAATTTTTCTCCAAATAAGGTTGACGTTTTGTTTTTGAAGGCGGTTAACTTGGTTAGACTCCAGCTGTCTTGGCTGTGATGAGCAGCTACTGAAATCTCAGGTGTTTTATTATCTTTCAGCTGAGTTTATCAGGGTCTATCTTACATGTGTGTGTAAGATAGGTTTACAGGGCTTATAGGCTCCAGGGCTTAGCCAGAGATGTGGGTAGAGATCACACACAGATTGTGGGTTCTCCTTCCATGCGTCTCTCCTTTTCCTGACTCCTATCCTACCTTCTGGTGGCTTGGCTCAATCTGGGATCCATCCGCTGGGTCCTCAGTCCAGAAAGACAGCAAACTTACTCTTGGTGTTTCGGTTGCCCTAAGCCATGCTCTAAATGTAGCCTACTTTAAATGGGAAAACCTTGAAAATGGGAAATTCATCCTATGCTAGCTCTTTCCTCCAAGTTTCAACTTCTTTCCAAAATATACCTGCTCTTATTTACTTTCCAGAGCCCTCAGATAGTGTTTTTTGCATTTTGTTCAGAATTTATTAGTATTATCTGCACAAGGATAGGTCTGTTAACATCATACTCCTCTATACCATATGCAGAACCTCCTCTATCTTTGATAATCATCTTATTAATATATAATTTATATCTTTATGCCCTTTCTTAAAATCAGTATTGGAACATAAATATTTTCTACAAATTTCATTGTCAGCAACCCTTGTCTAATATTTCAACATCATTAACTATTCCCCTTAAGTTGCAAATGAAGAGTATTTTCCATTTCCAATATTTATAAAGAACATTGCAATGAATGTAATGGTGCCTATCCTATCTTTAGGATGGTGTCCTTAAGGTGAATTTCCAGACAGGGTTCAAAAAGAATGGACATTTTTTAAGGTTCTTTTTTTATATTGCCAAATTGCTTCCCAAAAGAACTGTATAAATTTGCACTGCTTGCAGCAATTTAGGAAAATGATCATTTCATAAAATAATATCCAGCCAGCACTGGATATTATTAAACCAAGAAATAACATTTCTTTCTCAAAAGATGAAAAAATTATAACCAAAAATTTATGAATACATGTGCACATA
Source organism: Microcebus murinus (assembly GCF_040939455.1). Classification (NCBI taxonomy): domain Eukaryota; kingdom Metazoa; phylum Chordata; class Mammalia; order Primates; family Cheirogaleidae; genus Microcebus; species Microcebus murinus. The sequence continues at coordinate 77,245,480 of NC_134115.1, read as the reverse complement.
ATATTTTAATAGCAGAGGGTAGATGTTTCTGGTTCTACAGCTAGAGACTCTAACATGAAATAAGTGTATTGCAGAGAGGAAGACTCTGAAAAATTTAATTCTGAACAAATAATCACAGATAGTTACAAAGAGTGGGGAAATTGGGAAGCATAGAGTGAGAAGATGTGTTTGTACAGGAAACTAAAAGATGGGGGGAAAAAAGCTAAAAATGCAAAACAGTTTAGCCCAAACTTATGACACTACTCATAAAAAAAAAAAAAAGCCTGACACTTCAAATTTGTCAATGCGTGCTAGGAAAATTTGAAATAAAATAAAATAAGCAAAAATAAAACAAGCCTTTAAAATTGCTTTTGAAACAATAAGAACAAGAAAATGATTGTCCCATTGCATGAAACAACTGAAACCTTATTACCACCTGATGAAAGTATAGAGCTAAGTTCATTCTGAATCTGTCAGATCTGTCACTTATATCAAGAAAAAAATCTGAAAACTAGGGAAGGAATATAAAGATGTTTCATAAGAAATGGAGTTCTAATACACAGAGGAGGGAATAAGTATTTACTTTGAAGTGGCCTCCTCAATTTCACTCTCCAGACCAAAACAAATGACTTTTCCAGGTGCCGAAATATTTTGAGGAAGATATGATTTTAGAACCAGAGTGTTGGTTTATGATCTTGGAGGAATCAAGGCAGGCAGAGGAACTTCCAACATTCTACAGAAGGAAAAATCTTATCAGGCTTACAAATAGGTGGTGAAGCACTTTTGCAATTTTATCTTGATTCTCAAGAACAATGAGAGGTGGGTTGGTCAAATGTACATGGTGAGTGTGTGAAGGGAAGTTGGGAACGCTGGAAGACACCATGGGTTCACTAAGAATAAATCATACCAGGTGAGATGCATTCCTTCTTTGATGAGTTTGTTGCACAGGAAGCTCAGGAAAAAGACCCTATCACAGATGCAGGATATCTGAGTGTCAGCAAGATATTTGACAAAGCTTCTCCTGAGTGTATCAAATTTTGTATGTGTTTATCTGAATATTCTATCTTCCCAATTAAGTGTAAGCTCTCTTGGCAGGGAGTATTTCTGCTTCACTCCCCAGGGCATATCCACTTCTCAGCTCATTATAGACTCTGAACAGATATTTATTGAATGAATAATTTTTCTTTTGTTTCCAAAGGGGAAAATTGTAGGCTACTTGATAGTATAGTCAGATGGTTCATTTTTATTCAATTACATCTTCCCAAAGAGTCTTCGTTAAGGACCTGATGTCAACCTGAAGAGAGTTCTGCAGCCATGAGTTGTCAAGTTCTATTCTCCATATAGTTCTCTCCAACACTGGTGTCACTGTCTTAGACGTATGGAATACTGGGAATAGCAAAGACCATAGTTAGATTTCCCAACCTGCCTTCTCCTTACTGGCTATATGACCTTGCTCAAGACAAATAATCCCTGCAAATGCCAATTTCCTGATAATTAAAACAAGAATATTAACATCAACTTAATTACACTTTCCTATGTGCTAAATGATTTTATCATACGTAAATTTCTAGTCCTGCTGCTTGACAAGTCACAGGCATTCGGTCACCATTTGTTCCCATTCTTACCTCCTGCTCCTTTCCATGTTTGCACAATTCATAGAGGGCAGATAGTCAGGGGCTAGTGAAATCGTGAGATCAGAGGATTTAAACAAAAAAAAAAAATGCATCTTGAGAGACTAGAAGAAAGGGTTGCAATATACAGATACAATTTGGTAGTACAAAATGTTCTTTGCTTTGGTTTAGAAAAATCAATTCTACAAATACATGATGGAAAAAGACTAGATTTATTTGCAGTGCATGTCAGCAAAGCATTGAGGGCATATTGAATACGAGTCAGCTGCCAATAAAACTGAGGCAGTCCTGGGCTGCATTCTTGTAAGTCTTATCGTTGAGAGAAAGGGAGGTGTAGCCCATTATTGCTCTGTGTGGGTCAGATCACACCTGGATTATCACACCCAGTTCTGGACATCAAAACTCAAAAAGGACATGAGAAAATTGAAGTACGTTGAAAAGAATATGACAGAATGGATTTGAAATATGGGATGCATATCAAAATCACTAAGATTTGAAAACAATGATGCAATACCCAGTGTTCCAAAGAATATAGTGAAATAGTGACTCTAATATACAGCTGATTGGGGTGAAACTGGTATGTCCTTTCTGGAGGACATCTTGACAATACAGATCACAAACCTTAACTACCTCAGTGCTCTTTGATCCAGCAATTCTTCTTTCTACTCTCAAGAAAATTTGACACAAGGATGCATAGGGATGTGTAAAAAGATTTATTTGTAAGAATGCATGCTAAAATATTGTAGTGAAAAACTGGAAAAATACAAAATTTAAACAAGAGGAAATTGGTTAAATAAATGATGCATTAATACAGTAAATATTTTTAGACATTAAATGATTTTGAAAGAGAAGACTTAATGGCATGAGATAATGTTTATGACATATTTCATTTTGCTTCATTTTAATTCCACAAGCAATTTGTATTCATTTTCCAAAAAGGGAAGAAATAAAGGTAAACAAAAAGAAGAAAATATCAGTATCCACAGAAAATCACTAGTAAAATTTTGGTAAATGTAGGTATACATATATACATATAAATGAAAATATTTATATACATACATTAATAGGTCTAGATGTGTATACATACACAAACACATATATAAATTATATAATAGAAAAAGTGCCAGGCATACAATTGGATCCCAATATATGTTTCTAGCATGAATAGTATATATATAGATATTTTTTATAAAACTCACAGGATATACTCAAGTTACAAGACAATGAAACCCAGTTGCAAAAACATGCACATAAATGCATGCTCAAAAACTCAAAGTAAGAGGAGTCAGTTGGGATTAATAGTGTTTGACTTGATCATTATTTTCTTCTTTGTGCTTTTTTATATTTTTTAAAATTTTCTATGATAAATATGTATTTACTTTATAATAAAAATTATAATCTTTTAAGCATATAATATAAGGAATTGCTGAAGGAATGAAATAGGAATATTTATTTTGGATGGAAAGATTGTGAGTGGGCAATGAGCAATCTTCAGACAGCTGATAGGCTATCCTATGGGGCCAGGGAACAATCTGAGTCTGGATGGACAGCACAGGCCGAGAACCTGGTTCTCTGGAGACCAGTTCATCTTGGCATTGCCCAGGGTTGCTGTATGATGACAGCTTGGGAGGAGTGTGGACATTTTTGTAAGACTGCACAAGAGAAGGGTTCTGGTTACCTACTGCTGCATAATATACCATCCCAAACTTAGTGCCTTAAAGCAATAATATTATTATACTTACGGATTCTAGGAGTCAGTAATTCTTACATGGTAAGAAAGAGAGGGATTATCTCAGCTCCACAATGACTGAGTCACAACTTAAACATCTGTAGGTAACCCAGATGGCTGAGGGTTGAAATCAACTAGGAGCTTCTTCTCCAACATTTTTGCCACCTGGAATGGGTCAGGATGTCCCAGCGAACAGCTAGGACTGTTGACTGACCACTTACACATGGCCTCTCTATGTGGCTAAGAATCTCACAGCATGGTGGCAGATTTCCCAGCATTTTAAGAAAGCCAGGCAAAAGCTGAATTGCTTTTTAAGTATTTTCGCTGGAGAGTGTATAGTCACTTCTGCATTCTGTAGATTACAGAGACATCCTCAAGGCCACCCTAGATTGAAGGGCAGGGAAATGAGACCTCACCTTTGATGGCAAAGGTCACATTTGCAAAAGAGAAATGAGAAAGGTCTCATTGCAAAGAGAGAGCGACAAAGGTCATATTGCAAAAGAGAAAGTGGTGTGGGAGATTTTGTTATGGCCTTGGGAAAATATGGCATCCTACCGAGAACAATGAGATATTTCAGAAGACAAAGCTTTATTTTCATGAATAATGAGGTAAGCTCGGTTAGAGAGCTTTTTCCCCATAAGTAGTTCTTTGGGCCAAACTATGGGGACAAATTGCTATATCTCCCTTCTTGGGTGATGAAACAGTCTTCCTCTGGGATGGCCATACGGTCAAGTGAGGAATGGGCTAAACTGCAGCAATAAAGATAGTTTATTTAAAAAAAATAAGCATAGGAGGCTGAGGTGGGAGGATCACTTGTGGCCAGGAGTTCAAGACCAGCCTAGGTGACATAGCAAGACCCCCATCCCTACAAAAAATTTTTTAAAAGTTATCCAGGCAGGATGGTGTGCATGGTGAGAGGCTGAGGCAGGAGGATCCCTGGAGTCCAGAAGTTGGAGGTTGCAGTGAGCTATGATCACGCCACTGGACTCCAGCCTGGGCAACACAGTGAGATCCTGTCTCAAAAATAAATAAATAAACATAACATTTATTAAGCATCTTTTTTTAAAATTGGCAAGTATTAGATGTTCATTGGAGAAAAATTTTTAAATGCAGAGAAGCAATAATAAGAAATTAAAAAAAAAAAAAACCCAAATTTAATCACCCGGAGAATATCTACTCTAGCACCTTAATATATTTCTTTCAAGATCTTGTAGATGTTTTTATTTACATATTGTATGTGCATTTTTAAAATATGATAGGATCATTTTGTACATACAGTTTTGCAAAATGCTTTTTAAAACTTAATTCATAACATTAGATCATGAATATTTCATAATGGCTTTTTACTTTTTTTCTTTATTTTTAAATTAAAATATATTTATTTTTTATTACACAGTGGAATTTATACTGGGTATAATCAAGTGGGTTAAGTTTACACAAGTGGAATCCCTTTTTGTAGTATTTTCTGAATACTTTTTCCTTCCATAGTATAGCATGGAGAGGTTTACATGTCAATAGTATTGATTTATGTCACTGTTTTTAGTGGTCTCATGAAAGTCTATTTTAGAGATGCATCATCATTTTTTAATCAGTCTTCTATAAATGGACTTCTTGGTTATTTCCCTTTCCCTGAAATTATAAACAATCATGTTTAATTATGTTTTTACCATAAATATTTTTTCACCATAATGATCAGTTTTAAAAAATTCAACATGATTCCCAAGAATACTACAGAATTTTTTTTTCCCTAGAGGATAGGACAAACCAGGGTTTTAATCCAGGTCCTGCTATTTACTTGGCTGTAAGACTGCAGGTAAGGAGGTATACCTCAAAGGTGAACACCACATGTGTCCACATTTTAAGGAATAGTGTAGTCACCTCTATGTAAAGTGCCTACCATTGCGCCTGGCCTATAGCAGGTGCCTGATGACAGGTAGCAATTGTGGTCAAAACATCTCCAAGAGGTGAATGCATAAGAACATCTGCGGTTTAGCTCAAGAGCTCGGAGCAATTGCGAGTTGTGTGGTTTAGGGGGTGTGGGAAGTTTTAGCCATTTCTGTCCTCTTTCCATGAGTGCCACTATTTGTATTCCCTGGACAGTTAGGGGTCAGATGGGTTTTTGCATTCCCAGGCCACATATTTCTTTATCTGGTGCAGTTCTTGGCAATCTAAAAATGCAATATCGCTGTCACCAGCTTGAGGAAGACATGGGGCCTGAATAATTTAACATGTCACCACCATCCATCATGATAGCAAGAGCGGGAGATCGAGTGTGGAGGGCTGGGCCTGCCCGTGGCTGGCAGAGCGGATCTGTGGATGGGGCAGCCTGAGCGGAGAAGGTAGGTTTGCAAAGAAGAGCAATGAGTTAACTCTCGTAGGCCCAGGAAAGACCATGTATCCTCTTACCCCAGCTCTCCCCATAACGGGATTTGCAAGTTGTGTGGATGCCTTGCTTAGCCCCACAGCAAACCTGTGGTCAAATCCTTAGTATGCCACCAAATATCTATGTCATCTTGGTGAATCCTCTGAGTACCTCCAAATATCTCTAGTTTATTTAATAGCAAAATTGCCACAAGAATCCTCATGTAGAGGGCTTTGCTCAGTCCTATAATGGCAAGTCAATAATCCCTTAAATATTTCGCCAGCAGAAAGTAAACTCTAAGAAGCCAGGAATTTTTATTTGTTTTACTCACTGCCTTTTATTTGTTTTACCTTCAGTGCCTAGAACAGTGTTTGGTACAGAGTGGGCACTTAGTAAAATGATTGTGCAATGAATGAATAAACCACGAGTGAGTATTGTGATTATTTGAGTTGGCCACTGAGTCCAGGATGGACCGAACGGTCCCCCTCTGCATCCCCAAACACCTGGCTAGGGCTTAGGCAGTCTGAGCTCTTGGTCCCTTTCCAGGTGGCTCTGTAATGCTTTCAAAGTGTGTCCCAACTCTGCCTTTCCCTCTCTCTCTCACATGCCCCATACTACAGTTCTGTCATTAGCCTTGTAATGTTACAAGGAGAACAGAGAATTTCTTTTTTGATGCTTTTAGGAATAACTCATAACATAAAATTAACTATTCATCATTTTTAAAGTATATAATTCAGTGGCATTCAGTGCATTCACAAGGTTGTGCAACCATCGCCTCTGTCTAGTTCCAGGACATTTCCATCACTCCACACTCATTATCAGTCACTCCTCATTCCCCCTTTCCTCTGCCCAGCCTTGGACACTAGGAGTCTACTTTTGCCTCTGTTTACCTCTTCTAGATGTTTCATATGAATCGAATCATGCAATATGTGCCTTTTTATGTCTTGCTTCTTTCACGCAGCAGAATGTTTGTGAGGTTCATCCACATTGTAGCAAGTATCAGCATTCCTTTTTATGGCCAAATCATGTTCTATTTGTATGTAAGACATTTCATTTGTCCATTCATCAGTTGATGGACATATGGACTATTCCCACATTTTGGCTTTGCAAATAGTGCTGCTATGAACATTCATGCATAGATATTCGTTGGAGTATGCTATCTTCAATTCTTTGGGGCTGTATGACTAGGAGTAGAATTCCTGGGTCATGTAATTCATGTTTAACTTAAGAAACCCAAACCATCAAACTGTTTTTCACAGGGGTGGCATCATTTTGCACTCCTACCAGCAACATATGAGGGTTCCAATTTCTCTACATCCTCACCAACATCTGTTATTTTCCATTGTTTTGCCTATGTCCAACCTAGTGGGTGAGACATGGTATCTATGGCTTTGATTTGCATTTATCTAACAACTCATGGCATCGGGTATATTTTTATGAGAACAGAGGGGGTTTTGGATCACACAAAAGCTAGGTTTAAATTTGAGCCCTGCAATTTGTAATTTGTGTGATTTTGGATAAGCAATGTTGAGATTGTGAATTGAATGTTGATTTGTCTGTCCATAAAATGGGACCAACTCTTGCATCTGAGGCCCCTTGCGAGATGTGGTTGGGATGTTCCATGTGCAGTGCCCAAAGCAGTGCTCTCCATGCTATGGTAGGTACTTGGCCCACCCTCTCGGTGGCTCTAGCTCAGACCATCCGGGACAGAAGAACCAGAAGCCCAAGGAGCAAGGACAGAGTGGCAGCCGGTTCCAGCAGATAGATAGCCTCTTCTCTCCTCTTGGCAGTCTCTGGCCATTCTTACTTCCTCTCAGCCCCTAAATAGAAATACTCGAGCCACCTTGTGTAATTAATGGCTACATTTATTGTACTAAATCACCAATTTTATATTAAAATGCTAACAGAGGGAGCCCTTTTCCAGCCATCTGAATCACCTCCAAGTCAGTCTGCAATTGGTCTGTGGCCCCTTCAGTTTATATGGACACTCAGGGGCTACATGCCTTGGGTGGCTGCCACCTCCCCAGGATGTCACAGCAGGTGGGGGTGGAGGGGTGGTGATGAGCAGCACATCCTTTCCTTTTATTAAACTCAGACAAGCATTGCGTAAACGAAGAATCTGTGCCTCTCTCTTTATTTCTTTGGTTTTTGTGCTAAATGCTTACATAGAACATATCATTTTCCTCATAATGACCATGTGAGCTGAGAGTTATTTCCCCCCTTTTAATGATGAGTTCAGAGAGGTCAGGTGCCTTGCCCAAGGCCACACAGCTAATCAGTGAAACATAGGATTGGAACTCACATCTGATTTCAATATCCTAATTTCTTTCTACTGAAGTTTATTACTTCCCTTGGCTTATGGATTAAACCGACATAGAAACTAACTAGACTCTACGTGCCTTGAAGGCAGGGACCACGGCTATTGCTGCTTAATGGAATCCCAGCTATACCATATTTTTATCCAAGTCACATTTAGGAAAAAAGATTTAACATCTTAGTAGAGCCTGTGGCTTATTTATCTCTCTCTTGTACTCAGACCCTGACCCTTAATTATGCTCAGTAATATGTGTGGTCTGCAAATGCCTCTGGAACTGTGCCCTCCAATATGGTGGGTACATGAAATGTGGCTTATCTGTATTGAGATGTGCTGTAAGCATGAAATACACACTGGCTTTTGAAGTCTTATTATGAAAATATACATAAAATATTGCAGCAATAATTTTATTTTAATTGCATGTTAACATGATAATACTTTTAATATATTGGGCAAAATACAATATATTCTGAAAATTTATTTGAAGCATTTTTTAATTTTTTTTTTTTTTATTTTAGAGACAGGGTCTCACTGTCGCCCAGGCTGGAGTGTGATGGTACAATCCTAGCCCACTGCAGCCTCAAACTCCTGGGCTCAAGCCATCCTCCTGCCTTAGCTTCCTCAGTAGCCAGGACTACGGGCAAGTTGCACCACACCTGGCTAATTTTTAAATTTTTTGTAGACAGGGTCTTACTATGTTGTCCAGATTGGTCTTAAACTCCTGACCTCAAGCAGTCCTCCTAAAGGGCTAGGATTATAGGCATGACCCACCATGCCCAGCTATCTTTACCTTTTTACTGTGGCTACTAGAAGACTTAAAATTGTGTGTGTGGTTTGTATTATATTTCTACTGGACAGACTGGTCTAGGGGTATCCTCTTTGAGCCTCAGTTTCCACTCTGAAAATGGTACCTTAATACTTACAGGAGGGAGGTGAGGGTCATAAGAGCGGTGAGAATGGAGTCTTACCCTGAAGGGGCGGCCTTCATGGTGGTTACAGGGACATGGTCCCTGTGTGCTTGGTCATGTGGAAGGATGGAGGGGTCACTAGGATCTTGCTGAGCCTGATTAGAATTCCAATAAGAGTTCCATTGCAGAAGCTCAGAGGAGGAGCAGTGAGAAGTGAAAAATGTGTCCAGGCATCAGGATCTAGTAACAGACCTACTGATCCTTAGCAGTCAACTCATCAAGCATCCACCACTCCTCTACCTCTGTACACATACACACACACACACACACACACACACACACACACACACACACACACACATATATATATATATATATATACACACACTCACACTTTCCCAGGTTGCATTAGCAATGAGGCAGGTGTTGCAGGTAGACCGATCCCATTTCAATCCCAATCCCAGCTCCTTGACTTGCAACTTTATACTCTGAGACACAAGTATTCATCTGTAAAACAAGGCTCATGATGCCATCCTTACAGGGATGGCTGTGGATGTTAAATGAAGTATTTTATCATATTTTATTACACTCCAGCACAGAGACTGAGGGAATAGACTTACCAGCCACTGTCTGGATTTGAATTATGATTCTGCTACTTACAAGCTGTGTGACCCTGGGCAAATCACTTAATTTCCCCTTGCCTTCATTTCCTCATCCATTAAAATGGGAATAAAAGTAGTAACTTACCTCCTAGGGTCCTTGTAAGGATGAGATGAGTCAACAGATGTGCAGAGTTTAGAAAAGTGCCTGGCAGAGAGATGGTGCTATGCAAGTGTTAGCTTTTCTTGCTATATGAGAATTGCCTGGTGGCTTTCATGTCACCCCCACTAGCCTGCCACAGTAGGGGGGAGTGCTGTCTGAGTCCCATCTTCCATACTTGTTCACCGTGGTAGGGGCATAACAGGTCAAGTGTTTGGGACAGGAGAGAAGATAACATGGAGGAAGGAGGGAAGTGGAGAGGGAGGCTGGAGCTGAAATGCTTCACAGTTTGAGTGTGGCAGGGAAGGGGCTGTGGGAAGGTCTGGGGTGGACTCCTGAAGGGGTAGAGCCCTCCTTTTTGCTCTGCTGCTCTAAACACAGCAGGAAGTGTGACAGATGCTTCCTGAACATAAGGGAACTCCTTTATCAGATGCCTTCATTTCCTCCTTGGCCAAGAATTATGTGTAGATGAACAAATGCTCACCCTCCCTCCCCTATCCATTTTTCCTGCCTGCCTGCCTGCCTGCCTGCCTGCCTGCCTGCCTGCCTTCCTGCTCCCTGCCTCCCTGCCTCCCTGCCTCCCTGCCTGCCTGCCTCCCTGCCTGCCTGCCTTCCTGCCTGCCTGCCTGCCTGCCTGCCTGCCTTCCTGCCTCCCTGCCTCCCTGCCTCCCTGCCTGCCTTCCTGCCTGCCTGCCTGCCTTCCTGCCTCCCTGCCTGCCTGCCTCCCTGCCTCCCTGCCTCCCTGCCTCCCTGCCTGCCTGCCTGCCTGCCTGCCTGCCTTCCTGCCTCCCTGCCTGCCTGCCTGCCTGCCTGCCTGCCTGCCTCCCTGCCTCCCTGCCTGCCTGCCTGCCTGCCTGCCTGCCTGCCTGCCTGCCTTCCTTCCTTCCTTCCTTCCTTCCTTCCTTCCTTCCTTCCTTCCTTCCTTCCTTCCTTCCTTCCTTCTTTCCTTCCTTCCTTCCTTCCTTCCTTCCTTCCTTCCTTCCTTCCTTCCTTCCTTCCTTCCTTCCTTCCTTCCTTCCTTCCTTCCTTCCTTCCTTCCTTCCTTCCTGTCTGCCTTCCTGCCTTCCTGCCTTCCTGCCTTCCTTGCTTCCTGCCTTCCTGCCTGCCTTCCTGCCTTCCTGTCTGCCTGCCTTCCTGCCTTCCTTGCTTCCTGCCTTCCTGCTTGCCTGCCTGCCTTTCTTCCTTCCTTCCTCTCTCTCTCCCTCCCTCCCTCCTTCTTTCTTTCTTTTTTTTTTTTTACACTAAAATATTTTAATGTTTTAATGGCAATTTAAAAAGCCCTGCTGGCCTCTGTTCTCCAGCCACTTCCAGAATTTCCATGGGGCCCCTGCCAACCCCATTTCAAAGCAGAGCCTTTACATGGAGAACTGCATCTGGTAGAATCTGGAGTCTTCTGCTGTCTCCAGGCTGTGCTTTCAGTTGCTGGGGCTTAGGGGAGTATGCAGTAAGGCCCAGGGACAGACCATGCCTGGTGACGCATTTGGGGATGATGTTGTTGTCCCTTGCACTTTCCCAGTCATTACAACCTGATGTCTCAGGGAGGGTGGCAGAGGGAGCAGGGATTAATCTTTCCATTTTGCAGAGCATTAAACTAAGAGACGGGATCACAAATGCTTGGAAATTTGAGCTTGGGCATTAGTCACACCTGGTTTCGAAGTCCAGATTCACTCATTTTTAGAAAATCATCTTTCTTTTCTGACCCTCATTGCCTCATGTGCAAGGTGGGCATGATCATTCCTCCCTCCAAGAGCACAGTGACTTTGGAATGAGGTGATGTATGCAAAGCTCAAAACACAGTACTTGGCACCTTGATACTCAAAGGACAATCTGCTTTCCCAAGGTTCATTCTTGAGTTGTTTCAAGGAAAGTAATTTGTATACTAGAGAACTGGACAGACCAGCCTTGAATCTCAACTCTTCTAAGCATCAAATGTTTGGCTTTTAGGCAAGTATCTTCACCCAAGCATGTCTTTCTGTCTTTGCTCTATTATCTAGTCTGTTAATTACACCTCTCTTACGAGTGTATCATGATGAGGATTGTCTGCAATAATGGATACAAATCTTCTAGGTACATAGTAGATCGCTCAACAGCGTTGCTGAAACGAGTGAATGTGCAATAACCATATTGCAGAAAGAGTATCTGCAAGTGGAATTTCTGTGTACTGAATGCCACTTAAAATACCCTACCTGAGGAAATTACATAGTAAATCCTTCCGTGAATTGAATAACATTTTCTTCTAATGTGTGTTTTTCTTTCCCTCAGTTGGAATTTTTGAATAGGTAATAGGTTTGCATGGTGCTTGATTGAAAGGATACAAAGGGTTTATAGGGAAAAGTAGCCTCCCTCTGTCTCCATCTTGCAGCCACTTAATTCTCCATCCAGGACGACCACTTTCGTCAGATTCTTGCATCCGCTCCTAGAGATGGGCTATTCATGTAGACAGATGTCTGAGGCCCCATCCGCTAAACAGCTTTCAAAACCTAAGTCCTTTTTCTTCTCTGCTCACCCACCTCACTCCCAACATGCTCAGAAGCTCTCGCCTAGTTACTTCCACTCTAGGGTGAAAAGTTTACCAAGCATTCAATCCCTCTCTTTTGTTCTCCTGTCCTTTTTTTATTTTTTAACAATTAAAGGATGGGAAAAGAAAAAAAAAATCAAAATTACCTATATTTCTCTCCAGAATTAACAATGATTAGTATTCTGACATGATGCCTCTTAGTCTTTTTTCTTGATTGTTTTTGCAAGTGACTGTTCACAACATATATGCATGCATTGCTCTGTTCCCTCTGTGGTCTTCTGAGTGTCCCTGAAGCCCCCTGGCCCCTTCTCCTCCCCAGCCTCGCTCTGCAAACCCTGGCCCAAGCACCCCGGTCCTTCCACCTGGTGCTCACTGAGCCCGAGGGCTACCTTCCCCAACTGGCACCCATTCTGAGACCTGGGTCCCACTGGAGTGCCTTTCCTGGTACACACAGCTGGTCAACTCACTCTCTTGCTCCAGAACCTTCCAGACACCCAGAGTAAATCCCCTGATCCTCAGTTTGGCACTCAGGGCCTTCCGCTGTGCGGCTCCGGCACACCCTTCCCGGACAGCACTCGACTTGACGTTGCTCCGACTCGCACTCCCATCCTGCAGGCGCCCAAGCTGTCACCTCTCCCGGAAGTCCTTTCTCTGCCGCGGAAGCCCCATCTATCCTTCCAGCCCTGACTTAAATCTTCACTCCTCCATAAAACCTTCCCAGGTCCTCCGTGTTAAAATGAATTGCTCTCCCCATATTCCTGGCGGCTCACTGAGTGGTAAACAGAAGCCATGAATTAGGTTGAAGGCTCCTTAGGATTCCGCTTGTCTCTCTCACTAGCTCATGCCTGGCAAGGACCGGGTCGTGCATGCCTCTGCATTTCCCCTGTCCTGCTCCGGGCCCGGCGTACAGTAAGCCCTTGACTGAAACGTGTGCAAAATTAAGTGGCCCGGAGTGTCTTTATAGAGGTAGGCGCATCACCCGAAGCAACAATAGCTATCAATTATTTAGTACTCACCACGGACCGTGTATTTTACATATAGCATATTTCCTCTAATCTTCAAGGCAACCTCACAAGGTTAATAGTTATTGTCCCTACTTTGGAAAGAAAGATCCAAAGGGCTCAGAAAGGTGCGGTGTCTCCTCAAGGTCACGCAGCCCAGAAGCTTCCCGGCTGTGGTTGGACCCTGGATCCGCCTCCCTGCAGAGCCTGGACTCCCTCCATTAATCACGCTGACTCCTGGGGCACTGGGGATTTGCAGGGAGAAGTCCGGGGACGGGGTCGCTGACCTCGGGGACGGTTAAGGGATTTGCCAAGCTTGGGAGGCCTGCAAGGCTGGCTGACGGACTGTGCTTCCTCACAGGCGGGATCAGCTTTGGGAGAGCCAAGGGGACGTCGGGCTCGGAGGCGGACGACGAGAGGCAGCTGACGTTCTACACCGAGCAGTACCGAAGTCGCCGCCGCAGCAAAGGTAATGGAGTCCTTGGAAGGTTCCAGAACCAGAGTTCACAGAGGGAAAGCCTGAGAATCAGGTTTTTTTGTGCTCAGTGACAAATCCTAAATCTTCTTTGACCTGGTCCTGATCCAGTTAAACACAGAGCTTGCCTTGGCTGCCCTGGCCAGACAAGTGACCTTCATTGTTTCCTTTCCTTGCTTCATCTTTTATTTACGTTCTGCCCTGTCTCATTCCTTAAAAAATTGGGGGGATTTTTTTTTCTTTTTTTTAGGTCATGTAGTTTTCTTTAAAAAAAATTCAGAACCGGAATTGAAATAGCTAATCAGATTGAAAGGAAAATAGGAATAAGGGAAGACTGACGTGGGGTAATCCATGCCATACTGTGTTACGGAGCTGTTAGAAGGAACTGGAAAGTTACATCAGAGATTCCCAGCAGCCAAAGTGTAAAGGGAGGCACACTCAGAAATAAAATGTAGAGGGTCTGTGGGGTGGAACCGAGCATTTGTTCAGGAAATTCTACTTACCTGACATAGAAACCAGAGAGAATATCCTCCAATGGGTCCCTGTAAACAAGGCACCGTGTGACTTTCTAGATAGTATCTTTAACAGATAAAAATCAGTATTGAGGCACAATTGTTTCACACAATAGCACTCAATGTAAGGTGATATCAAAATACTGAAGCAGGATTCCATAGAGAGCTAAACCTTGTAGCTAAGATCCATGATTCTGTGATGATTCAATGTATTCTGAAGGGAAAAGGTAGCATGTTTAAGGCAATCACCTGTGAATGTAATTCCTCATCCCTGAGTGTTTCATAAGGATGGGAAAGTGGCAAGTTTCAGATTGCATTCTTGGAAGAGACCCTGGCTTATAAACGTGTATTCCCTGCCAGGGATTAAGGGCTGATCCATGCATGGGTTTTACCAGCCACTGAAAAGAAGGTCCTGTGGCAAACATCAGATCACATGGCAACATGTGTGGCCCTCCCACCTCTGCAGACAAGGGAACTGAGGAAGTGCCTGGGGCAGGGAGAAGGGGAGAAATCCTTTCACAAACCATCCTGCATGCATCCTACCCATGTGTGCTGTGTGCAGCAAGAACACGGATCACATAGCTTCTCTGAGCTCCTTTTGCTCTTAAGCAAGTTAGTTACATTCCCTATGCCTCAGTTTTATAATCTGTAATATGTATTTTGTAATTGCCTCGTGGGGTTGGGGATGAATTTTGGTTGCGTTACATAGAAAATTTATTATGATGCCTGGTGTGTTCATTTCATTGCTCATTGTAGTCCCTGTGTCCCGGCCTCTGGCACTTGCACTGACAAGGCCCGTGCAAGGAGGAGTGTTTCCACTGACACGTCACCTGGGAAGGGCCCGCAGCCCATGCAGCCATCAGATGAACAGGGTCTGCCTCTCCCTCCTTCTCAGCTTCAGCTTTCTCCACTGGATCTTAGCCACAAGGCCAAGAAGTGGTCCCCAGCTTTCTGCAATCTTCTGCACTGCAGATTTAGAAGTTAAGGGTTGATGATTCTTGACCTGTCTTCTCCCTCCCAGAATTAGGGCTGGGGAAGTCAGTGGGTCCCCTAGCAGGACTGGGCTGTTTGCAGCTAATTGGAAAAATATCCATCACCGAGCATGGCTCCCATAAATTGGAGCTGAACTCTAAAAAGAAAAGCAAAAGCAAGCCGCAGGACTTGCGAGAAACTATTGGCCCAGTGCCACTATGCATTCTAGAAAGCCGGGCTGTGTTTTCAGGGTGGCGAGGACACCAGCCCCTTCCCTGCCTGGCCCTATTGCCAGCCGAACGCCAACACTACTTACCTCGTGTCTCCTCTCCACTTAGTTCCCACTAATGGCACGTCCCTCTCCCTCCTCCTCTGGTTCCCATCACATCTTTTCTTTTCCTCCTCAGTATCTTGGGTTTATTTGCTTACTTGTTCGCTTTAATTTCTATTTCTTTTGCCGTCTTCTCTCCTCCTCCTTTTCTTCCTTCCTCCCTTCTTTATCACCGCTTCCTTCTCTTCTTTCCTGCCTTTTCTTTTGTTCTCTTCTCTCTCTTCTTATTTTCTCATCCTCTTCCCCCTTTTCTCTCATTCTCTGCTTTACTCCCCAGTTCTTTCCTGACAAATCTCCCCTCCCTCCCTCCCTCCCTCCCTCCCTCCCTCCCTCCCTCCCTCCCTTCCTCCCTCCCTCCCTCCATTCCTTCCTTCCTTCCTTCCTTCCTTCCTTCCTTCCTTCCTTCCTTCCTTCCTTCCTTCCTTCCTTTCTTCCTTCCTTCCTTCCTTCCCTCCTTCCCTCCTTCCCTCCTTCCCTCCTTCCCTCCTTCCCTCCTTCCTCACTCCTTCCTTCCAGACATACCATAAATATTCATTTAGTACCTACTACATGCCTTCCTCTCTTCTAAACACTGGGGGCATAAACCAAGCAACAATTTTTAAATTCCTACCCTTATGGATCTTATACTGTATTTTACATCAAAATACAAATATATTAGATGATGACAAATGCTAAGGAAAAAGGATGCAACAAGCACAGGAACTGAGATAGCAGGGAAGGCACTGCATGTTTAGATTCCGTGAGCACAAATTACCCTACCCCTTCTGCAGGATCACAGGGAGAGCATGCCTGACAATGCATTTGATGTCGTTGAGGTTGTTGGTGTTGCTGCTGCAGCTGCTGTGGTTTTTTTGTTGAGCGCAGAAAGTGAATTTGGTTCTAGCAAAGCCTCCACTCCAGGCAAATGAACTTAGAGCCCAGTGTCCAGTTCTGTAGGTACCGTGGTTCCCCACAAAAGAGTGGTGGCTCTTTCTTGCTCTTTCTTATACTTTGTACAGAAGTCGGGGTACCTCCAGCTCTCACTATCCTGATGGGAAAAATGCGTGGTACGAAGGTGAGCCAAGGGAGGTCCGGGAGCCCTTGATGCAAGAGCAACAGGGCAGGGCTTTTGGAGCATGGATTCTGGTGCTGGGTGGCTTGGGTTCAAATCCCAGCCCCGCCACTTACTAGCGGTGCCATGTTATACATGCTACTTAACATCTCTGTGCGTCAGTTCCCTAAGCTGCAAAATGAGGATAGTAAGATTAAAACTCTGGGGAATTGTTCTAAGGATTAAAATCACTTGGTATCTGTAAAGCATTCAAGAGGAGGTTAGAAAGGGAGAGAAGGAAGAATTTGTAGGAGAGCTAAGCTGCTGAGCAAGGACCACCAGACCTACTGTGTGTGTTGTGTTGGGAGGGATCTCAGAGCTGACTAAGGTGCAACTTGCTGTTTGTCTTAATCAAGTCCCAGCTCTTATTCTGGCCTCAGTTTTCTTATCTGAAACGGGGGAGAGTGGAAGGGTGGGAGCTTGTCACATTTGATCTCTGAGGTCCCTTCTCCCTTGAGCATCCATGGGACAGTCTGTGCATTTGTGAGAATCCCTTTGCATTTGGGGTGTCCCTTTGCATCCTAATTGCCTCTCCCATGCCAATGCCTGCCCCCTTCCCTGTTGCTCTTTTGGGGGGCAGGGTCTGACTGTGACACTAGAATGGCTCTGCCATCTCCTTTGGCTGTGCCGATGGCTTTCTTCTTCCCTGCATCCCTCAGGACCCCCTGGACCCCCTGGGGGTCCATCATGTCAGCCTGGACCCCCATCATGTCAGCCCTCCCCTTTCCTCTGTCGCATGGTTCCAGCTGCTCTTTAGCAAATGCAGTGCGTCAGCAGTTCCCCGTGGTCTGCCCAGGGGCGTGCAGCATAGAGGAGGTGACAAAGTGTAAAGGCTGGGGAAAGAAAAAGATAAAACTACCAGGAAAGACGGGTCCCTGTGCTCCCTGTGCTAGTTGAGAGCAGACACCTCATAGCATCTGGGACTCCATATTAATTCCCTATAGCCCCTTCAGTTCCATCTAAAAAATAGAATCTGAGCTGTCCTTACGAACTCTAGGGGCAGGTGGGCTTGGATCAAAGCATTCAACTGACCGTCTTTGAAGTTCTCAGATGGAAGTTGTGTCTCTGGGGTCATATGAAGGTGACAGGGACAGTGGTTTCCAGTCCCAGCCCTGTGTAACCTTGGCCAAGTCACTGCTGATCTCTGAGTCTGACTTGTGTAGCTCTAAGTAGAGGATTAAGAGTGATGCTTAAGAGCAACTCAGTCAGCACTAGTTAACGTTTTCCCGGGGCCCCTGCACTGGGGCACACAGTATTGGGGGAAAATGTTACAATACTTTAGAAGACAAAGTGTAACCAGTTATTGAGTGTTTCAGATTACCCCAGCTTGGCTGGGTGTGGTGGCTCACGCCTGAAATCCTAGCACTCTGGGAGGCTGGGGTGGGAGGATCGCTTGAGGTCAGGAGTTCGAGACCAGTCTGAGCAAGAGCAAGACCCCCGTCTCTAATGAAAATAAAAAGAAATTAGCCAGACAACTTAAAATAGAAAAAAATAACCGGGTGTGGAGGCACGTGCCGTAGTCCCAGCTACTCGGGCGGCTGGGGCAGTAGGATTGCTTGAGCTCAGGAGTTTGAGGTTGCTGTGAGCTAGGCCATGGCAACATAGCAAGACTGTCAGAAAGAAAGAAAGAAAGAAAGAAAGAAAGAGAGAAAGAGAGAAAGAGAGAAAGAGAGAAAGAGAGAAAGAGAGAAAGAGAGAGAGAGAGAAAGAGAGAGAGAAAGAAAGAAAGAAAGAAAGAAAGGAAGGAAGGGGGAGGGAGCGAGGGAGGGAGGGAGGGAGAGAGAAAGAGAGAGAGAGAAAGAAAGAAAGAAAGAAAGAAAGAAAGAAAGAAAGAAAGAAAGAAAGAAAGAAAGAAAGAGAGAGAGAGAGGGGGGGGAGGGAGCGAGGGAGTGAGGGAGGGAGGGAGGGAGAGAGAGAGAAAGAGAGAAAGAGAGAAAGAAAGAAAGAAAGAAAGAAAGAAAGAAAGAAAGAAAGAAAGAAAGAAAGAAAGAGACAAAGAAAGAAAGAAAGAAAGAAAGAAAGAAAGAAAGAAAGAAAGAAAGAAAGAAAGAAAGAAAGAAAGAAAGAAAGAAAGAAAGGAGGGAGGGAGGAAGGGAAGGAAGGAAGGAAAAAAAGGAAGGAAGGAAGGAAAAAAAACAGATTACCCCAGCTATAGGAGAAGAAAGACATGGAGGGACAGCTAAATATGTGTGTGTGTGTGGGGGGGCTTCCTGGAGGAGTTGAGGCTGGAAAGTGACCAGGGTCTCAGACATGGTTCTGCCTCTTCTCATCCACATGACATGAGCCGGCAGTCTCAGTATTCCCATCTTTAAAATGGAGTCACAACACCTTCTTCACAGGGCCATTGTGGGGATTAAAAGAGATAATGAGTATCTCCTTTATAACCTCAACTCCTGTAAACAAGTTCTCCCTTCTCCACTGCTCCATCCTAGTCCCCACTGCCTGCATCCTTTGCTTAAAAAGTGCTATAAGTCCCTTCTCCATGGTCTCAGTTGATCTGTTTCAACCCATTTTCAACCGTGCATTTAAAAAATGTAAATGGGGCTCATGTTGCTTCTCCACTTAGAAGCTTTCCTTGCTTTCCTTTTGCATTCAGTATGGAATGTGAACTCCTTACCACACCTGCAGTCTTATAAGTGGTCTTGCCCCGCCTGTCTCCCCAGGGCTCTGTCTTCTCCTGCCACCCAGGGCTCCCCTCAGCACTCCCACATCTCTCCTGCCAGAACCTTCCCAGAATTTCTCTCCTAGAATGCTCTCTCCCCCCCTGACTCACTCACCCCTGCTCCCCGGATGTCTCCACTTAAATGGCATGTTTTCTGCAAAACTGCCCCACTGAGTTGATTTCCCAGCCTAATTATACAGCAAATTCTGTGATCTTCCCCCATTTTAAACTTAATCACCACTATCACTTGACATTTACTGATCTGTTCCCTGTTTGTGTCCTCCGCTGGCCTGGAAACTTCATGAGGATAGACACGTGGTCATTTGTGTCTAACTTTCTAGCCTAGCACCAAGTACGAGAGGGGAGGCGTCCATAGTAGGCACTAGACTAATATTTTTGAATGAATGAATGGTGAGTGAACAGATGAAAGAGACACCTGGCACAGTGTCTGGATTATTCTAAGTGCTCAGGATCGATGCTGCTCTTGTCTGTCCTCTCCTGTTTTCTCCACTCCCTCCCTGCTTGCTGGCAAAGGCGCTAATCACCTCTTCCCTTCTTCTTTCTGCTCCTGGTGAGCAGAGCTGGGGGCTCAGCCCTCCCCATTTTTCCACTTCAAGACCACAGAAGGACATGCCCAGCAGTGGCAGCAGGGCCGGCGCACTGATATTGAAAACCCTACTCTGCCTGGGTTCTGTGATTGTGGTTGTAGTGTACTCCAACCGGGAGGGCTGTACCAAGGCCTGGAGGGTCATTAGCAGAATAGGACATACCTGGGGCTGATGGAGGAAGACATGGAGGAGGAGGAGACAGGAAATGCCTAACAGGTTTTTGTACATAGATCTCTCTCAGCATATTCCACTAGAGAAATATAACTGAATACACACATTCAGCCATACCTGGCTGTGAGTCCCCTCCATGTGCCCCTGGATGGGTTTTTAACCTCTGGGTGCTTCCTTTTGTATAAAATGGAGCTGTTAACACCAGCCTCACAGAGTAAGCAAGTCTAGAGGCAGAAGCAAGTCTAGAGGCAGAAGGTTCTGGGACTCACTCAAAGGTGCTCAAGAAATATTTGTTCTTTCTTCCCATATTGTCTTTCCCTTTAAAACATTCCGAGCTCCAAACTAAATCAGCTAAAATCCCACTTTTGGAAATAGGATATTATTAAAGAGATTCACAATATAGTCTGGGAGCAACCTGTGGCTTCCCTAAGACTCAGGTTCTCTGTGAGGGGAATGGGACTGTTTGGAAAGGGTGTCTGGTGTGGCCAGGTAGAACCTCACCCCTAAGCAGAGAACTGTCGTCAGTATGACGAGTGCTGGGAGAGGGGAAAAGAGACAAAGGGTTGGAGAAACCAAGATGCAGAGACCAAGATGTGTCTGTCTAGTGGCATTTCCTAATTAAGAGGTCAGAAACCTTTCTCTTTAAGTGGCTAATCAGTAAACATTTTCAACCTTGTTGACCATACAGTCTCTGTTGGAACTGCTCAATTCTGTTGTTGTACACGAAAGCTGCCATGGGCAACACATAGATGAAGACAAATAAATGTGTTCCAATAAACTTTATTTTCTAAAACAGTTGCCAATCCAGATTTTGCCAGTAGGCCTTAGGTTGCTGACCCCTGCCTTAAACCATGTGTATCATATAGGTAACTCTCACCTGTATGTCTGGTCCAGGAAGCATGAGTGAAATTTCACAATGCTCTGTGATGTAAATTTGACCTCATATCATACATGACCATGCTGCCCAACAGAGTCTGTTTGTCAAGCAAAGAGTTTTATGTTTGATCAAGTACAAAACCATCTAGTGTATTACTTGTTTCAGGTTTGCTAATTCTCATAGTATTCTGCAGAATTAACTAATGAAGTAGCTGATGTGATAGCTTACCACTGGCCAGAATGTCTCCTTTCTTCATGGAGATGGTACTCCATAGAGCAGCTAAGAGTCAGGAGATGTTTACCTATGTCCGTACACTACCATTAACTAGCTAAGTGACCCCTGGGAAGACTGTGCCCTCCTAGGGCCTCAGTTTCCCTGTCTGTCACATGAGGATATTTACATCTCATGTCATCAAACCTGATGCTCATCCTGGTTTAACCCTTTCCACTCGCTTGCTTTTTTCTTGATTCCTTTATTCTACTCGGGATTTAATTTTTTAAATACCCCAGATTTTATAAAGCGTGGCAGTAGAATAAAAAACTGGAGTTTCTTTTCATATAAACTTATTTATTTGGATTTTTTTATATTTCAAATTATTGATACATTCAAAGAGTAATGTTAATCTCTATAATTTTTCATGGTGTGATATTTTTTGAAACATTCACCCACATGAAGACCTGGTTTACATTCACATGTTTCACAAATATAAATCGTATCTCTTCTTCCTCCTTTGATTTTTCTGTTAGAACAAACAACACAATCTTTGTGTTTTTGTTAGGGTGAGTTGTGATTATATGTAGGTTTCCATCTAAATGTTGCTCTAAGTTAGTGGATAATAATCTACCCCTGGAGGTTAGTGTACCCTCTCTGAATTCTCCAACAAGATCAATGCCACTGTCACTGTTAGTACTTTCAGCCAGATCTTTGGGCAAAACAAGGGACACTTTCCTTTCTGTAGTTCCCCTAGGACTAGCGATTTGTTCATCATCTCCACTTGCATCCTCGGATAACTCACTTTCGTCACTATTACATTTTTCACTTTTTTCTTCGTTTTCAAAGTAAAATTTATCATCGCTGCTTTCTATGTCTTTGGAAAACTTATCCATCCCGAGGAGGGGAAATTCACTCAGAACGTGCAACTGCTAGGGGGCAAACCAATCATCCAACTAAACCCTGTGTCAGGACAACATCTATGATATGCTAATGGAAACCTAAACAAACCTAGGAAACGAAAAGGTAAGGAAGGTTCTTTACCAAGGGAAGATGATGCAAGCTCAAAAAGGCATGATGCAACATGCCTTGGACCCTCCTACTCAAGACTGCTGCCTATGCAAAAGACAAGCTCAGGTGGTGGCATCACTTGAGACGGCATTTACATTTTACTTGTATTTTCGTGCTAATGAAAACAAGAAAATATACTGGAAAAATAGACAAAAATCCTCTTTCCCCCCCTGAGGTGAAACTACGTGTTGAGTGTGGCTCGACATACGAGCTGCTACCGATGCTAACCGTGTCGAGTCACACTCAACATCCGAGTGCAAAAGGTTAACCTGCATTTGTGGAATAAAACAACCCTACTAAACATGATGCTGGGCAGTGTGGGTAGTGGGACCCGAGCCCCCAGCCTCAAGGTGGTTATAACGTCCTGGGGCAGGAGTATGCAGCTCACACAGGGAAGCGGTGCTGATCAGGACAGTGTATGATACGAGGTCCAGATGAGGAGTGCAGATGGTACGCCCAGCCCCAGGCACAATCGCTGCTGGATCATTTCAGCAGTGCAAGCACCCAGCACGAACCACCCAGCCCAGCTCTGTGGTGGTCGCTGTGTAGAATTGGGTGAATCTCTCTGGACCTCACTCTTCTCATCCTCTGGTTGCTCAGACAGTTCTAGAAATCCAGGTTTTCTGATTCCCAACCCCATGCACTTTCCGGTACGCCTTGCTAACTAGTTCTGCAGAGAGAACCAGGACATGAATGCCACCGGTTTTGCTTATTTCTTTGTTTTAGTTGCTTGTTTTAATTTGGCAGTTCTTAAACTGGGATTTCCTATAGTGATAAGAACCATTGAAGTATAATTAAAATTTTCTGCTAACGGTATATAAATGAGTGCCTTTTGTACACACCCACACCCACCCACACCCACATATGCACACATTTTAACCCTGTTTTAGAGGAAAAGGGCAGATAAGGGAAAGGTTAAGCCTTATCTGCAGAGGAGGTTTTGAGGGACTGAGGGTAGGAGACTCTTCTGAAATACAAGCTGAGACTCCAGGAAATAGAAATGGGATCGTGTGAAAGCTGAGCATCTGCAGAAGGGTAGCTGCCAAGGAGTGAGGGCAGAGAGTACATGGTACACTGGGGTAAAGGGTGGGGGGGAGAGAGTAGACCCCCAATGTAAGGCTGCAGGAATGACGGGAGATGAGGCTGGAGACAAAGATGGGAGTCATGTCTTGACATTGATTAAGGTGCCTACCTCATCATTTAGCCATCACTTCTGGCCAGACCACAGGTGCTTTTCAGGCCTAAAGATAATCCATCCAATCTCCCATTCCATGCACATAGAAGCCAAGGCCCAGAGAAAGGAAGCATCTTCCCCAAGCTTAAAAATGTCATCTCCTCAATGACAAAGCAAATGGGACGAGATGTTAACAGTAGGTGGTGGAGCTGGCAAAAGATCTGCAGGTGTTCTTTGCACTCCTCTTATCCTTGTAGCTTTTCCGTAAGTCTAAAATTATTTCCAGATGCATATGCTCAGAAAGCAGCAGCGCTTCCAGGTTGGGCATAGGCTTTGCGACCGGCAGACGTGGGTTGAAATCTTTGCTCTGCCATGTCCTAGCTTCTCAGCCTAAGACAAGGCACTTTCCTGCTCTGGCCTCAGTTTCTTTGGGGTAATGTTTCTCTTCTCCCTTAGGCTTGTTGCATGGATTAAATGAGATAATCCGTGCAGAGGCAGTGCTTATCCGCGTGTGCCTGCCACGTGATCCAGTTAAGTGTTACCCAGTTAAGCACAGCAAAGCAGCGCCTGAGTCAGGCACAGCTCCATGGCTCCTTTCCAATGCGCTGGCCCACAAAGCAGTCTTGCTTCTAGAAAAATAAATAAATAAATAAATAAACATTTTTGGTGAGAACATGCATTTGGCAGGCCTGGCCTCTTGGGGACATTGTGATACGGCTTTTCCCTTCACCGTCCTCTGCATCTTGCCTAAATATAGCCTTTTTCATAGGCCCGTCTACTGGCTGCCCTCTGCCAGTCTACAGGGCACACACCCAGGACCTGCTACTCAGAAGACAGATCAATCGGTGTTTAATCAGCTGCTAAAGCCTTTGTAGCCAGAGCGACCTGGAAGAGATGCCCAGGTTTTGGAGAAAGGGAGGGGTGTCAGAGGCATGGGACAGGCTGGCCTGCTCCTCCTTACGCAGCAGAGATTCCCACTGAGGATTGCATGGCTAGGGGCTCAAGACATAGATAGGGTTTGCTGGAGGCCCCACAGGTGAATGCATGAGTGCCTTCAAGGGGGGGGGGTTCACCTGGCCATTGTAGAGTGTGGACATGGACAGAGAGAAAGCAGAGGAAGGTCGGGACAGGGTGGAAAGCCGGAGAGTGAGCGCTGGGTGAACCTGTGAGGAAAGGAGGGAGACAGGCAGGGGAAGAAGAGCCAGGCTCTTGCTTGCGAGTGTCATGAAATCACCGCACGTCCTAAGGGCTTGGGTCCGAATCTGGGTGTACTCTTGCTTGGTTAGGAGACTTTGAGCAAGGCTTTGGGCCTCCGTTTTCTGTCTGGACACCAGCGAGGCAGAACATGAGACTCTCCAAGCTCTTCCCAGCAAAACCGTCTGAGAGTCCATGACAGAAATGGATTCAACAGAAAGGAAGGACAGATGAGGAAAGGGACAGAAGAAAGCATGTTTGCTTTATTGAGTTCTCTCTGTGCAAGTCTGTGCCCTTTGAATTCATCATGTCATGTAATTCTGAGCAATACCAAGAGAAGGGATTATTTTTCTCTCCATTTTACAGATGAGGAAACTGAGACTTAAGAGTGTTCGCTTACCTGAGACCACCATGAGTCAAGTGGAGTTTCGGGTTTGAGTTTAAGCTATTGGGTGTCAGAACTGGCCAGGGCATCGTGAGGATGAGTGAGATAAATCGTGTAAAGTACAGGTTACGTTGCCTGATGCAAAGTCCGTGCTCAGTGAGAGACAGGATGGTGACACCAATATCTGTATCTGGTGCAGAGAGCCTGATCAGATTCCTGCAAACTTTCTGGTGTCAGCTCTGTAATCCCTAGGGTTAGGGGGAGGTAGCCCCGGAGGGGTTCAGGCACTGGGAAGTCAGTTCAGAATGGAGGGCAAAAGTTGGCGTCCATGGGACCAACCCTCCCAGGGCTCCACCACTAGTAGGGTCTGGTGTCTGGTTGGGCAGGAAGACGTATGACCAGGAGAACTCCCAGGGCTGTGCTACAGACAGCACATCCCAGTTTGCAAGAGCTGCTTATGCTCATCTCTTCCAAGAGTTCTCTGTCTCGAGTGGCAGAGAGAAGCTGGTAGTTAGGACCTGAATAGGAGGAGGGACACTCTGGTGTTTCCCACTGAAGGAATGATGAGTTCTAGAACCTGGGGCAGGTCAGGGCCAACATCAGGGCTGGAGTCCCCAGCTGTGTGGTAGGAAGGGGTGTCAGGGCTGGGTGGTCCTCTGGCCTGAATTAACCTTAGAATCACTTTTAAAATACCAGCTCCCCGTACTGGCATCAGACCCATTTCATGGGAATGTCTGTCTGGCCAAGCAGTCTGTATTGGTATAACATCCTTTCCAGATTCTAATTTTCAGCCAGGGTTGAGGACTGCCACTGTATAGCTTCCTGGCCATGCTAGCCAACTGCACATCTCTGTTCCCATTCTGGCTTTGAGCTCCTGTCGAGTATATCCCCCCTTTTCCCAGCCAGGAACTTGAATAATAATTATAAGAGGAAGGACAACTTCTAGCAGTCACTTATTGAATGTCACTTTCATGCCAGGTCCATTGCATTCAGTAATATTCCTATGCAATCAGTAGCTGTCCTTGTCTCCATATTGAAAAGAATAAAACTGAAATCTGGGCTGGGCACCTTGGCTCACACCTATAATCCTAGCACTTTGGGAGGCCGAGGTGGGTGGATCACTCAAGTCAGGAGTTCGAAACCAGCCTGAGTGAGACCCTGTCTCTACTAAAAATAGAAAGAAATTAATTGACCAACTAAAAATATATAGAGAAAAAATTAGCTGGGCATGGTGGCACACGCCTGTGGTCCCCAGCTACTCGGGAGGCTGAGACAGTAATATTGCTTGAGCCCAGGAGTTTGAGGTTGCTGTGAGCTAGGCTGACACCACGGTACTCAATCTAGCCTGGGCAACAAAGTGAGACTCTGTCTCAAAAAAAAAACAAAAAACAAAAAGACAAAAAAACTGAAACCTGGCAGAGTAACTTCCTCAAGGTCATGGAACCAACATGTTGTGTGACTGAGGCTTGAACTGGGTCCAGCTGGCTCCAAAGACTGTTTGTTGTCACCATACCCCAAGACTGTCCCCTGGGAGAACCTTGCATATTTTTCTTCCTTCATCCTATCATAACTCTTTCCCTGATGGTTAGCTGTTTGCAATTTGTCATAGGTGGCAGAAGGTTCTGGTAGCCCACACAGACTTTCTGGAAAGATTCTAGTCTCTCTTCCGGAGAGAGAGAGAAGCTGGGAGTTGGGATTCCGTTTACTGAAAGCCCAGTAAAATGCAGAAGCCTGGCTTTGATCTTCGCCTGCATTTGGCCTTATTTAACTAGACATTAGAGAAGAGAAAATTATGGATTCAGAAATTGTTATAGACTTTAAAAAAAAAAAAACCTTCTTTGTGATGTCTCTCTTTTCTCTCTTCCCTCAAACCTCAGAGAAAATAGACATCGGCTTTTTATTTCTCTTAAAGGTCCCTTCCAGACTACCTCTCCCCAAACCCACAGAAACATGGAGCAGTCTTGGCAAACGAGGGTTCCTTGAATGCAGCGAGAAAGCCGGCCAACTCCAAAAACTCCCTCCCTGGGCCCATGATGCTCCCTGAAATAGTGCTGAAATTGTTCTCAGTCCTCCCCCTCCTCTGCGAATCCAGCCCGCTCAGCACCTGACAGCCCGCGTGGAAGGCAGGGCGACGGCTGTCAGGAATCAAATAGGAGACCAAAGGCGATAAAGCAAACATGTCGTTTTTAGTTGCTTACACTAGCGGGAAGGAATAATCAGTCCCCCTCGCTTTCTTGTTTTCATCCAGGCTCAGCGGCTTTGCCCCCCTTTTCCTTAGAATGAGAGACAGCTTCCCACCCCAGGCAAGAGAACTCTGTCATCCCCTTTCTTCCCAATCCCGCGGGTTGCCCAGGGTCCTCTTACTCCTGCAAAACTCTCTCCCAGACACAAAGGTCAAACTACAAAGTCACAAGCACCCACTGTGGGTCCAGGGTTGTGTGAGGCGAGTCACTTGCATGCGTGACTTTATTTGGTCCTGACTCTTGCTTTGGGTGATAATGGAGGTGATAATCCCATCTTAAGGGGTTTTTGTGACGATTAAGCAATAGCATTTGTTATTAGCGTATAAGGTATGTGAAGGAAGATAGCAAGAAAAAAGCTGGGGAGGATAAATTCAGATAGAGAAAGGCTTGAATGCCAAGTTCATTCATTTATTCCTTCATTTAATCAATTCATGTTCCCTTGATATCTAAGTCTGTTGAAACTCTGTGCTAAAGACCACATATATAGTGGGAAACAGACCAGTAATGTGGCTGTCTTTATGAAGTTTATAGTCATGCCAAAGGGACAGTAGTGGAGAGAGAGCATTTCATAAAGAAACACATGAATATATCATCCCATTCCAAACCGTGGGAAATGCCTCTGATGAAAAGAAAGGAAGAAGCATTATAATCAGGGGACACATGAAATGCATTTTGAGCAACCAGTATTAAAGTTTATACCTGAAAGATGAGCACGGGTGGCCATGTGCTAACCAAAGGCATGTCCATGTGAGCAGGAAAGAGCTTGGACTTGAACCTCCGTGAAATGGGGAGTCCAGGGAAGGGTTTGATGAAGAGGAATCCATCATCTTGTTTCTGTCTTAGGAAGACCACACTTTCCACAGTGGAGAAGAACTGGAGGGAGGAGAGAATGAAGGCAGGGAGGAGAGAACTGGAGGGAGGAGAGAATGAAGGCAGGGCGTCCAGTTAGGAGGCTACTGAGGGAGGATGGGAGGGATGGATGTCAGGAACATGTTTAAAAATACATCGGCAGCACCCGGTGACTGATCGGCTCTAAGAAGGCGAGAGGCTGAAGATCACCGATGAGCAGCATCCGTTTCTGGGACAGGAGCTGGGGAGAATCACACAGCTCGGGGAGGGAGGAGGAGGAGGAGGTGTTCAGGAGAGAAAGGGACAAGCTGACTTTCCGAGCTGCTGCCTTCGAGGTGCCTGTGAGCCATCCAGATGGAGGCATTTGCCAACCAGAGCTGAGCTCAGGAGGGTTTGGCTGGGAGGAGAGAGTGGGAGTCGCCCACTGTCATCGTGTTTGAGTCTAATGTTCTGAATAACCAACTGCCACGAACTCAGCAGCTCCAAACAACGTGTGTTTGTTATCTCACACTTCGGCAGGTCAGAAGTCCCGTCGTGGCTTAACTGGGTTCTCAGTTCGGGGTCTCACAAGGTGGAAATCGAGGTGTCAATGGGGGCTGCCATTTCAGCGGAGATGCGGGGTTCCCTTCTAGGCTCATGTGGGTGTTGGCAGAATTCATTTCCTTGTAGCTGTACGAGTGATGGGCGTGTTGCCCTGCTGGCTGTCGGCAGGGACCCCTCTCAGCTCCCGTATGACACTCTGCAGCCCTTGCCACGTGGGCCCCTCCATAGGTTGCTCACAACATGCTTCCTCCAGGCCAGGGTTTGCCTCTCTTATGTCAAGGCCCTGGTCTCTTTGAAGGGCTGTCTTGATTCAGCCAGGCCTACCCCAGGAAAAACTCTTTTTTTGACAAACTCAAAAGTCAACTTATCTGGGACCTTTGTTATATCTGAAAAACCCTTTCACCTCTGTCCCATAATATAACCTAACTATGGAGTGAAGTCCTATCCTAGTCATAGTCTCGCCACGTTTGAGAGGAGAGGAGTACGCAGAGGGTGCCCAGGGAACAGAATCTTGGAGGCCATTTGAGAATTCTGCCTCCTACGTGGTGGTAAATAAAGGCATGGGAGTAGGGAACTATTCCAGGAGAGGGTGAGGACTGGAAATGGGAGGGACGGAGGGTATGTTCCTCACCTTGGATTCTGGGTTGAAAACATCCCTTCCCTCCACATCTTGGGTGCAATTAAACAAAGTAGTGCTCCAGTGAAGGAACCAGATGCCACAGCCCAGGGACATTTGTCATGAGAACAGTTTAGAGGCTGCAGGACAAGTGGATTCAGAAGAGACTTGTAAGTGACAACGCAACACACTCAAGGTGCATGACGATATGCAGCACCCAAAGTCACTCCGTCAAGCCCGTTCTCTGTGTTACTGGCAAAGGACTTTTCCTTCGTGGCTCCCATTGGACAAATTTGCTAACTATCTGCCTCTTCTAATCAGAGTAGACTTTAGAAAAAGTGGAGTCAACTCTGGCTCTGGGACCAAAATGCTAGGGAACCTTGGGAAAGTTCCTTTGCACTCTCTAGCCATTAAATTTGGGTGTGGTGATTATATCTGAGGCTGCTAAGTGCTCTGAAATTCTGCACTTTTATTCATTGAACACACATCATAGATTCCAGGAGCAGTGTGGTTCTCTAGGGTGTCGGGGGTTAATAAGACATGGATCCAGCAGTAAGAAGGTTCCTGCCCGGTTTCCATCTGTGGGAGACGTCAGGACTCCTGAGCTTGTTTCACTACTCTCAGGGCACCCACAGAACTGAGATATTTCCATGTTCTTGGTGGTGGTATGCTCAGTGTTTGCACCTTTTTCTCATCAGTATAAAATAACATACTACTACTACTAAAGGAAAATAGAAAAAATAGAAACAAACAAAAACTTCTAGATCAAACAAGCTCATTTTGTTTCTTCCCCATCCTCATATACACACACCCTCACTCCCACCATCGTAACTATAATCAACCACACGCATTTGTATTCTCATTTTTTTCACTCGACGTTATGGTGCCATAATTTTTTCTATGATACTACACATTTTTCATGAAGCTCTAAACCTAAAGATAGTCACTGTAGCATAATCTCAAATATTAAAAAATTAGATGTCCAACCCTATGGGACTGTTTGAATAAATTAGAAGGCATCAACTTGAGAGAATATTATGTAGCCAGATAAGTGTGAAGAATGATTTTTTTTTAAGAAGGGCAGAATTTACCAACCACAATGGTTACTTACATTTGAGGACAAATAAAACAATTTATTTAAAAAGGCATATGTGGGTAAATCCTAATATGTTATGTATGTATGCATTTAGTTAGCATTCTGCTTATTATTTATATTCTAACCTGCTCCCAAAAGAGATTTGAGGTGGGTGGATTAAAGACTCCCCAATGTGCAGTGTTTAATTTGTGGACTTTGGAGCCAGATTCAGCTAGTAAAGAGTCCTGAATCCTGCCATTGTCAGCTTGGGGCGATCACTCTAACCTAAAGTAGAATCAAAAATAAA
Source organism: Microcebus murinus (assembly GCF_040939455.1). Lineage (NCBI taxonomy): Eukaryota > Metazoa > Chordata > Mammalia > Primates > Cheirogaleidae > Microcebus > Microcebus murinus. The sequence goes on along the minus strand of NC_134115.1, from coordinate 77,214,914 downwards.
TATCCAGGTGTAAAGGATTCTGGACCATGCAAATGACCTCCTTTTACCCCATCCTGGCAGTGTGATGTTGTGAGCAAAGCTTACTTTCCCCTAGTAGCCTAGTTCCTGGCCGTATGTACATAGTAAACACATTTGAGTGTAAGTAACAATCACCTATCTTTGGACCTCAATCTAGAGTTTGATTTAACAGGTTTGGGTGGAGCCTGGGCATCTCTGGGGTTTTTTATTCTTTTTTTTAAATTTTTTATTTTCAGCCAGCCTCACGTGTCCGATTCTCCACCTGATGGCAGAGCCCAGGGCCAGCTCATATGGACTGGGACCGTCCCTTTCTCCCTCCCCCGCCCCAGGCTCCCTCCCCCACCTGCTTCCCCACGTGTATTTACGCTGGGCTGCCTGGTAACAAACGGCTCGATACCATGCGGAGGGCGACAGCCGGGCGATTAGTGAAATTTGTTACCCATGCGTCCCTGAACAAAATTAAATTAAAAGTGCTGCTTCGCTGTCAAGATAAGGGCCAAGCTGCTGAGATAATTTTTCACTCTCAAACACTCAATTACCCAGTGAGGCTGGATCAGATACAATCAAAGGGGGGGGGAAAAGAAGAAAAAGAAAGAAAAAAAATAGAGGCAGGACCTCCAGGAACTGATGTAAGAGTTATCGCTCTCTGGCCAGGGATGTTAAAGAGGCTGTTGCCATGGCGATGGGACCAGACCACATGAGGCAGGTAGGTGGGTGTGGTCTGTGACTACATCCTGTCGTAAAGGAGTTGTTCTCTGTCTACCCCCACTGCCCCTGCCATAGGTCAGATGGTGTCGTTTTTTTGCCTGAATTATTGCATCTGCCTCCTGACTGTTTTACTCCCTCTCACTCTTAAGCCCCTTCATCCCAACTTCCACTAAAGCCAGGTGGCCTAGAGGGGACCCACAGAAATCTGAAACACTCCTCTTTTGTTGAAACCTTTTGATGGCTTCATTGTCAGTATGATAAAGTCCCAAGCTTTTAGCCAATGTCATCTGTATCCCAATGAGATGAAACCCTCTGTCCCTCTCTCTTCCGTCAGCAGGAATGATTTGAGGGCCTACATGTGCCAGGCATTCTGCTCCATCTCACCCTGTTCACACAGTCTCCTCGGTCTGGAATAATCTTCTCCTGCCTTCTTCCCCTCATCAATGCCATGTTGTTCTTCAGAACTCAGCTCGAGTATCTCCCGCTCTGGCATGCTCACCACGATGGCACCAAACTGTCCGGGCGCTCTTTCTTTGTACCTGCGTGGCCTTCACTCCTCCGCTCGGTCACGGCCCTTTTCCACACTCTCTGTACTTGGCCGTTTCTTCCTCTGCTAAGCCCAGATTGTGAGACCTACTAGGGCACAGCCTATGCCTCACTTGACTCTGTACCCAGGGCCCATGGAGGAGGCTTCAGTATGAGTCTTGTGAGCTGAAATGACCTTGGACTTAGAAGGTGGGACGCCCACCAGAGGTCTCTTTGGGAGATTAGAGGAGCCTTTCTTCTTGACACAGCTAATTTTCCTACGTTATCTCCTTTAACCCTTGAGATGTGAGATCTTATCCTGGCTTTGTAGCCAAGGAAACTGAGGCACAGAGAGGGAAAGCACCTTCTTGAGTCACAGGTTTAGTAAGCATCATGGAATAGAGATTTAAGCTTGTGTCTAACTCCAAAGCCTGCAAGCTTTTCTATTGCAATTTGTGCCACAACGCAGTGGTAAAAGGTGGAGTGAAAAATGAGGTTCCCGGACTTTTGGTCACATAGTCCCGCTAGAAGAGGGTGCATCTCCAGGGTTTCCTGTCTAAAAGGCGGTGGTCTATATTCCCAGCCTCCCTGTGGTAGCTGGACCAGAAAGCAAGGGAACTCATAAAAAAGCCGGAAAGACAGTCTGCCCCTCTCTCACCCCGCCAACTCCCACCCGCCCACCAATGCAGGCTCCAGCCGATGGGTCCTTGGTTCTGGATTTATGAGCCTTCTTGGTGTTTCTCTTTCTTTCCATTCAAGAGGGCTTGACTCTTCCCTGTCTCAGCTAATTAAAAACCCCAGCCTGGGCCGCCAGCCTCAGATCACAGGCTGCTGGGCAGAAGCGCTGACACTGTGCTGATAAATCACTCCCTGGTGCCCGGGGAGGCTCAGGCGGCCGTCGGAGGGGCTGAGCTCGTCCTGTGCTCCTTTGGGAGATTCAGGGACTGCCACAAATGGACCGTGTCCACCCCTACTTACCCCAGAGGGGGGCTCCATTTGGAATAGGAGAGCAAGAATCACCTGAGTCTGTAGGGTAGGCGTGGCCCTGGAGTCAGCTTCCGAAAACATTTGTTAGATTGTGTCATTCCTTCACATACCTTCAATGGCTCCCTCTTGGCCGGCACGATAAATTCTTAACTTCTCGGCCTGATGTGGGGTGAGGTGTAGCATAGCATTTAAAGAGCATTGCCTTTGGAGATCTACAGACCTGTGTATAGATCGAGGCTTTGCTGTTGACTTACCTTGGATGTGTTATTTAACTCCTCTGTGTTTCATGGTCTTCACTTATGAAATGGAAATGAAAACTACATATTGATAAGATAGATATGCATGTGCACACACATAAATACATGCACATATATGCATACACATGTATACACCCATACATATGCATATGTGTGTGTGTGTGTGTAGATTGATTGATTGATTGATTGAATGGGGCATTTGATACTCAGTCCTTAGCATGGTCCTTGGCACCCTGCCCCATCACAGCAGCGGCGGCTGTGGTCCCTAGAGCAGCAGCACTCCCAACCCCACCATTGCTGCTTTTACTGTTCCGATTGCTAACACTGCCTGTTGTTAACGTTGGCCAAACCCACCTCTGTAACCTTAGCTTCCATTCCATCTTCTGCTCGCGTTTCCACAAATGCACCCTGCACACCTTCACCTGCTAGTGTATGCTGGGCTGTTAAAGGCTAAATGTCCTTCTAGGTCTGGTTGGACTAAATTTCATCACCTTTCTGAAGCTTCCTCTGATTCCTTAGACCAAATGTCACAGTGGTGGCATGTTACCTATATCCCTTTTGTCATCGAGTCCTTGCCACTTTCTTAAAATCATGTTGGTCCTGAGTGCCTCTGTTCCTCTCCCTCCAGAGAACTGGGGCAGTGACTCGCTCAGACCTGTATTGCCAGTGCCTGGAATCACGCTCCATGTAGAAGATACGCGATAAATGTTGCCAATTAGGATAAGAATCCCGTGTAACATCATTCCTTGTATTGTTAAGGTCTTTTTCCCCCAATAGATCAGAACGCTTTATTGCTCATTCATCCTTCCACTCCCGGCAGGTGAGGGCCAGCGATAATAATGGCCATCGCCTGGGCTTGTGTGAATTGAGTGAACCGTTTGCCCTTCAGTGATGAGTGACTCCCCCAGGCCGCAGAGCTAACCAGTTCTGTAGACTAGAGTCCGATTCCTCTGACTTTCATTTTAGTCTTTAATCCACTAGGGCAGGCTTTGTTCCATTCTCAGCCTCACCTGGTGAAGTCTGGAAGGATCTCTCCAGTTTGGTATTACTCTTGCCTTCTCTGCTTTGCTGAGATGTTCAGAACAGAGAGAAATTCCACTGTCTGCTCCCCCAGACCCATCGCTGGAGTTACCCAAGAGCACCCCCCAGTGGTTGTAGACATAATTTTTCACTCCTCTGAGAGGAGAAGTGGATCGCCCATCCATTCCCTCATCAGCCACGCATTCATCAGTCGTTCACTGAGTGTGCATTATATCCTTTACCCTGTGGTAGACGCTGGAGATATAAAAGTAGGGTGACATTAAAACAGAGATTTACAGCCCATTGTGATAAATAATAGGGGGCTTGCGGGGTATCGTAGGAACATAGAGGAGGGACACCCAACCGTGCCTGGTATGCAGGGTGGACAGTAGGAAGAGGGCAGGGAAGGATTTTCTGAAAGAGATGGGATCTCAGAGATTAGGTGGAATAAACCAGACAATCCCCAAGAGTGGAGTGGAGAAGGACAGTTGGGGGAAGGCAGCCCTGAAGGCAGGAAGCTGAGGTAAGGGAGTGGTGGGGAAGGGCAGCCAGGCCCGGTCACAGCAGGCCTGGGGACCGATTGAGGAGCCAGGACTCCATGCATACCGGCAGCGGGGATGCCTGTAAACCTCAGCATCAGAGAGTGGCTAAACAGTTACCTAACCTCACATTTTTATTCCTGCAGTCTCTCCCTTGTGTCTTGTTTGGATTTTTGCTGCTCTGTGTTGTCCTTGCCTTTCCCTATTTTCTCGCACCTTCTCTGCTCCCATCTGTGTTTTCTCCATCCCTCCTTTTCTCCTCCATAGATGTCTTCTTGGTCTCCCCTATCTCTCCATTCCTTTTTCTGCTAGTCTTCCCTCTTTCAAATACTAACTCTGTTTTGCATTATCTGCAAAACTCCCTTTGTCCATAGCTCCCTTTATTTAAAATTTTGAAACCTAATCCCATGTATACCACAAAACACTGAATTACAAGTCCAAGTTATTGTAACTTGAATGGTTCTTGGTTCAGCCAGTACCTTGCTGTGACTTGTTAGTAAAATCACTTAAATTGTACCTTAGTTTCATCCACTGATTTAAAAAAGTGGTGAACTGTGTCTGTGTCACCATATTCCATAACTCCAGGAGCCACCATTCTGCTCCTTGGATGCCAATCCGTAGATCCGTGAGAGCAGGGCCCCTGGGACTGGGCTACAGAGGGCCTTGGACTAGATGAGCTCCAAGCATCTGTTCAGATTGATGGTCCCATTATCTTTCTCCTTCCCCTCTCCTTATCTCAATCGTCCCCTCGTCCTTTCCTCTCCCCATGTCCTCTCTGTCAGTTTCTTCTCAGCTCTCACTAGCACCAGACTGCAAGATGTTTGCATCCAAAGGGAAGCACTTCCACATGGAGAGAGTGATGTGTAATTGAAAGATGATAGTTTGGGCAGAAGGCATTTGTTTTCATACTCTCAGCATTACGATCCACAGTGTCTCAAACCAGCTGAGACTCAAGGAGTCTGTATTAGATACAAATTTAGAGGCCTCCCAAGGAGCCGGAAGACTGAAGGAGATAAACTCAAGGATGTGTGTTATTCTGAAAAGGCTTCATTCTTGGAAACAATAGAATAATATTTTAAAAATCTCTCAGCAGATGGATCGGGGAAAATCTTATTGGGGCAGTAGAGAGCCCTGGGATTCCGTATAATGTGGTACTTAAGAGCAGGGGCTTGAAAAGTCCTGATTTCAAGTCCTGCAATGACATTTAATGTCTGTGCAACCCTCGATTCCCTTCTCCAGGGCTCAAGGTCTCTATCTGTAAAATGGGAGTGACGGTACTCCTGAAAGGAGTCATTGTCCAGATCACATGTTTTACTGCATTTAATCTTCTACATGAGGAAGATTAAACATGAGGAACCTGAAGTTCAGAGAGGTTACTTACTAGAAAGTGACAGAATTAGTGCATATGTCTAGGCTGATGCTTTTATTTTTGACATCATACTGCCTTGTATCTGGGCCTGGAAGTCTCCAGGTTTAGTTTTATTTTAATTTTACTTTATTTTATTTTTTGAGAAAGAATATTGCCCTATTACCCAGCTAGAGTGCAGTGGCATCATCATAGCTCACTGCAACCTCTAATTCTTGGGCTCAAGTGACCCTCCTGCCTCAGCCTGCTGAGTAGCTGGGACTACAGGTGCATACCACCACACCTGGATAATTTTTCTATATCTTGTCTCATTCTTTTTTTTATTTATTTAAGCATAATATGGGGATACACATGTTAAGGTTATGTACATTCCCCTTGCCTTCCCTCCCCCCTCGAGTCAGAGCTTCAAGTGTGTCCATCCCCCTGACAATGCATATTGCACTCACAATGTATTTATGTACCCATCCCCTCCTCTCATTCGTGCGCAGACTGGTCTTGAACTCCTGAGCTCAAGCAATCCTCCTGCTTTGGCCTCCCAGACAGGTTTATGTTTTAATAGGCTTCAAGTTGGAGGAGAAGAACAGGTTAATAGATAGGCATGGAGATGTAGTGGGTGTGGGGTTCCATAATTGAAAGCAAGTGAGAGAACAAGTCATTCATTCATTTATGCTCATGTTTATTCAACAGGCATTTCCTAGACACCTGTGTGGACAAGGGTGTGATTGGTCTGGGGCTGACAACTGAATTAGGGCCATCAAGGAGATAGGGGTAAATTGTTCAGGGGTTCAGTCAGGAAGGCTCACACGCAGGTTGGTGTCAATACTGACACTGAGTCTCAAAACGAAAGTAAGTACCATATGGAAGGAGTGAGGAAGGACGTTCCAGGAGGAGGGTGGTATTAGTTTTCTGGGGCTGCTGTAACAAATTACCACAAATTGGGTGGCTTAAAACAACAGGAATGTAGTCTCTCACAGTTTTGGTGGCCAGACTTCCAAAATCAAGGTATCAACAGATGGGTTTCTTCTGGAATCTGCTCCATAGCTCTCTCCTGTCTTCTGGTGGCTGCCGGCAATCCTTGGTGTCCCTTATCTTGTGGATGCATCACTCTGGTCTCTGTTGTGTCTCCACACAGCCTTCTTCCCTGTGTGTCTCAAATCTTCTTCTATCCATCTTTCATAAGGACACTGTCATTGGATTTAGGGACTATCCCAAATTCAGGATGATCTCATCTAGATATCCTGAACTTAAATACATCTGCAAAGACCCTTTTTCCAAATAAGTTCACATTCTGAGGTTCCAGGGGGACATGTCTTTTGAGGGACACCCTTCAGCCCACTGCAAGTAGACAGCAGAGAACAGGTGTCGAGGCTGTGGGAAGCATCCAGGTGAGGCTCTATGCCAATGACCGGGGGTCTTGGGAGCATCTCAGGCTCTTGGGTTCTTAATGTTAGGTGATGCTGGGTCACCTCTTCTCTCCATTAGAAACAACAAGGGTGATCTGCAGGGACTTCTCACATCTTGCTGTTATTGATATTCTGGAACCCTGAGGCTCAGGCAAAGACTGTGTTACCCATTAGATCCTAGAATAGAAGTCTGGATGGGAGCTGGACTGCAGCAGCTTGGAGGAAACACTGGCTGTCCCAGTGGCCCTGGCTGGACTGTGATAACAGCTCTCTAACACCGCTGTTAATCTTTAATTGGTATTTGATTTGATTTAACATGATCTTCTGCTTGTAAAACACCTTGAGATGTTTCTGCGTTGTGAGCGCGTCTTGGAAACACTGGTTTATTGTATTAACAAGTCTCGGCCTGAACATAAAGGGAGATAATTAGAAACAGCAAAGTCCCTTGACACGCTCAGGGCAGCCAAAAAGCTCTCGGGAAAACAATCCTTTCAGCTGCTTTCATGTATCCAAAAGAGAAAGCTGTTGGAGCAGCCCCAGTGGATAGGAGAGCTTGTTAGGGTCACTTGGCACACTATTTATAGCGCTCAGCTAGCTCTGCCTTTATCCGGTGCTCGCGGTCCCGTGGCTCACAACACCCACAGTAAGTTTTTGCTGCAACCCCTAGGAACCCAACCTAGCAGCCAGTAATTTATTTGTAAGGTCTTTTGGCATGCAAGATATGCTTTCTTATAAAAATAGACAAATACGCAAGGCAGTGCTCCCAGGCTAGCCCACAAAAGTTGACTCACTGTCTAGTGGACAAAAAACATTACAATATTATTCCAGCTGCCCCAGGTGCCTAGATGAGCCCCAAATGTTCTGTAACCTGAAGAAAAAGTACTTTAAGGGTGATAAGATTATAAACTGTGGTTATTTCTAAGAATCGCCCTACTCGACACTTTACCATGTGGTATATTTGAATTAGAACTATAGCTCACATAGTTAGTGTGTAATGAGAATCTGCATAAATTAATGTAGTTGGATTCCAAGGCTATTCCATAGAAATCGTACTTAATCTGGTATGCACCTGAAGTAAGAGATGACAACAAGATTGGTGACTTCTGAGGCTCGCACTAAACATTCCATTCATCTCTACTCTAGTCCAGGTGCGGCAATAGTAAAAGTAGTCACCAAATATGTTTGGAGCCAAGGCCAGCCCTGCAAAAAGGTTTCTGGACCCATAATCTTTCTGCAGATTGATAGGATTATGAATAAGGATTAAGTTTCCAGTCTTATCTACAAGCCTAATTAACCTGCTACATGTGAAAAACAGTATTGCTTTCACTAAACATAAATATCCTTTACAAAGTTAATTTTAAAGAAATATGTCTTCTGTATTTCTATAGAGTGTACCAGAAAAGCGTGCACACACGCGTACCCCTCTCACACTGTGACCACTGCTCTGCAGGTGTCAGCATCTATGGGCCCACCCAGGGCATGGCTGGGGGCTTGGGTGCAGATTTTATTGAATATATAGCTTATCACAGTGTGGGTTTTAAAGGGTCTTTCTCTGATTCTCCATCTGCAGAAATAATAGATAACAATTCTGGGGGAGAAAAACTCTCGTTTTAAAAATCAGGTTTCTGAGCCCCACCCCAAGAGATTCTTGTTCAGTAGTTCTTATGGAGAGCCCAGAGCACTGGATTTTTTAATAAGTTCCATAGGGAATTCTGAGCTAGAGAGCGACAGGAAGTTGTACCTGCTCAATAAGGTGCTACTGAAAGAGAGCTCCTTTTTAGTCCCTAAGTATTGTGAGTGGTTTCAGGGTGGCTGTCTAGAGGTAGTGGTAGCCTTATTCTTGTCCAAGGTGAGAAGACCCTTTCATGGTGACTACATCAGGCAGGTAGGCAGGGGGGTGGATGACACCTTGGTGAATCCCTGGTTACGGTGTTGGGAGCAGGCCAGGCTGCTTAGTAGCCTCGTTTTAGGGCTAATCCTGCCAGAGCTGGTTCCAAATAAAGCCATGCTATCACTATACAGAATTCCATGTGCTGTACAAGAGGGGACCCTTCAAACTCAATCCTTGCGTAAAATCCAAGCTCAACCCCGTACCAGCTAGATGGCCTTGGGCAGGTAATTTCATTTCCTTGAGCCCTTGTCTTGAGCTGTAGAAGTATGGGCAATGTTGTACTGAGGTTTGAACAAAATAATGTGGGCGAAGAACTATTATACTATGTGGCACATGGAAGATTTCTAAATATCCCCTTCCTTCCATTCTTCCTTTCTGCCTTTCTTCCAACTCCCCCCTTTCCTTCCTGCTGTTCTGCTCATACAGAGATGAGAAAGTCTTTGGAGAACTGTGAATCGGGGGCCTTTTCTCCCTCTTCACTCTCCCATTGAAGTTCAAGGATGACAGTATTTATCTTCTTGTCCACGGAATGTAAACAAGCCCCAGCCTGGACAGACATTAATAATTTATACAACAAATCATATAATGTGCATTTGTAATACACGATTTACAGCCTCCCACTAACTTCAGAATTTACCCACTTGACTCCCTCCCATGTGTCAGGGGCTCAGGCTGGACACTTAAAATGCTGTGTCTAAATTATCTGTGTGCACAGACAGCACCTATAAATAGACAGGCAGTCTCTCCCCCATGAGCCTGTGTAAATGTTTGAAATTAAAAAAAACAACTAAACTACAGATAAACAATGCAGATTTTTGGAGGCCTGTTTTCTATAAAGAAAAAATAAATAATGGGAATAAAAGAGCAACAACAATAGGTATCATTTACTAAGTGCTTATTAAGTGCCAGGTACTGTGCAAAGCACTTAACAGACATAGTGGTATGTATGCATTATCTCCATTTTACAGGCAAGGCATTGAGGGTCAGGATGAGATAGTAAACTGCCCGACCTGCGTCATCAGTGAGTGCAGGTCACAGGATACAAACCCGGATCTGTCTGACTCCAGAGTCTAAAATCTGGCCCTGAAATTCTTGGAGTTCTTAAAAAAGGGTTAGTGTGTAGTTTGTATATAATAACTGTGTCCTCGGTTTGCATTTTTACCTTCCCTGAACTTGGAAGAGAAACCATCATAGTGTTAGCCCCATGATCCCAGCCCAGTGGTACATGGGGAAACTGACTCCGAGAAACAAAATAAAACAAAAAATCTGATTTGTGGCATTTGCCAATTTCCCTAGTGTAAATTCTACCATATCTAATTTCAAGCCACTATGTTTAACAATTGTCATGCGACATCCCTAAATATTTAACTGTTGGCTCTTGTGAGCCAATTGAGGTCAATTCAAGCAAAGCATTGTTCCAGTCCCATGACTGAACCAGGGATGCATCTTTTAGGGATTGCTGTCTTGTCTTTCCCTGCATGCCTAGCACAGTTGGGCCTATATAGGAAATATAGAAATGTAGTACATGTTTGTTGATTAAAACATAAACACGCAATTGGATAATAAATGAATAATCAAAACTAGAGTGGAGGGTAGGAAACATTGTCTTCAGCCCTGGATGAATAAGTACACACAATTCTCTTACTAGGAGTAAATCTGTGTATTTCTCTGCACTTCAGCATGGCAGGGAGATGATGGCCTGTTGGAGAAACTCTGCCTGGGGGTAGAGTTTGGGTACAGATGTCAAAACAACACTATCCCCTCCCCTTCCCACTTCCTGGGAGATCTGATCCATCACAAGCCCAGCTACACCGTGAGCCTGCTTTGATGACTCCTCTCCATCTCTAATGTCACCTCCACCATCAAGCCATGACCCTTGCACCTCACCGTCACTCTGGCAGTGACACTCTTCTCCCCAGCAGAGTGAGAACATCACCACACATAGTCTCACCACGCCACCTTCACTAGTTTCTCTGTTCAATTCTGAAGGTCACACTCCTTAACTTGGCCTTCAAGGCTTTGTGCGCCCTTGCCCACCTCTCCAGCCCCATCTCTTGTCACTCACTACCTTTCTGTCTGCGTCTCACCCTGGAGTATCCTTCCTTTCTGCCATAATGACTGGGCTGGAATGGCCCTTTCTAAAAGAGGCCCTGGTATCCTCACCCATCCCACCTTGTTCTTCTCCACCCTCGCATTAATCAGAATATAGACTATGCGTCCGTGTCTGAACTCCCACCCCCACCAGACTGGAAACTTCATGAGGATGGAGGCGACATCTGTTTCCGTTTTACCTCCCTGTGCCTAGCAGTGTCTGGCTCAATTTCTGCTACATCTGGAGGTTTCCTCCCAAGGCTCAGAAAGATGCATCTCTGCTGTCACCTGGGAGGCAGTGTGGCAGAGAGTTTCAGAGGCTCTGTCCTATTGTTGGATTATTAGTTGTGTGATCTTAGACACAAAATTTCATTTATATGGACTTAATTTTCTCCTGTGTGAAATGGGCATGGTGACCGTAATTCCATCTTTGCATTGTCGTAAAGATGAAATGAGGATATTTCAGTACAGAGTAAGTGCTTAAGCATGGTAGCTATTATTATTTGTATCATGAGACAAAGTGATACCTCAGCTGAAACTCTTGCCCACCTCATTCTCTGCACCAAGGAAGTAATGACTAGCTTTTATTTCCTCCCCAGTTCCCTTGGAAACCCCATAATGCCTGCTCCCTGTCTCTGAAATAAGTGATTGGTTGGGGGCTCTGTCTATTCATTCATTTATTCATTTCATTTTTTTCACTAACCAAGTATTACTTTAGCTAATACTCAGTAGTAGGTTCTGTATTTGAAGAAAATGAGAGTCCATGCCTTGGGGAATGTGGAGTCCCATGGAGGAAGGGCAAGTTCTGCATTCCTCTCTGCCTGGGGATAGGACCTTTGCTAAATAAACTTTACAAATAGCCAGTTGGGAAGTTAGTTTATAAAACAATGCACTTCTATGTGTCCTGTCCTTTGCACTTTGAAATATGAAGGGAGAGAGAGAAGGAGACAGTGTCTATTTTCCCCACACTAAATTTGGAGAAGGACCAAGGTGTGATTATGTTTATTTTATCTTTGGTGGAGCTTGATACTACAGAACAGAAATGACCAGGTTAAGGTCATGTAACCAGAAACTATTAAATCTGGGAATCTGAACCCTACTGACTTTTGCAATGGCATTTTCTGTTCTTCGAGCTGCTGACTGCTGGAAATCCGTGAAGGCAGCAGCATTGCTAATAATGCTGGTCCTGGTTGACGATGGAAATGGAAGAAGAAATTCACAGTTATGATTCCCAGGGCTGCTGTTACTTCTCCTCTAAGCATACCTACATCCTGATCTCAATTCTTATACACTTACACACATATTCACATCTTCACATATATACATAGATTTCTATAAAATTTAGTAGGGCTTCTATTTTAGCTCTTCAGGCTGTTCAGGTGTGGGCATTTTACAAATAAATTCGTGCTAATGCTGTTACCATTATTGCTGTCCCATAAATTTGACAGCACATGCAGGAAGCACCAGGTGTGTAGCACCTGAATTATAGTTACTTAGGGAACCACTGCTACCTTGTCTCTGCTGTCTCCACCTTAATGATGCCTCAGCACAGCTGCTACTGCATAAAGAATCTGTGGCCCTGCAGCCCAGCACAAGGAGCTGAGAGCCCCTATAGTGGGGTGGGAGCTCTTTTACAAATGCACAAGGATATGTGATGTAGATGCATCATTGCTGGCTAGCACTTAATCTAGGAAGAGCCTTTGAGAATTCCCTGGGTCTATGGCCTCTGCTAATCATAGTAATAGTAAGTGCAGCAGCCAACAGTGACTGAGCACTCAGTATATACTGAGCAATATACTGAAGGCTTTACATACATAAAGAGGCATAAAGAAGTTAAATAAACTTTTCCAACGATGTTAGCTAATAATTTTATCAAGCCTCTCTTATTTGCCACTGAGCTAAAAACTTCTTTCTTCAACTTAAGTAATCGTGTGAAGGGGGTATTTTAATTATTTCAGTGTTACATATGGAGACACAGAGACTTTGATACTAGCTGAGGATATTGGTACCGGCATCCTAAACTAGTAATGGACAGTGCTGGCACTTAGTCCCAGCCCTGTGGGACTCTAAGAGCCATGTTCTTAGCTCATCCTCTTCATTGACTTCTTAAGTTCACAGTGTTAAGAAATTATTGAGCTGAGTTTCAAAATTCATTTGCCTGATTGCAGAGCTCGCCAGCCTCCCATTTAACCAACTCCCCTTCACTTCCTTATGTGTGAACATAAAGTCTCCCAGAGACAGATGCCAATGCCTTGTAGAGAGAAAAGGAATCAGCTGGCCTGCTTCCTCTTCTGTGAAGCCAGCTCTGATTTTATCAAGCAAACTCCTTCCTTTCCATTCTTAGAAGGTCGTGAAGTCTTCAGTAAAACAACCAAGCAGTTGTCCTGACACAATGCAACTGTGTCTCCTCCTGACCTTCTCTCCCAGCTGGCTGTCGCCTTCAGGGGAGGGCTGTGCCTGGCTCCTTTGCAAGAACCATGATTCGCCCAAGGTCTGGCACACGACATGTGCTCAGGCAATGGTTTTTACATGACATGTCTTCTAAACTTGAAGGTCTCTGAGTCTCCTGCCAGGGATGGGGCCTTAGCAGCATCTCTCAGTCTTCTGTTTAAGTAAGTCCTGGTGTTAGTTATCCATTGCTGTGTAACAGATCACCCCAAAAGTGATAGCTTTAAAACAACAAACATCTATTATCTCTCAGTTTCTGTGGATCAGGAACCCAGGCACTCTATAATTGGCCCTCCAGCCCAGACTTTTCAGGAAGTTGCTGTGAAATTGTTAATCAGGGCTGCTGTCACCTCGAGGTTCAGCTGAGGAGGGGTCTGTTTCCCAGCACACTCACGTGGCTGTTGGCAGGATTCAGTTCCTCGGGAGCTGTGAGCCAGAGACAGTCCTCACCTTCTTGGCATGTGGGCTCCACAGAACTGCTCTCAACCTGGCATCAGCTTTACCAGAGCAACAAAAGTGAGAAGAGCCAGAGAGAGCATGAGAAAAATGGAAGTCTGTCTTTTGTAACCCAACATTGGAAGTGACATTCCACAATCTTTGCTATATTCCATCTTGTAGAAGCAAGTCACTAGGGGATGGGATTAAACAAGGATGTGGACACCAGGAGGCAAAGACCATTGGGAGCCATTCAGAAGCCATGTGCCTTGGTCCTCCTGTCCCTTTCCTTTTGTCCAGACTTCATATTTCTTTCATTTCAGGTGACAAATGCTAGCTCATGTCCATAAACTGGACGAGTGACTTACCACCAAGCTTCTTGTTCTCTCATTCTATCCAGGATGTTCTTCAGCCTCCTCTGATATTTGTATAGGCTGCCTTTGCAGAGTAAGATTCTTCTCTTGGCCCCCAACTCCAGAAGTAGATGTTGTAGGTCTCATCCTTTGCCACAAGGTCTTCAGAGCCTGATATACCTGGTGGTTCACCCTTTGGGATTATGAAGTCCCTGCTGGATCCCCAGCACCTGACAATGCCTGGCACTTGTAGGTGCTTTCCCACATTTTGGACAAAGGGAACGAAATATATATTTCAGATTTGCATGATGCCAGGAGTGCGGGCCTAAAGGGCTGGAGACATGGTCTAGGATAAAGTCCACTGTCTTTGTGATGGACAGCCACTTCCTTTGTGAGCTGATCCCTGCCTCACTCTCTGGCCCAGGCATCCTCAAACTATGGCCCGTGGGCCACATTCGGGTGTTTTTGCCCGTTTGTTTTCTTACTTCAAAATAAGATACGTGCAGTGTGCGTAGGAATTTGTTCATAGTATTTTTTTAAAACTATAGTCCAGCCCTCCAACGATCTGAGGGACAGTGAACTAGCCCTCTGTTTAAAAAGTTTGAGGACCCCTGCTCTGGGCTCTTCTGCCCATCCTGTACAGCATATGCCTGATATGCCACTGCTCCAGGTTATGTGTCGTGCTCTTCTGTCTGCTTCTCCTGAACCGCACATCCCCTGTTTTTCTACCCAGCTAAGTCTCATGTATGTTACATGCCTCAGCTCTCAGTCATCATTGTGTGACCTGCGCCCCCAACCCCCGGATTAGGGGCTTGCTGATCCACACTAACCACTGCACCTCCGTGTTGAGTGTGGCCTACCACCTCAATGACATTGAAACCTTCGATGGCTCTGTTCTCTGCATCCCCAGCTTCTAGCACAGAGCTCGGTGCAGAGCAGGCTCTTAATGAATGTGTGCTGAATGAATGGAGGGGTGGGGTGAGAAGCCCAGCTCGGGGAAGGGATTTGCTCAAGGTTGCACAATTAGCAATGGCAGAGTCCTTATTTAAGTTTGGGCTCCAGACTCCCAGAATAGACAGAGCTCTTAGCACAGCCCTCCGGCACTTTCTTGACACTAAAAAACGAGACAGAAAGTGGGTCTAGAATGGCCCTTGGGCAAAGACCAGTACTGTTCTTTTGGAGGTGGCATATTTAAACCAGCAGGCTTGAAAGGTTTAAGCCCAGAATGGCAGCCTGAAATGGGTAGAGGTTTCCGTGCAGAAATGTGTTTGGACAGACAGGCTTCACAGAACATTTTTTCCTCTTTTGTTTTTTAATTCTTTTATCCTCTTTTATATTCCCTCCTCAGAGGTCTAAAAAGCAAAGCTGTTTATCTCCAGATGGCTGTTTAAACACAATGCAGACGTGCTTTTGCTGAGATGTTAGTGGTCTGAGGAGGAGGCAATGGATTGGAAAAAGAGAGGGAAAAAAAATGCCCCTTAATTTAAGGAGCTGAGGATGGATGTGTTGATTCTAATAAAGTCTCCAAGGGCTTTGCTGCTGAACCCCTACACCGAGGAAAGGGCGGAGTCATCTGGCCCCTGCAGGTCCCAGTGCTTTCCTTTGCCAGAGGAAAGGTTTAGGTGCTGAGCAAGAGTCTTGGGACCCACCTGCTGAGGCCAGAGCTCCTTGTAGTTTCTTAGACCTGCATGGGGCATTGATGGTAAACAAGCCCCGGTAAGAACTGAGAAGAACACGGATGCTGCTGGGGTCAGGCGGACCTGGCTTGAATCCCAGCCATTGTGACTGTTTGTACAACTTGAAAGACATGTCTGAGCTCCAAGCGCTTCATCTTCCTCATCCCTAAAATGGAGATAATGGTATTTACCTTGGAGGATTGTCTTAAGGAGCAAGTGGAACGGCACACGTCCAGTGCCTCGGCCCGTGGCTTAACTCACAGTGGTTGCTCACGCGGGGTGTCTGTTTCCTTGTTCTCGCTCCACGTGTGCATGTCTTCTGCGACGTCCTTATCAGGAGGCCTCTCTGACTGAGCCTTCCTGCTTCAAGGCTAAATATCCTAAGTCTTTCATCTAGGTGTCCTCTCCTGACATGACATTCGGTCCAATCCTGGTGACGCTGTCCTCAGAACGTGGGCCGCTTGTTTAGAGCATCCTGTTGAGAGCATCACCCGGATCTGAGTTGCGTTACCAGCTCTGAAGCTTACTAGGTGTGTGACCTTCAGCAAACCACTTCTCTTCCCTGAGCTCATGTCCTTTACCTATAAAATGGGAATCCAAAGATTGTCATGAGAAACAAATTAAATAAGGGGTGCAAAGAGCCCGGCAGAGGCTTAGCACTTAGTAGGTGCTCTGCACGTGTTTGGACCTTTTCTTACTGTTAAACTCACTATCCTCTGGTCTGCATGGTCTTTCCACCACTTCTGACCCATCTTGAATTTATTCAAGTGGTGTCTTGAATACATAAGTCAGTGTTTACATTTATTGGTCTAAAATTTAATGATGATGATGATGATGAAAGCTACTATTCATTGAGCTCCTGCTGTGTAGTATATATTACACTATTTAATCTTTTTAATCACCCTATGGAATGCATGTTATTACCATTTTACAGATGAGGAAAGTGGGGCCTGATGAAAGTCAACCAGAAAATGACAGAGCTGGGATTTGAACCCATGTTTCTCTAACTCTAAAGTTCTTTCCATTGCTGTTATCTACTGTGCAGCAGCCTGTTAAGGTCATTCTGTGGGACTATTTGGGTGTGGTTCATCTTGATCATGTGTTGGCATTGACCGAAATGTCCTAGGTGGGGCCATCTAATATTCAGTTACCTGTGGGATATTGTGGCCAATGCCATAGGCAACAAGAGAGGTGTTAAATGCACTGCTTTTGTTCTAGGAGCTATTGGTTAAGGAAGGAAAAGATGACAACTACCTCAAGTGGTGAACATTGTCATGGGAGCTGGGCAGTTGGGATGCACATCTGGCTCTAGGCAATCTGACTTTAGCCAAGGCTGTTCTGTCCTCCTAACCTTGAGCTTGACGGGTTACGCTAACTGATCTAAAGGGGCTCCTCCAGCTCTGCTTTCTGTGGCTTCATGGTTATTTCCTTCATGTGGGAGTCAAATGACAGAATCTGTGTTTGGAAAAAAAGAAGGACAGGGAATCTGTTTTCCATCTTCAGAGCCCCAGAGGCTATCTTGGAGAGGAGGGGTGGAGACGAATTGTGGAACTCTTGAGGGAAGGAATATGTTCATCTGGTTATGGTTGTAAGAGCAGATTTTCATTCCATGTTGACATAGGTCTCAGCTGAAGGTTACCAGTGAAAGGAATTTGCATAGTAATGTTCAACACGTGTCACTTCCCTGCTCCTGCTGTCACAGACCTTTGGAGAGTAGAGCTGTGACTTTTTCAGCAAGTTCTAAGAACAGAAGAGCTAGCAACATGCCTTTCATGGAAATGGGAGAAGGCTGGTTCTGGTCTTACTTGGTAGCCATGGAAACTCATGGCTGCTCTTTCGCTGTGTCCCTTAGCACCCACCACTTGGTCCTTAGTCTTCTTTGCCACTCTCCACTCCATCAGTGGTATGGGCTGAATATGGTGCTGCATCTACACAGCCAACAGACTAAGGGCTAACACAAGGATCCCACACCAGTGTCCGAAAAAATAATTTTGTAAGTCAGTACCAGCTGATTGGTGGTCATCTGTAAATATGAAACCCAGCTGCCCCCTTTCCTTTCTTTCCCCCCCTCATTTATTTCTCTGAGCCTTTCTAGAACTTTAGCTCTTTTGAATTATCTTCTCTACTGCTTCTCATTCTGCACACTGCAATTTCATCAATTGAGTACAGCATCTTTTTCCTTCTGCTAATGCATTCCATCAGCCTGCTAAATATAGGTTGAATAGTTTCTAACCTCCTGCACTGGCCTCTTGTACTTGCCTCTTCTCCTCCTTTGCACGTATTTTCCTATGACTTTAAAACTGTATTTTCTTCTAACACTTGGAAACCAGGAAAGTACAGACACTGGAATCAGACAAGATGGACCGTGAAAATTTCCTCTGCCAATTCCTAATAAACAGCTAAGTCTTTATTTTCCCATTTTTAAATGGAGGTAGTAGCCCCTGCTTTGCAAGGCTGTTGAGAAGTTTAAATAGGATAATGGACATGTAATCTTTAACATGGTGCCTGGCATAAGGGCAGCAGTTCATTATTGAGAGATGCTAATATTACTAACGACCACCTTTGTATAAATTATTAAACTAGATCAGTGTTTCCTGACCTTGGTCCATAGAACAATGGCTCTGCAACGTATCAATACTTTAAGGAAACATCAGGTTAAATTCTGCTAAACAGAATTAAATGCAAGCCTTTTCAGAGATTTTAATATCAGATATATATCCAGGCACTTTAAGAGGGGAATACAGAATGCAGCCAGTCTCAGAACTTTGTGAACATAGAAACATTTTCTTTTCAAGATGCATCTTGTTTTGTGAGAAATACTGCACTGTCTCTTTGGGGCATTTAGATGCATTTGTGAGAACAATGGATCAGGAATCAGAGGGTGTAGATTCTAATACTACCTCTGTACCCAACCAATGAGACCAAGACCAAACACCAGCAGCACAATGTCATGAAAGGAACCTTGCATTTGTCTGGTGTTTGAACATGTGTTCACTGTTAAGTCTCTGATTCCTCATTTATCTGTTGGGGATAACAGCAATACCTATTGCCTAGGATTTTGGTGAAGAGTTAATGAGATATTTGAACATAATTTGTAAACTAATTAAAACTAAAAGATTATGGCACTATGTCATCTTCATCACCAACACCATTGTCACCATCTCCCTTGTCACTATCTTGAAGTTACCTTTACATGTGTAGGTGCAGCTACCTGTAAGTGCCACAGGGGACTCCAAATAGCCAGCTGTCTGTAGCTCCACTTAGCATCTGTTGCCGGTGGCTTTAGCTTCAACTGGGTACCACAATCCAAGCCTGCACTACGGAAACTCTCCTTATCCAAGCATCAGAGCTAGCCAAAGGTGGCCCCCAGTGGCCTCACAGGTAATGATTTAGTCCCAAGTAGCGCAGTGAGCTGGCTGAGGCCATGTAGTGTTTTCTGGGGCCAAAGTAAGAAGGCAAACAACCCTCTATCTCACCCCTCTTACCTTCTGCCATTCTTTTAAAGTTCCTTCTGGTGACGTGGAGACTTTCTCTCAAAGACCCATAGTAAGCACCAGGTGGGATGACGGGGCCATGACGAGTCCATCCATGGCCACCACAGGTCCACAGGCCAGGCTGAGGTTGGTAAGGAGCTCATCAGTTAGAGTTGTTGCTTCTACTCTGCTCAGACTATACTGAGCAGGTGGATGGGGTTTTTTGTGGAGGATAATGGTTAAGAGCTTGGACTCTCATGTCAGATGGTGTTTCATTTCAGCTCTATTACCTTTGGATGCCATGGTCTTTTGGCCTCCAAGTGGCAGCTTCCATTTCCTCATATTATAAAATGTGGGTGATAATAGAAATCATCTCATGAAGTTTCTGTGATGATTAAATTAGATACTACATGACCATTTTTTAGCTATATATTGTCTGGCACATAAGTTAGGGGTTATGTTAGTGGTAGTGATGATGATGATGATGATGATGATGATGATGATGATAACATTCTTTACTAGGAAAGCCATCTTAAGAAAAGCAAATTTATGCAAAGTATGATAAAGAAGACTCAAAATGTGACTTTAGAGAAATAATGTAAAGCTAGCAGCATTTAGTTTGCAGGAAAGAAAGCTCAAGGCAACCTAATCACAACATTTAACTAACTAAATAGGTACCTTGAAAAGCAGTATTGGATGCATCCTATTTAATTTGGATACCTCATAGAGTGATATTCTAGGGCTATTTAGACATTGAGCTGTCTGAGAACGTAACTGATGCTTGATAGGGCTTGAATTTTCTGTCTTTGCAAGTATGCAGATAAGAGCTAGATGAACACTTGCCCAGATCTTATACAGGACAAACCTATGGCAGATGAGAGACTGGGGAAATTACGTATCATTTAATGACTACCATGGATTTAAGAGTGCTAAAACCAGAGAGCACAGGAGACTAGTTCATGACAGAGATAGAGAAGGGGATGGAGGGAGGCATGACCCAGGTGGGAAAAATGACGGAAAACATGTCCTGTACAAAGACATCATACTGAAGCAGCGCATGGGGAATCCAGACATAACAGACAGGCCGAGCATATGGGGTCACATACCCTAGAGTTTCGGAGAAAGCCCCGTTCTCAAATATTCTTTCTTTCTCCCTCCAGCATGACACTTGCTCTTGTCCGACAATGTGTCCCAATTTTTGTTTCCAGAAAAACATCAGAGAAGCACAGAGACCCTGGACTCAGGTGCTGGAGGACTCTCATGAGGCACTCAGTGAGGTCAATGAAGCGCTCCTCAGTCTGCAGTGGTCACCCAGCTATGCAGGCAGATCGGCAGCCTCCGCAAGGGCTCCTTGTGTGATTTCTGACCAGGGAGGGGCCAGTCCTTGCCAGGGAAAGTGAATGGGGGAACATTTTTCCCCCCTAAACATTTGTCTAGAAAACAAAACAAAACAAAACAATGACAATGTTTGAATACATTTTTTGGTAGAAAGGGAAACGACATTTAAACATTCATTCATTCAACAGAAGCTTATTGAGCATCTACTACATTCATCACTGGAAATAATAGGATGACATAAAATATGAGGTCTGGCATGCAGTAGTTGCACATAAATCACTACTTATTGAATGAATTAATTCCCAGATAAGGACATTGAGTCTCAGAGCAATAAGGTGACTTGTCTTCAAGGGCCAGCAGCTAAATATAAAAGCTGGAATTCCAGAATAGGCAGAAGTATCACATGTCCTGCTGATGCCCATGTAGATGCCAAGTGCCGGGCACTGAGGTTTTAAGGAATGAGATAGAAGGAAAGACACAAAGAGCTAACTGAGCCCTTAGTATTTGTCCAGAACAGTGCTTAGTGCTGTAGTTATGATTTCTCATTTAATCTACACAGCTTCTCTACCAGTTAAAGATTGTTGTTGCCATTTTATAGATTGGAAAACTAAAGTTCTGAAAGCTTAACTTGCCAAAAGTTAGACAACTATCAAAATGGAACAGCTTGGATTTAAATCCCCATGTCTAAAACCAAAGCCCAGCCTCTTCCCCCTGTCCTCAGTGACATTTTCACTTGCTGGACTCTTCCATCCTCATGTCTTGGGTTCCTAGAATCCCTGTCCCTCACCCCAACCACATATGCCACTTAAAGAAATAAATTTCCTCTCAGTCTTGGACCTAGTCCCTCGTGCTTCCAAAATACCAGGAGGAAAGAATCAATGATAGTGTAGTAGCTTTGAGTTTTCTACACACAATGGTCTGATGGGGTTAGATCTATTTTCTTCATTGTAAAATGTGATTGATTCGATTCCAAATTTAACTTAAATTTGATTTTCTTCTCTCAACCTGGCATTTCCAAACCAAGAATCAATCAAACCCCAAATTATAGGCAGTGTGTGGATCAACAATGCTGAGTTATTTCCAGTTGACTTTTTCAAGTGATGCATTTTATGCCATTCTCTGCTGCTGTGAAAGGAGTTGAGGGGTAAGAGGAAGGGGAAATGAAAGGGAAATTAGATTATTAACTTTCTCCAGTCCCGGCAATCAATAGGCCCTGGAGGAATTCTGTCCCTGCAGCACAGTTCATTCTCCTGTAAGTGATGGGGAAGTGTGGGCCGGGGAGAATTGTGACATCAGCCTTCTGAGGGTACTTGTGTTATAAGACCAGCAACTATCATTCATTTAGCTCTTTTCTCCTGCTAATTATATATGGTATCTTATTTTGCTATAACATCGGCTCTGAAAGAAGACCACTGTTCCCCTTTTTTCTGGATTGAGATTTTTTTTTTTTCTTATGAGGGTTGGATCGATTGCCAAGTGGCTCACAGAGATTTTGTGGTTAAGATAGGATTTGAACATACCTGTGTCTGACTTCAAAGGCCACACGTACTGCAACTACACAATGGTGTCCTGGGACCCTTACTCTGTGATGAAGTGGGAAATAGCATGATGCAGGGGAAAGGATGGGACAGGGATGATTCTAGTCCAACCTCTGTCACATGCAAACTGGAGTACACGTAGGCAAGTCATACAATCACTCTGTACCTCTGTTCTCTGCAAAGCAGGGATAGTGGGAACAGTGTGCTGTGATGATTAAATGAGGTAATTCTCCCCCACTAACATGTGAGCTTCACGGACATTGGCTGCCTTCTTTCACCGTTATTTCTCCATGCCTAGAACAGTGCCCAGAAAGAGTTGATGTTGAATAAAAACTGGTTGGACGGATGGATGACTGGATGGATGGATAGATGGATGAGTGCCAGCACCATGTGGTTCTCTTTTCTGTCTCTGCTTCCTTATAATGGCAGTGCAGTGCAGAGCCTGCATGGGGAGGGGGTGGGTATTATGGGATAGATAGTTTCCACCTTATGGCTATCTACAACCCCTACTCAGAGCTAGGTGCATATACTCAGTCCCTGGGCCAGGAACTCTTAGGAAGTCACCTTTGTTTTAGTCCCACTGTGAAGTTTCTGCCAGGTCCAGTTGCCATGGCAACTCCCCCAACCCAGGTGGCTGCTCCTTGGGCATCTGGCCTTAGTGCAAACTTGACCTGCCTGCTTTCTTCCTCCTGGACTTCAGAGACAACTGGGGATGGGAGGGTGGATGGTTCAGGCCTTCTCTGAGTAAATGGTTGCCCCAGGGTGCTGCTCATTCCCATCTCCTTCCCACTTTCTTCTTCTTATGTCCTTCCATTTTCTCCTTATTCTTTTTGTCTTCTGTTTCTGTAAAGAATAATGCAGCTCCTGATATCTTCTGGTAATAACAAAGACGTAAATAAGTCCTGGTTTCTGCTATTAATGATGAGACAAATTCCTATATCTATTTTGGAAATTACCATTTACCAAGGGCCTGCTGTGTGCCAGAAACTGTGCTAGGCATTTGACATTTACTGTCTCATTTAGTTCTCACAACACGCTTGAAGGATAAGTCATTTTATTACTATTTTCTAGGTGAGAAAACTGAGAGCCAAAAAGCTGATATGAATTTACTCCCCACGTTGAGTCTTAACGACCCTGGGTTACTGTGCAGGTTTAAATGACATAGGAGATGCAATTAGTCTAGCAAGGGCCCAGGGAGGGAGTATGAGTAACTCCATTCCTAACGCTCAGCCCTCCTCCCCCAGACCAGAAAGCAGACCTGTGAAGCCTGGCTGGTATTTCTGGTCGTTGGTTAATTAGCGAAAGGAATGTCTTGGGCACATCCGTCTCTGTTGCTGTGTGGGCCGGGAATGAGAAATAACTTTTGCAGGGATCCACAGGATGCTACTGTCCATGACTCATTGTCCAGAGAATCCACTCCCCAATGCCAGGAGCTTCTCACTACCTTTCACACCTCATCCTCTGGACCCATTTCACCTTCCCAAGATGTGCTCATGCTGGACTTATCCTACATCTTCTTCCCCCCACCCCAAATAGACTCCATAGGAAACTCAGTGCTTCTACTCACTGCTATTGGGGGGCTGGGAAGTCACTAAATAAATAGGCCTGGGGTAATATGTTGACTTTTTAAGGTGAAATCTATGCAAAGCATCAACTCCTAGTACATCTTTATAGTAGATAACAGTAATGTTGGCTTGTTTATGCTATTTGGATACTCAAATATTGATATTATAAATATTTTATTTATTTATATTTATAAATATAAAATATTTATTATAAATATGCATGAAACATATTCTTGTGGCACTCAGATAAGAGATAAAACAGGTTCCTTTTTTTTTTGCAGTCATTTTAGGTTTTAGGGATTTCTCATTTCCTGACACCACACCCATCTTTTTTTATTCAATTTACTCTTTTATTTAACATTTATTGTACAACTATAACAATCAAGAAGGCATGAACAGGTCTTACCAGAAGCTATGCATTGTCTTAGGATAAAGAATAAAGACAAGGATCTTGTTCTTAAATTAAGTGACTTCCGGGTCCCAAGTGGTCATCTTGGCATGGGAGACAAAAGGTGGTGAAGGTGGGATCTCCTCCCTCAAGCAGCTGACCCTTTATTATTAAAAATAGCTTTCCATGCAACAATCCCAAAGTGTGCTGTCATAAAAGCTCTTGTTCTGGAACCCATCAGTATGGCCATGCTGGTTCGCATAGTTTTTGATTGGTTAGCACCTGTGCCATGCTGTTTGCTAAGATTGTTACTATCATTTCTAGAAGTGGTCATGCATATATTTACTGAGACTCTACTACATGCCAGACACTGTGCTCGTCACTGGGATGCAATGGTGAACAAAAGACACTGTGCTTACCTTCAAGGAGTTGACTGTCTATTTAATAGACTCTAGTGGCTGGAATAAGGTATTTTGGGAAACATGACAAACGTAGGTAGCTTTCCTGCCAAGAGTGTGAGGTATTTGCATTTATTATGAATTTCAAAGAGTGATGGGTAGAGGAGGAAACAAAGGGATGTCTCTCTGAAAGAAACAATGCCTATAATAATAGTAACATGATGAAGGTGTCGATTGGAGGGACACTGCACTAATCCAGCCCTGCTGCCCCTGGGCCAGGTAGGAGAGAGCTGAGGTGGTCTGAGTGTAGAGACTGGCCATGAAAGGCTTCAAGTGCCCCTCTAATGAGCATGGACCCCATTCTGTGACCAGATGCAGTAAAACAGCTCGAGCGGTTTCAGCAGGGAGTGAAGTGGACAAATATGTTCGCACCTCCCTTCTCCCACAAGCAAATAGACAATGGAAGAGATGAAGGGAGGAGGTGAAAATGCTAAGGACATGGAAGACATAGGACTGCAAGAGGCTATAAAGGAGGAAGATAGAAGATGGAATGATAACGTCTAAGTTTCTGGCCAGTCTAAAGGAAGGTGCTCTCAATAAGCTAGGGAGCCCAGGATGGGGAGGAGGGAACTTTAGGGAGAAGATAATTTGCTCTGTTTTGAACAGGTTATATGTGACATGCTCATGGGATAGCCACAGAGCAATGTCCAGAGGGTTTGGGGATGAGAGTTTGCTCAAAAGAAGAACCCAACAGGTAAAAGACAGTTGGAAGGCATTGCTCTGAAACTGGTAAGCACAACCTTGAAAGGAGATGTGCAGAGCAGCAAACCCTAAACAATGAGAAGCAAAGGAGAGCTCAGGACAGACTCCACACATTTTCTTTGCCAACCCAGTGTCTTCTAGCTATGCAGATCCAATCTGCTTTTTTCTATTGCATCCATAAAATTGTCTTTAATTTTCCCAGCCAAGCCACCACTCCCCATCCTCTGCCCTCTTTTCTAGGTCTTGACATAATTTGTCTTGGAATCTAACTAGCTGCGGATAAGCTTGCCTTTCCCACCTAGCCTATAAACTCCTGAAGAGCAGAGGCTATTCTTATTCTATTCTAAATGTGTCTCACATAGTAGCTGCTCAGTAAATGCTTGTGAAATTGATTAGATTGATGAGTTTCTAACTGTGAAATCCTTCTAGATGATGGGCATTATATATGCATTGTGCTGTGTGATCATGCCAACAGCTGTGAGATGTTTATTGTTATGCTCATTGTACACACAAGAAAACTGAGATTTGGAGAATGGAGCAGGTCACCAAGTCAGTAGGGGCTAAATCCCAGATTTGAATCCAGAACTATCTAACTCCAAAGTCCATACTCATTCCTCTAGGCTCCAATGCATTCAGCAGCCTGGTGTCTTCTCACTTGCTTGTGAAGAGACTGGAAAGACTTGCTATTATCAAGAATGACCAACCAAATTGGCAAGAGAGCAGTGAGTTCTCTGCCGACAGTTTTCAGGAAGCTTGTTTCTTTTATCTTTACCAAAAAGAATGATAAGCCCATTTTGCAGAGAGTTAAGCCAAAGCCCCCAAAAGAGGCCACTGAGGTGTTATAGCAAACACAAAGCTTAAAAAATATGTGCATTTTTTAAATTTTATTTTGCTTGATTTTCCCACTTGGAAAATAACAAGATCCCTAAACTCCATGACATCCCCATTTCCTCATTTCATGGAATTATGTGTCTTTGTGTGTGTTTGTGTTATTAGGTTTGCTGAAAAGCCCGATGAACAAGACAGCCCTGACACTGATTGCTGTGAACTCCTGCATCCTGGCCATGGTGTGTGGCAGCCAGATGTCCTGTCCACTCACTGTGAAGGTGACGCTGCATGTACCTGAGCACTTCATTGCAGACGGTAAGAGCCGAGCATCAGAGGTGCCCTGTACCCACTCAGCACCTTGCACCCCTGGCTGGTGAAATGTCTCCATGCATGGCCCAACCTCAGAATTATACTATATATATTACGGGGGAAAAAAGAAGCATCCAAAGACCTTGGAAGAGGACTTTATCATTTGGAGTCCTGGATTATTTGAATTAAATGAAAGACTGTTTTTATCCTATGTGCAAGTCGTTAAATAAAGGAAGAATTCAAATGTGAGTGCAGAAAGATTGAGCTACTTCAGAGAACCTACTGGTTCTCATCATCCTTGTGGACCCTATTCCAAACCAGAAATTCCCCTCAAAGAGTATTTCTAATGAAAAGCATAGGACAAGGAAGATCATATGAGCTGTGTTGGAATTTCCTGAGTGTCCTAGATCATAGTAATATCTCATTGCCTGTAAATGTCCTTTATTTTACCATTTCCTTTTTACCCAATTAAATTGGATTAATGAGACACTGTAGTCACCATAGTCATTAGCAAAGCATGGTCCAAGATACTTATTAAGGCGCTTGATATCTATTGCAAAAGTGCCCTCCAGAATAAAAGTGGCTCCAGTTTACATATTCCAGCAGAGTATGTATGTACCTGTTTCCCCAGACCCGTCGTCTCACATGGTATCACCATCTTTAAATGTATTAAAGTTCAGTGAAAAAATAATAAAGAAGGTATATCATGAGTATGCATCTTAATGAATTTTATATTTTAATTTTTTGTACTTCTTAATGTATCCATCTTGATGAGTTTGAAGGTAAGATTATACTCATAAAATGATCACCATAGTCAACAGCATAAACACAACCATCACCTTTAAAAGTTTCCTCTCTTCCTCTTTTTGTTTTTTGTAATGAGGCCACTTAACACAGGATTGCATAGGAGTCCAACCTCATCAAACCATAACACATTTCCAGAACCTCAGAATGTTTCCCCTGCCCCCTTTCAGTGAATACTCCCCAGAGGAAATTGACTTTCTGTCTTCAAGCACCATATTAGTATCACTAATTTTTAAGACTATTTCCCCACTGGATATATAGTGAATGTTCTTGACATCCTTCCTCTCTATTTTGTCAGCCTCATCTCAATGTAACTCAGTTTCATCTCCAATGTTCAAGTTCCAATGTTCAGAACTTAGCATTATCCCTCAGTGTGTTCTGACCAGAGCAAAGTGAGACACTTACCCTCTTTCTCTGAAACACCCAGACTTCTACTAATGCATGAATACAAGGGAGGCATTAATAATCAACTGAATGTATATGAAATATGCTTTGTTTTCACTTGGACTGCAGATAAGTTTATTATTTCTTATTTTATATACATCCAGTTGATTTTTGGACTTACATACAAGAGTATTGGTTCATCCCTGTCAGATTAATGCATGTTGCACCTAAGACAGGCAAACATATGTGAGAGATTTCAAGGATGGCAGAGGGAGGCAGAAGAAAGAGGACAAGTAGGTTCACAGAGCTTGGAGCTGGAAGAATTGCCAGAACCTGGGTGTGGCTGGAAAATGGGGGTGAGAGAGTAGGAATGATGATCACTGAGCATGGAAAAACAATGGGGTAAGTTTTGACCACTGTGGAAGGCATGTCCCCTGCCTTTTATCCCTCACCTGTCACTGTAGAATGTTAGTCCTTAAAAACATTCAAATTTTAAATATTTATTTTCATACATTAGAAATGGAGGTCCTGAAAGAATAACTTGCTCAAGGTCATGGTAAAATAGTTTCATGGCTAAGAGCACAGGCTTTGGAATAATACAAACATGAATTCAAATATGTGTTCTGTTGTCTGCCACTTCTGTAGCCAAGTACGAGACTCACTCTCTCTGAGCCTTGGTCTCTGCATCTATAAAATGGGAGTAACAGTAGTACCCATCTCATAGGGTATTAGAAAGACTGCAACTCCTGCTTCTTTTTCATGTTTGTCAAATTCTCAGATAGCATGTGGCTAGGAAATAGCAACATCCAGGGATTACCCAAGAAAGCTGCAAACAGTCTTGATGGTTTTGAAGCAAGTCTACAATGTGGTGAATTAAATGGTGCCCTTTCTACATGGTCCCTATTCTGATCTATCACAGACTTAAAATTTTATAACACCCTATGGACTTGTCTGATTCTGCCTCTAGACTGTAATCTCTATGAAAGTAGGAGTTGTGTCTTCAGTACAAATATCATATCCTCAGTGACAAGCCCAGTGCCTGGTCCGTAATGGATGTTCAGTAAATATGTGTTGAGTGAAGGAAAGTCACCTGAATCAAAGCAGAATTGGTAATGGTTCTGTGGGATTCTTCTACTAGATCTCTAAGCACAAAGGGGGAACCGAGTCAAAGAAAAATGAGACAGATAATGTGTAGAGATCACAGATGTTTTAAAACATACCCAAGATTTGTTCCAATTGAGTAAAACACACAGACATGGAAATGACTGTTGTGAAACGAGAAGTTTTTTCACGCATAGATCTCAGATATAGGATGCACAGTGCACCATGCAGAGCCACATGGGAAAGCGGTGGGATTGATCAGGAGGCTGGAACGAGTGGAAAGCATGGTCAACAGCCTGTATTGTGGTTACTGCAGGAAGGAACAGGTGAGGTGGGGTAAGCAGGGTAGATAGGATTAGGATTGGCTAGTTTGAATAATTTTAGCAGGCTCTGGGGTTTAGGGACTGGCCCCAGTTGCCTGGTGTCGGGCCCTGGGGTGATTAGGGAAGTGGAATATTGCCTCCTGGAGTGTAAAAGCAGATAGAGGAGATGGTTGGAATATGGGCTCTGGATACTAGAGCATCAAGAATAGAGAAAAGAAGAATATGTAGTTAATACAAAAGAAAGTTGGAAATAATTGTGGAGTGTACAAGTCCTGGAGATGCAATGGAGCAGGCACAGCAGCTAGCATTGAGAGGACCGAGCCCGCAGTATCTCAGGCTCTAGGCATAAGGGAATCCCCTCCCTGACATGCTCTAATGTCTCGGTTAGCAATGTGCCCTTTGAAATGAAGCAAGTTTTGGCTTGGATCTCAGTTCCCTTGCTTACTTACACTGTGTAACAAAGAAGAGTCAAGTAAGCTCCCTGAGTCTCATTTTTCTCATCTGTAAAATGGGGATTATCTTAAGATGACTGGCATAATGTGTACAAAGTGCCTAGTAGCATATCTAAAACATGGTGATAGCTCAATAAATGGTAACAGTACTCTTATTCTTAAAATAACTTGTAGAGAAAGAGACTTTTGAAGCTAGAGCATGGCAAGGCAAGAACATATAGCACACTAAGTAAATTAGCTATTCTCAGTGAGGTTAATGGAACAGGGAGTACATCATGTGCCCTCTCCAAGTGGAAGTGACTTTCCCACTCGAAGACATTAACACTTGAAGAGCCTCAGTCCCTGGGGATTGGCAGGAATCCTGAGAGTAGCCAGCACTGGCTCTTGAAGTCAGGTAGAGGCTGTCGGGTAATTCCAGCCAAGCTCACCTTCCCCAGCACAGTCCCAATGCCTCATGCGGCAGAAACTCCATGGACATTGCTCATCTCATTCCCCCAGCAGCTCTCCATAGTGGTCTTGATTATCCACATTTGACAGATATGGAAAATGGGGCTTGAAGAGGAGTAGAATCCAGTCTTCTGTGAGGATAGAGAAAAATCTAACAAAGGACAATTTTTATAGATTGTACTAGTGGGGTTCCTAGCTCTGATTCCTGGAGATATGAGGGCATTACATAGCGGGAAAAGAGGGAAAGTTATGGTGGTGCCTATTTTTTGAAAGCTTGGCATTACTTAGCATTGCTAGTTATAAATGTATTGCAATCTAAAAAAATATAGTAACCCAGATAGAAAGCGTACCATTCGATCATATGTTTATATATATGTAGACACCCAGGTCACAACATTGGCCCACTAAGACCGCTGGCTAAGTTTTAAAAAACAAAAAAATCTTAATGAGACCTGTCCAGATGTGAGTAGGAGCTCCATTTAAGACAAGGTCTCCCAAGGACCATGGCCAGGGTAGCTCTCATACTCTCTCACCCTCCCTAGGAATCTAAGCTACCAGGGGGCTGGCCCTTACTTAGTAGAGAGCTCTCAGCCAGCCTTCTACATTGAGCTGTCCATGGTGCTGGAGCGTTGGATGGGACTGAGTAATGGGTCCTGTCTTCAGGGAGAAAATGAATTCTGCCCTTGTGTTACT
This sequence comes from Microcebus murinus, assembly GCF_040939455.1. Classification (NCBI taxonomy): domain Eukaryota; kingdom Metazoa; phylum Chordata; class Mammalia; order Primates; family Cheirogaleidae; genus Microcebus; species Microcebus murinus. The sequence goes on along the minus strand of NC_134115.1, from coordinate 77,184,394 downwards.
GCGCAGTTATACTCGATGCTTAGTGCCCATTATAGGGAAAGGGTCAGTATGACATAGCACTTGTCCAGAGCCCAGCTGGCAAAGGCAATACATACTGACATAGTCCCTATCTAAACCCTTGGCAAATCTCACCCACCCCTCTTTTTGTCTGGGCTTCTTCAAGGCTGCCGGTGGCTTTTTGCCCTGCTAAGCACACATTGAAGAGATAGAACATGTCTGCATCTAAACTTACTGAAGTTAGCATTGCTTCTCCTGCTGTGGCCCATAAATCATCTGTATTTAGGTCATCTGGGCTGTTAATTCCCAGAACTAGCAAGTCAGGTTCTCTGAGGGTAGAAACCACTTATTGATATTATTTATGAGAACTCCAGGTGGTCACTTAAAAGAATTTGAGAGCTGTGTCAATATTTCTGCAAGTGTTACTTTCATTTCATCTGACATAGACATATGTGATCACTCTTTGAGACCCACCGGGATCTTCATAAGGGTCTTTAATGAGGCTCTTTGGTTTCTTCCATTTTTTACTTTATGAATGCCATACTAACAGAGCTGTCTCATAGTATAACTCCAGTGATTGTCCATAGCATTGACTACAATGTGAATGGCCAACCTTTAAGGTTTATAACATACTATCCCTCATCACACGGGTTTGGGCTTCATCAAAATTGCCATGCAGGTAGCATTACTGATAAATGGTTACTGGTTAAAATTAAAAGCCTATCTTAGCTGAGGTGCATCCCCTGAGACTTCCAATGTAAGTCAGGATATGCCTTTGTTAGGTACCTAATGACCTCTCAAAGAAATGGTGGAAGAGAATCATTCTATAAGAAGAGTTAAAGGAACCTATATATGAAGGAAACATAATATTATCAACCAGGTCTGCTATATATCTGGCAGTGTACAAAGCACTTTCCATAGAGTTCTTCATTCAGTTCTCATAGCAAAACTGTGAGGTGGGATTTAGCATGCTCACTTTATTGAATACATACATGAAAAGTAGGGCTCAGAGATGTTAAGTGATTTGGCCATGTTGTCACACAAATGAAGTGATATGAAAACCTAAGTCTGCCTGAATCCCCAATCCAAGGTCTTTTTGTGCTCTAAGCTTCCAGAGAAGAGACCATGATGATTATTTTTTGTCTTGGAAAGAGATTTAGCTAGTTCTGAAGACCTCAGGAGGCAAAACCTAGAGCTACATGAGTGAGAAGTGTGGTCAGAGATGGGCGAAGATGGATCCTTAGTCTGGAAATGTCTATTACTATGAACTGTGTGACTCTGTGCTAGTTACTTAAACTTTCTAAGCTTCAGTTACATTATCTATAAATTGGGGATAATAGCAATACTTATCTCATAGAGTTACTATGAAGAATAAATGCAATAATGCTCATAAAGCTTTTAGCTCAGTACCTAAGACCTAAAATGGCTCAATAAATTATATAAATGTTAGTAGTTGTGAAAATATTTTCTTAATATTGGAAGGGAGTCATTACAAGGTAATGAGTTCCCCATCATAGAGAATCTCCTGGAAATAGATGACCACATGTCTATGAAGCCATAGAAGAGGAAGGAAGGGATGTGTTCATACGTGATGTTTGGATTTGGAACCATTTATCAGAAAATCAATTTCAAAACCACTTAATTTTTTAGGACTTTCAGAATATGCTTGTTTATTTTTTACTTACCTTATCCCCAAGCGTCACTTATTCTTTGCCTGGGCTCAGGAATGGAGTAAGACTCAGAAATTGGTAAAAGCCAGGATGTCTCTTTGAATACTTTACTTAGCTAAATACTCACACAAACACATACACACACACACGCACAATTATATTTTTTTGTGTTGATATGATTGTTGCATCGAAAGACCTATACCAAAATGTCCATTTTATTGAAGTCAATTTAAACTGTTAATATCATCTTCTGGGCTGAACTAAGTTGGTATCCAAGTCTTTTCTGTTCCCTATGATAGAGGCATTTGGGGTCTAAGGATTCCTTCCATGCCTAGGAAATCATTAAGTATAAACGTCTGCACATTAGGATGGCCTAGTTCACTAATATGCTGCATGTGTAGCTGTTCTTGAGCACAAAATTGTGCACAGTGAATCTTGCCTACTTGCTTCCAGCCCTATTTCATGTCTTTGAACCCAAAAGAGTAAGCCAATGTGTGGCTTTGTGCCTTCAGTGAGGAACGAGGTCCATAATTGGCTTTAGAACTAGTTTGCAGTGATTTGAATACATGGGAGGAGTGTTTTCAATTCTTAGAAGGGAAAATTACACCACACTGAAAGTGGCTACTCAGCCACAAACTGACAACCAATTTATTTTAAAAGAGTAGTTTCTTGGATGTCCTGCCCTCCGGAATCTTCCCAGGCTTTGTTTTAAAACGTTCAGTGTTGATTATAGATGTTGGAACACCACAGAGCACCCTCATCGGTGGAACTTCTGCACAATATGGCCTTTTTCTTTCATAACTCCGTTGCACATCCTCGATACTGTTTAGACACATAGAATGTCTTTCCTTGTATCTGCTCCTCTCTGTATCTTTCCTTATATGTTACTCTGTGCCGTGTATTTCCATATATTGCAATCTCACCTATCCCTAAGGCATAACTAAATTTTCTCCTTCCTGCAAAATAACCTTCCTCAATGAGTCCTCTAGAGGTAAATAATCTCTCCTTTCTGGAATAATTCATAGAACTGTATTTGTATCTTTCTAATGACTTCAAAGCCTCATCACTGTTACTATTACGTAAGTGTCATGGGAATAGCTGCCAAAGTCCCAAAACTGGCCTCCTGCATTAAATCTAGCCTCTCTCCTACCTTTTCTCAACAAATCAAACGGAGTGATCTTTTACAAGGAAAAATCTCACCATGCTGCATCTTCCCCTTCCCGAACAATTGTTCAGTGTCTCCCTCTGAGCTTGTTATGAAAACTGAACTTCTTAACACGGCCTTTACGTCTCTGCAAGGCCTTGCCTGCCTCTCCAGGCATCTCGCCTCTCCACTCTCTCTATGTTGGTTCCTTATGTTTCTCTGCTGCCTCCTGCCTCAGGACCTTTGCACATATTTCTCTCTCTGCCTGAAAACCTCCCCCCTCCCCCAGTGTCTCCCAGTTACCCTACAGTGATTGAACTCTCTCTTTTTTCCTAACCCAGCATGTTCGGTCCCTTACTAATCATTCTCCTCAAACCCTGCTCTTTTTCTTCATTGCACTTATTTCAATTTGTAATTATATATTTAACTAATTACTGTTGGTCTCTCCCACATTGGTTTCAAGCTCCATTAAGGTTAGAGAGCATATTTGTTTGTTTTGCATATCATAAGTACCCAGGACAGTGTCTAAAACACAGTCACACCCCCCCCTCCGCCCCCACCTAAAGTATTTGCTGAATTTAAAAAAGTGATTCCAATGATTAGACTTCAATTTCTTCAAGGTCAGAGGCCACAGCTCATTCATGCCCTAACCTTCTGTGATGTCTAATGGAGGTTCAACTCAGTAGACATATGATAAATTGTGTCTGTGAAAAGAATGAAGCAAGGGACGGTCAGCAGGTGGACCCAGACACCCTAAGAGGATGCGTGCTGGAGAATGAAGGTGCGAGAAGGCTGAGGCCGCCGCCTCTGCTGTGATTGACTTCACTCTCCAAGGATGATGCTCCCATCCCCAAAGATAAGCTCCAATCAGACTCGGAGTCCTCCCCCCCAACACCAAAATGAAACAAGCTTTATGCTAGGAGCCCAGGAAGGGAAGAAATATAAATTGAGCTGAGATTCAGAACACCCATGGGGGAGGTGGCAATGAAATACCAATAAACCATATTAATATGCTGAAATCAGGAAGAATAGGTTGAACTTCAACCCAGACTTAATAACTATATGTGAGAGAGTGCAGGGAGAAGGCGAGGCTGGGTTTCAGTCGGAATTAAAATGAGATCTGTAATGAAATTGGTAATATAATTATAAACTGTGAAAACTTTTTTTCCTTCTCCTCCTTCTTGTACTTAATGGGCAACTTGCTCAGCACTGGCTGGGAGCTGTGGATACCCCCTAGAGTAGAATCTGGTTTCTCTCTCTCTCTCTCTCTCTCTTTCCCTGTCTCCCCCTTTCTCTCTTCAAATCTCTTCATTAGGAAATTATAAATCCACAAAACTATGGAAGGAAAAAAAATGCTTCAAGCCATTTTCTTCCTTAAATAGTAACTGATCCCCAGGTTAAAAGTGACAAGCAGCTTGGGGGAGAACAAACCCGGGACAAAACCATTCTAAGCAGCTGAACACATTCAAGCTTTTAAAGATAACACAACAGCTGGTGGGATTGGGATTTTTTTAATGACACTCTGTGCTAAGATTTTTGCTTGGCTTCCAACCAGAATGAATTGTTACTAATTTCTCTTCTTAACAAAAGAGATAACTGAGTTTGACGTCCAAAATTGGAGACTAATTTCTGTGTTTTGATAGCAGATGGAGGCCAAAAATATGTTCTCAGGAACTGGGGGCAGTGGGTTGTAGCAAGGGGTAGAGAAACTCCATTTTCTCTCATTAATAATTCCATTCTGTTGTTGTGAATGGAAGGTCGCTTTGGCTTTTAGACTGGGGAGAGAGAATTCTGACCAGGAGCTTCAATGAGATGGATCTCGAGTCTGTCAAGTTAGATGTTCCTTCCTTATTGGCTTGAGGTTTACAAAATGGGATAGAATTGGGGCAGGGAGGCAGTCCATCCTAGGGAGAGGGTGGCTTTGTGGAGAGGTTAAGTGCATTGATCCGTGACCCAGGCGGTGCGGATTCTACACACAGTTCTTCTGCTTTCTGGTTTTGCGACCTTAAATGTATTAATTTACCACCCTGAGTTCCAGTTTCCTCATCTGAAAACAATGCTAACACTCCCTACTTCTAAAGAGGGTTAGTGAGCTGAAGGATTTAAAAGCATTCTGCCCACTGTGAGAGTATGTATGGTTACAAAGACACCATGCCTTTCTCTCACTGTTTCTTCATAGCTTTCTTATGTATACTGGCAACCTAAGGGTTGAAAGGATCTTAGTGCATAAAGCTGCAGTAAAAGGTACAGTATTAGGGAAATTGGTCTCTCTTGGCCAGAAGGAAGAGGATAAATTGTTTAAAATTTATTAATAAAGCCAGACATGGTGGCTCACGCTTGTAATCCTAGCACTCTGGGAAGCTGAGGTAGGAAGATTGCTTGAGGTCAGGAGTTCAAGACCAGCCTGAACAAGAGCAAGAACCCATCTCTACTAAAATATAGAAAAAATGATCCAGGCATGGTGGTGGCGTACCTGTAGTCCCAGCTACTTGGAGGTTGAGGCAGGAGGATGGCTTGAGCCAAGAAGTTTGAGGTTGCTGTGAGTTATGATGGCACCACTGTACTCTAGCCTAGGTGACAGAATGAAACTCTGTCTCAAAAAATAAAAAAAATAAAAACAAACCCAAAATTTATTAATAATAACACCACTTCTTTTATTCTTGTATAGCATCTGTTTCTTCCCTTCGTTCCTCTCTCCTTTTCTTCCTTCTTTCCTGTGTCCCCTTCTTTGGTCAACAAATATTTGCATATCATGTTCTCTGTGGCATGCACAGATACTAGGATGCAGGGATGGATAAAATACAACCTCTGGTCTTCTCCAGTCTAATGGTGGTGGGACATACTAAGCCAACAAAATGTGAAATGCAATGTGGCAAGATTCACAATGGGACTGGATTGGATACTGTGGAGACACAGGTGAGGGGCCTCCAAGTACCCAAAGCTGGAGACAAGGAGGGAGTGGTCTGGAGGAGGTGCTACCTGAGCTAGGTCTTTGAGCCACTGGGGCCTACCCAGAGGTGGGTAATGGAAGATGGCAAGTTCCCAGAAAGGGACATGGACGCTTTGCACTGCATTCATGTAGACCTGTTGTTCAAATCTCCAAATGATTGCAATAGCAGCAGTAACACTTGGTAACATGTACAGAACAGTTGCTAAGTGCCAGGTCCTGTGCTACATGCCTTGCAAGATGCCACCTCATGTATTTCTATCACTTGATGAAGTAGATCCAGTTATTGTCCTCATTTTAGATGTAAGAGGCATGTAAAAATTTAAACATCATGTAAGCCTAGGGTAGGGAAGTTATGTGACCACTTCAATTTCAGGCAGGCAGGAAGGGGTTGAGCAGAATTATTTCAAATTGGCATCCACATGATGTAGTAGAAAGATAATTTGATGACTGAGGTCAGGTTCGAGCTCTGCCATGAATTCACCATGACTTTGGGCAAATCTCTATCCCTCCAGGCTTTGGTTTCTTCATTGTAAAACATGGGAGGGGAACAATATGGTACTTAAAATTCCTCCCTTCCCTAACATTCTAAAAGTAGGAGAAATACTGGGGTTCAGAGTCCCCCTTTGCTTATCCTACAATGTGTGTGACCTCCCTATTATCTTTATGCAGCCATTGCATTAGCATTCCCAGACTGGTTTGGGCCAGTCTGCAGCCAGGCAGCCCCCTGAGCAAGGAGGTCGGGAGCAGAGGCAGCTGAGCAAACTTTCCACAGCCCACAAGTTGCCATTTGAAGAAAGCTTAGAAGGATCACAGCCAAGCTTCTGCAGGGACCAGGGGCTCCCAAGGCTGCCTGGATGAAAAATAAAGTGTTGGGAAGCCAGGACCATGGTGGGAATGATATCTCCCCTGCCCCATCTCTAGCTCTCAGCCCCAGTTGCTGAGGAACCTTGCCTATCTCAGATGCCATCAAAGATATGGGAGGGGGAGAGTGCATCGTATTCAGAGGAGAAATGATGAGATGGGAGAAATTATTAAAACCTATACATCTCTGCTGCCTCCCCTCCCCCTGCCAGCCCTGGTGCCCAGCAAAGCCTTGCTATTTGGCTTCTTACCTCATTCAGCCCCTCTGGGTTATCTGAGCCAAATATATCTGCAGCTGCTCAGCCTTGGGTTTTCTGCAAGCTGTTGGCAGCGTTCTGAACTTCTGATAATGGTCTGGGCATGTCACCCTCAGCTGGAGTGACCCCAGGGCCTGGATCCCCCTGAGCTTTCTGTATATTCCCTCCCCTGCTTTGACCTTGGCTCCCATGGAAGCTTTAGTGGTGAGTCCAAACCTTCAGACTTGTAGTTGACATTTGCTAAGTGCCTGCTCAGAGGCAGGACTCACATTCTGGGGCAAACTCAGATACAGTCCGCATTAAAGGTGGGGAAGAAGGGGAAAAGAACGTGAGATTTAGAATCCTAAAACCTCAGGTCCAAATCTACAGTCCTGTACTCACTAACTGTGGGTATTTGACAGGTCACTTTACTTTTCAGAATTACCAGTTTCACCATGTATGAAAGTGAAGCTATAAGCCCCCACTTCACAGGGCGGTGGTGAGGCTGAAATAGAGATTGGCATGAAAACAGCCCCACATAGATGGTTGCTATGAATAAATGCTAGTCACGCCCTCAAAGGGATCACGCATGCTGGTTAAAGTGATAACATATCTATAAAGCAGAAGAATACAGTAGGAGTTAGACCATAAGCCAAGCCATGCGGGCAAATAGACAAGAGTCAGCAAGGTCACCAGGGAAGCCTGGAGTCTTTTCCAATGGGCACATCTGGGTAAAGCTTCAGAGAGCAAAGAGATGCTGCTTGGTTCTTTTCCCAGTTGAGGAAACTGGATGGGCAGGGATTGGGAGTGCTTGTGTGCACTTCTATTGGGGATGGGAGGAGAGACTGAAGATCGCAAGGGCAAAGCTCCAGGCATAGGGAGCAACGAGAGCAAAGGTGTGGCAGGAGCAGGTGGCATCTAGCCTGGCTGGGGCTCCATGGCAGCATGAGTGGGCGGGGGGGATGGGAGAGTCGGCCAGGAAGAGCAGGGGCCCTCTGTGTTGGGCTTTTATCCTGGATGTGGTTGGCAGTCATAGAACCACTGAGGAATTTTAAGTAAAGGAGTGTAGGGGTCACAGTTGCTTTTGCAAAAGTCAGTACAATTTGGTAATTCAGAGTTCGGTCTGTAGAGTCAGAAACATCTGGATTCACACGCTAGCTCTATGACTGAATAGCTATTTATTGTTACCAACATTACTTATTTCTTAATCTGCTGGACTGTGAGAATTAAATGAGATTCTATCTGTATTTAGTGGAATGTTTGGCAAACAGGAAGCACTTGGTACTGTTAGTTTTTATTGGTATCATCATCATCATTATCCTCTTATTCTAAGTTGGGTCTCCCTGTTAAATGGTCCTAAACTTTTCCTTTGTGCACTCAGCACATTTGCAATTACTTCTTCAGTGTCTAATTTGGTTAAGAGTTTGGACTGTAGAATCACACTCCTTGGATTTAATACCTGGCTCTGATATTTTGTAGCTGTGTAGCCCTCAGCTAGTTATTTAATCTCTTGAAGCTTCTGTTTTCTCATCTGTGAAATGGGGACAATCACAGTAAACCACCTTAAAGGGCAATCTTGCTTGGCACATACTGAGCATTCATTAAACAGCCCCTGCCAATGCTATGTTCAGTCTCTTAAGGACAGAGAGTGTAGCTCTCTTGTTCCTGTGAAATCCCCAGTACACAATCAGAGTTCAGCAAAGATTTGTGGAATGACCACATATAAAAGGTGAATTTGAAGTTGCCAAAGCTGGAGGCAAGGAACCCCATTAGAAGGCTGCTAAATTTAGTTCCTATGATAATGTCTGAACAAGGGCATCAGAGTTGAGAATGAAGATAAGGAAGTTCCTATAGAGATAGAACAAGGAAATTTAACAAGTAATTGCAAGTAGAGGTCAAGGAGGAAGAAGAGTTAAAGATAACGCAGCATCTGAGAGTTAAAGATGTTAAATGGTTAAAGATGACATGGCATCCACCTCCTGGGATCCATGAGAGGTTGGTGACTCCAGACAATCAACAGAAAAAGCCCCACTGAGGAGGAAGCCTGACTTAATATTCTCCTTTTTGCAAAGGAAAAAAAAATAAATGCAAGCAACTTTGAAGAACATGCAGTATTAGGACCTTTACAAATCCTGCCTGGGTAAAAAATTATTAGTAAGAGATGTCACTGTGCTCTGTGAGCAAAATTAATTTGTCAGATCTCTGAAGGCTGCTCTCCTGAAGGTTCGAATCGTTCAAGTAATATCGCAGGTGACATCTCACCCCAGTGTCTGGGCCGGGGTGGAGGATGGAGAGAGTGATCAGTCTGCAGCACCCATGCAGGTGTTGATATGACTGTGAGCGTGAAGGTTCCAGGGCAGCCATTTTCTGCAAAGACTTCATTGTGGCATTAACATGCTGGGTTCACAACTTCCTGTGGGAGCAGAGGCCTGAAGAGAGGTCCAGGAGCCTGGTGATGGGAGACAGTGTCACACTGGCACATTGGAAATATGGAATCCATTAAAATGGCATCTTCTATCATTCTAAAAGGGAGAGAATGGGTACAGGAGTGAGGCACGCTGTAGGAGTATTGTCAAGGTGCTAGCTTGGTGATTTTCTAAATGAATGATAGAATAGTAGAACAAAGCACTCTTTTCAGCCTTATTTTTGCCCATTTACTACTTTGGGCATCTTGCACTCCAGCCAAATGAAATGGCTATTTCTTGTATGCTGGAGTTTTCTTTTGTCCACTTAAAATATTCTTTTCCTTTTGCCTGAATCTCCTTGCCCCTCTGCTCCACCTAGGGGCTGCCTCCCAGTGTTCAGCACTCAGCTCAGGTGTGACCATTTGTAGAAAGTGTTCTGTGACTTTGAAGAGCAGGTGGGCATCCCTGCTCTGTGCTCCCAAAGCTTCCTATTTTATTGTCATCACAACACTGATAGTGTTCTATCATCATGGTCTGTCTAGTTATCTCTCGACTGAACCATACACTACTTTCAGGCAGGGGCTCTTTCTTCCACCTTAATAGACTCTGCATTTTGTCACAGTATCCAACATAGACTGGGAGCTCAGTATATTTAGATTCATTCCCCATTCAAGATATTTTTTAAAAACTCAAACAAATCTGAGACATTCAATATCTTTACTGTGATTATGGTCCCTGGTATTGCGATTGTAGGTAGCAATTTTATTTTGAAACCCTAAATCAGTTTGCGTGATTTGGTAATGAGACTCTTTAGAACTCATCTTGAGCCCAGCGAGCGTAGCTACATTGCTTCCAAAGCCATGTCAGGAACAGGAGGCAAAACAGGAGAAGGTAATTGTCACTGAGGCAGATCTCAAGAGATCCTTTGAGAAAGTAGAGGTCGAGTTGAGCATGAAAGGAGAAGCTGGGCTTAGGCAGATTCATCCTCCACCTCAAGGAACTCATTTGAAAATGGGATGAGACTGGCTTATGCAGAAGGGAATTGGCCTCAGCCTCTCCCCTCTCCCATCAACCTGCTGCCTTAGCCCCCAGCAGCACCTAGCCCTGCTTTCTCCCCAGCTTCACCCTCTTGCTCAGTGAGGTTGCTACAAGGTAGGTGAGGTGTTTGTCCCTCCAAATCTCATGTTGAAGTTTGGGCCTCAGTGTTGGAGGTGGTGCCTAATGGGAGCATCATTGGGGAAGATCCCTCATGAATAGATCATTGCCCTCCCTGAGAGAGGACTAGAGAGTTCTTACTGTGTTAGTTCCCCAGAGAGCTGCTTGTTAAAAAAAAACAACCTAGCTCCTCCCCATCTCACTCACTGTCTCTCTGTCCATGTGCTCACTGTGCACACATGCATACGCATGCACATACACACACACACACACACACACACACACACACACACACACACACACACACTTCTTCCCCTTCTACCATATGTGGAAGCAGCCTAAAGCTATCACCAAAAGCAGATGCTAGTAGCATGCTTCTTATACACCCTGTAGAACTGTGAGCCAAATGAACCTATTTTTCTTTATCAATTCCCCAGCCTAAGGTATTCCTTTATAGCAGTACAAATGGACTAAGACAGAGATCGCTCTAGGCGGCAAGTGCATACTTACTGCGTATCCAGTGCTCCAAATACAATGTGAGGATGACAGGTTGGCATTTGGAAGCCCCCAGTCCTATTTCAGTCTCCATCCTTCTTTCCTCCTAGGAACAATCTTGCTACAGATTCCAAATGAACATAATATTAGGTCATTATAAGAATAACAGCTAAAAATCATCAGGTGCCAGGCAATATGCTAGTTCTTTTACCTGCAATATCTTATTTAATCTTTACAGAACTTACTCACTGAACAAATATTGTAATTCTTCCCTGCCCCTTGTGTGTCACGGAGCACCAGAAATGCTGTGTTGGAAAAGACAGACATGACCCCTGCCTGCACGGCGCTTTCATTCTCGGCGGGAGACAGGCACCAAAGTAAATTAGCAAAATTACAAAGCAAGCAGTGGTACCATGTGAGCAAGGCTGTGAGGATAATGTAAATGGTGTAAAATAATTAGAACAAAGAGAGGAGAGTTTGGCTGGAATGCTCAGATGTGGTGGTCAGGGAAGTCCTCTCTGAGGAGGTGGCATTGACAAGGAGACATGAAGGGTACAAGAGCAGAAACCGTGTTCTGCCCAGAGGGAATGACAGACTCAAAGCCACTTGAGTGACTTGGACGAGGTCAGGGTGGTTGGGGCGACTGGGCGAGGCGGGTTGCAGAGGTGAGTGGAGGAAGCTGTTGCATGGAGCAGGCGTTCTTGTTCCTTTACGTGGAAAGGAAACAGGACGGTAGAGCAGGGTAGCGCTCTGATCTGTGTCCCTTTGTTCAGGGACATTTGCTGTCTGCTCCAACCTTGTGTATTTAAGTTGAGCTGGTTCATTCCAGTCCTGGCCTATTACTGCGCATGAAAAGTTTCAACATGCCAGCTGTGGTCATTCCTCTGCTCCTGTCGTGTGCAGCCATCGCTCATTTCCTCTGTCTTCTTGCTTCTTGACACAGTTATTGCTGCTGCTGCTATGCCTGACTCCATGCAGCCCTGAGCACCGGGGACAGACTGACCTCCTGGAGCTGCCCCTGAGCCCTGTGTCTCAGGCACGGCCTCACTGCCCACTGCCCTCTCTGACCGTACCCACGATGGCGCCCCAGCCACCAGCAAATTGAACCGTGCCGGGCCAGTCCCCAGTGGCCCGCTGGCATTGTCTCCAGTAGGCCCATTATTTGGGGAGAATCAATTTTACTAAGCAACTTGAATATTTGAAATTTCAAAGGATAAATACATCAATAAGGTGGGATTTCAGGCAGTGGGTGTCAACTATTTTTTAAAGGAATGTGCCCCACCTCCTACTTGTTTAAGTCTGGCTTTCAACATCAGTGTCCTTCTGTGCTGCCATAGAACATGTTACTTGGAGAATCTCAGGGCACTTTCCCCATAATGGAAATGAGGAAGTCAAAAAGAAATATGCCAGCAAATAATGGTCTTTTTTGCCCTGGGATACTGTTCGTGATTATTTCTCAGAAGCGATCTTTAATTGTTTCATCTAAAGGGTATGCATCTTCTTTGCTCTGTCTCCTCATAGAAGCTTGTGAATTGGATCCAGCTATTAGTAGCACTTACTGATTTCCTCTGAGTCTTGCTGGCTGAAGCGCCAGGCTTGGAACAACTTTTAATTTTGTTTTTAATTAAATTTCAGTTGTTTCAAATCACTCACTTTTAATGTCATTTCTTTGCAGTCCTCAGAGGCGACAGGAGCTGCGTGTTCTTGTTTGTGCACATACACAATCCGATGTGTACATCTCCGCAGCATGGCTAAAAACTGACTCCTGGCCAAGGTGCAGAGCAGGAGCAGGCAATTAGGAAAGTAGAAATGAGCCACAGAATGGGCTTTTGTTTGCATTCCTGTAACCAAAGCCGACATGTTGTTTAAGCAGGAGTCTTGGTTATTGTGTTTGTTTTTTCCAAACTGTATTTGAACAAGGCAACATTCCCTTTTATTCCACCATAGGGTTATCAAATACGTGGAGGTAGAAATAATATAAGAATAGCTAACATTTATTAAGCATTTATTATGTGTCAGGTACTGTTTTAAGTACTTTACATATATTACCTCATTTACATTAAAAGTGAGTAATTTGAAACAAGGGAAATTTAATTTACATCTATTACCGCCCACATTCCTAGGAGATTGTTATCTGCATTTTTATAGCTGAGGAACCAAGGCCCATTTAACTGGATCATTATTACTTACTTAGTGGCAGGGCGAGAACATGAATACCAGCCGCCTGACTCCGTATTTCTAATCTTAAACATTACACTGGACTCTCTCTATTAAAACAAAACAAAAACAGAAAAGCGTCATTATGTAAATGAATTTAACAACAGAAGAAGAGAGCAAACTGACTAGTTCTTTGAAAATAAAGTTTCATTCATTTTGTTTGGTCTTTTTTATGGCCTCTGCTAGTGCCCATTCTTGTTGTGTAAATTGTGAGTGCACCACGGAGTTTTGTCTGGATTCACAGAATCCTGGTTTAGCTGTTTAACTGTGCCCTTTCAGATATTTAGCACCCCAGAAAGGATGATGAAGCTTGAAAGCAAAAGCGTAAATATACACCAAATGTCCTATGTATCCCCTAGTTTAGCTACCGTCATTTGCTGGACTGTTCGTTCCAACTGAAAACAGAACCCAATGTATTTTCATTCTCAGAAACTTCATATATCTTGTTCCCTTTGTAGGGAACATGATTTCACTAACACTACTATCCTCCTTTCTCCACTACAAACACACACACACACACACACATACATCCCCCTGTTGGGTGCTCACAGCAGCTTGTTCCTTTCTCCACAGCACTCATTCCTATTTGCAATTGTGTCAAGTGTTGGTTGGTGCATCTACTTAATTAATGTGCATCTTCTACCCAGCATTGTGTAAACTCCATTTGAGCAAGTGCTATGTCTTTTTTATTCCCCACGGAATTCCCAGTTTTTACAACCAGTCCTGGCACATAAATGGTGCTCTACAAACATTTGTTGACAGTAAGAATAAACAAACACACTCAGAAGTCCAACCCAATGCTCAGCCGGCTGAGAAGTACAGTGAGAGTAGATGAAGGACAGTGGCCTGCAGTGTGGAATTCTGGGTTCTAGTTCCAAGTTTGTAATTAAATAACTGTGTGTCACTTGGGCAAGACACTTTGACTGCCTTCAGCATCTTCATCTGTGACATAGGAATGAAGTCACTCCCTAGCACATATATGCACATGAACAAGGTAGTTCATCATTAAATACCAAGCACTCTAATAAATACTTTACATTCTTTAAACTTACTTCTTCCCAACAATAACCCTATAGGCATTTACTGTTATTTTTCTCATTTTTTAAAAAAATGGAGATCCTGAGTCCCAAAGAAGGTACTTAGTTTGCCGAATCTCATTCATCTTTAAATTGACATCTCCAAGCACAGTGGTTGGCACCATTTGTCACTCCATCCTTTCGTTCAAAATGTTTTACCTATTGCCTGCTAAGTGCCAAACCCTGTGCCAAGACATGCCAATTTAAAGATAAATGAGATGTGGATTCTCTTTCAGAAAGCTCATTCTCTTTCTAGGTAAATAAGACATCAGCATGCCCCGCACCTTGTCACAGGTAGGTGCTTGGTAATTGTGTGCTGAACTCAAATGCATCCACGGTGACACTGATGGAAGGAGAGGTGCCTGCACCAGCCCATAGGGACAGAGGGAAGACAGGCCACCTCCAGGTGAGGGGACCAGGGAAGGAAGAGTTTTCTTTTGTCTGAGCCTGGGACAACAGGGATGGTAAGGAGGAAACTCCAGGATATGGAGACAACAGCAAGTGTAGGAGGAAGAAAATGGCACCAGTTAGTCAACTGCTGCCTTTCTTGACCCAATGTCTTGCCCTGTTCCAAGAAAGGGAGATCACATTCCTGGCAACTACCTAGGGACAAAGAATGAAAATCACAAGCATTTTCTGGTTACCTACTAAGTGCTTGACTTAATACTACAATGTTATATATCCTCTACCCTTTATTACTTCCCAAACCTTCTGACGTGGGAGATATTGCCATCGTTGTCATCATAGCAGCAATAGTAATAGCATTATCACCAGTATTCTTATGAGGAAAGTAATATAGGAGTGGATGAAATAAATATTAAATATGCCCTCTTTCAAATTTCCAGTCCTAGTTTGTTAGGTTGATGCCTCTTTTGGTGTATATCCTAGAATTTCTGTACACACATATATCCGTATATACACACACATGCCTGAATTGCTATATTTGTGTTTGTTGTTTGTTTCAAACCTGAGATAAGTTCCTGCCTGTTCTTGGGTCACTTGCTTTCCTCATGAACCATGGACATCTCAGTGTGCCATTATACCTAGGAGTCTCCAGTAGGTATCATTGTCCCATTTTACAGAAGAGGAGTCCCAAGGCTTACAAAGTCAGATCATGGACATAGAGTCCTTCAGGTGGTAAATGGCAGGGCTTGGGTTCCAACCAGACCTGTCCGACTCCAGAGCCTGCTCCCTCAGGCTTCACTCTAGCAACTCCCTGTGGGAGCAGAATGAAGGAATTCATCGTTCATGGGTCTTGCAGCAGAAATATGGACCCTGGCCACCCGGTGCCCTCTTTGAGCCCCAGAACCTTCCTTCAGCCCTCAAATAAAAACCTTATCCTTTCTCTCCTTACCTTTCACAGAATTCATAGTAGGGCTTGGCAGGTGGAAGGCCGATTGCTGGGAGCACTGCAGTGTGGCTAAGTTGCAGATCTTCTTTGTTATGTTGCCCCAGGTATCAATATTATATACTGAGGCAGCTGTTCTCATCTGTGCCAGACAGCGAAATCTGTTCCATCAACATGACTGTTGAAACCTCTGATTTTTGGAAGCTTGGCCCTGTATAGTCCTTTGTAGCATCATAAAACAATTAGATTTAGGCTTAGCATTAATTTGAATTATTGTCCCGTTTCCAGAAAATATCTCCTGGAAATGTCATAAGGATGTATTACATGTCTTTGGAGATATTAAGTATTGAATTACAATATTATGTCACTACCCTCCTTCCATCTATGTTCTTTTTTTTTTCTCTCTCTCTCTCTTTCAACATGGTGTGATTTATGTTTCAGCTACCACCATGAGAAGCTCAGTATTTAGAGAAATAGCCAGAGATGAATGTTGACAGAGCCAAAAAAAAAACCCCACAACAGACAAAAATCCTATTAGTGTCGATAGGTGTTCCCTGAAGTGAGCAGGATTGAGACAGCCTGGTGTTGCAGAGCTCTGAACGCAGAGACAGGCAGACTGAATCCTCACTTTGAATCATCACCTTTTATCTGTGCAATTTAGGACACATTCCTTTAATCTCCTTGAGCCTCAATTTCCTTATCTGAAAAATGGGAATAAAACACCTACCCTCCAGGGGTAATTTCTAAGGTCAATTAGATTAATAACAGTAGCCATAGGAAAAATTCTCATTTGGTAAGTACATGCATTCAATGAATGGGGCACACACACAGTCCCATTTAATGTCCGTGCAAATGCTGGAAGGTAAGTACTATTCACCCTCTTTGGGATGAGGAAGCTGAGAAAAGAAATAGTGAGTGTTCCCAGGGTCACTGAAATGGTGAGTGATACAGGTACCTTTTGAATCCAGATGTGCCAACCTGAAGGTCTGTGTTTTTCCCACTGAAGCCATTTCTAGACAAAAGAGGAAAGTAGAAGCCAAGAGATCTAGAGAAAAAGGAGGACTCGCACACACACACACAAACACACACACACACACACACACGCACGTACACTGTCACGAGAGACGCAAAGTAGGCAGGTGCCTGGGCCTAATTTGGTTGGTTGGCATCAAACTCACAGTGTAGTAATGAAACAGATCTGGGGTTGGAATTGCTAATATGGTTATTCTTAGCGCTCACAGTTGTGAGCTGTCTTTGCCAAACAGCCCTGATGTTTGTGCAGATTTCTTGGGAGAGGCAAGAAAAAAACAAACAAACAAACAAAAAAAAAAAAAAACATCTCATAGAAAAGGGCAGGCCCAAGGAAGTGGGAACCGGGCAGGGAACACGGTTAAGCTGCTGGACCCTGAAGGCCACAGGTGCATTCATTCATTTGCTGAGTCACTCAGCCCTTCATGTCTTGGCCACACACTTTGTATTTTCACTACGGATGTTTTGAACCGGATATGTACCAGCCACACTTCTAAGGCCCCTTCCATGTTTTCTCACTCTCTGCAACACATCTTCAAGTAGCACCGCTCGTTCCTGCCCTCCCAACCTGACTCACGCTGAGATGGTGTGATGATGGTCAGAGAAGCTGCTGGACTAAGCTACAAGTCAGCCTAGAAGAAATGAGGATAACCTGGGTAGGATTTTCTTTTGATCTAAGATCAGTGTTTTTTTTAAATCAACATCGTGGACAGTTATTCCCCAAACTCAAAGATCATTTACTTCTGACGTCCTGATACTGAAAAATCTCTTTCTGTCAGAGCAAGGTGATACTTTTTACAAAAATGAAACTAGTGTCTGGCGGTGTCATAGGCAGGGCCACCGTGTTGTACCATTTCAGGAGGGACTATCTACGCCGGAGATAATTATTCATTGAACTGTCTATGCTCATGTGTCTGTACACATATGTATGCATACATACATAGACACACAATTATCCAATTGTATATACATGTGTAAAACACACAATGACTTGTATATATCGATAGATACACACCTATATGTAGAATGCATTGTTTACCATGGAATGGCATAACATAAAGGCCCTAGCCAGGCACTGTAGTATCCATAGGCAACTCAAATGAATTTTATTTGATGCCCATACAAGCTCTATGAAGTAACTATGATTCCCATTGTACAGAAGAGGAACTGGAGAGGGCTTACCAAGACTAAGTGATTTGTTCCATGACTCACAGTGACTCAGTGGCTGTGCCAGATTTTAATGTGCCCCTCTTCGACTCCTTTCAGAGCTCCCATTTAAGCTCATGTGTCACTTGGGCAGCTACTGGAGAGGGAGATTTTTCAGTATTAAGAAGTCAGAGCTAAATTATCTTTGGGTTTTGGGAGCAACCATCCACCATGTTCATGCAAGAGACACTGATCTTAGATCAAAAGGAAATCCAACATTGACATTGTGTCTGATGCCCAAATTACCAATGAAGTAATGAAGAAACTTTAAAAAAATAAAATCTTAAATTAAAAGTAAATAGGTCCCTTCACTCTTTAACCAATATTCCTCTTTAAAAAACTAAATGAGTCAAAGAAAAATGAGAAGCATTTCATGACTTTGTTCTTTTTCCCTTCGCTTAGCTTGGTACCAAATTGTTGTATCCCTGGGGGAGAACATACTTTTTTGAAATGTCAAAACTTCAAACCCGTTTTGTCCAGACTCAAACACCCCTAGCTCAACTTTGAAGCAAGACCATGGGTACATAAAGGCATGTAGAATTCCGTGGCAATCTGTTTTTAGCCAGACTTTGATCATAATTTGAGGTAGAGAAGACAGAAACCGGTAGGAACACATTGGAGCAAATGCGAGCATGTGCTTCAGAGAGACCTCCATTTGGGGAGACAGAAAGCTGCATTTGGATACAGCTTTATTTGGAAAAAGCTATTTTGTTTTTTTAGCACAGAACATCCCAAATCCCAGTGGCCTGTTCATCTCCAAGCTCCTTTTTCAGGGATATCTAGTGATGGGCGCTTCAATGGAATGAGATGTGACATGGGCATCTCAAGGTCATTGGCATTTCCTATGCCCCATGAGGGACCTCTAGCCTTATGACAGCTCAGCCTCCATGGGATCTGTCTTCACCATCAGTGGGAAATCCTGGAACAAACCCCGAGCTAGAAGTCACAGCACTCAGGGTCTGGTCTGGCCCTGCCACTTTCCAGGTGTGTGGCCTTGGGAAAGTCAGCTGACTTCTCTCCTCGTCACCTCCCTCATATCACTAAGAGGCTGGGAGTCACAAAGGCTTCTGGTTGTGGATACTCTACTAATCCCAGTGGGATCTTGGGCGCATCCCTGCCCTTTCTTGAACCTCAGTTTCCTTATCTCTCTACAAAAGAGGGTCCAATTAGGACATGCATTCTCAGTGAGGACCTAACACCCTATAGGGTGAAAATGGATGTGTGGGGGTATGGAGGCGAAAAAATGTTACTCCTTACATGTACACTATATAAACAGGACATGCAGCACATAAGCAGATATGCAGTGTATCTGTGGTATTAAAATTCGGTGGGTCAGGGATGGCTAGGGGAAAAAATGTCTTTAAAAGGCTCCTTAGGGAATGATGAAGGCAAAAAAAAAAAAAAAAAAAGGTTGAGGAACTCCAGACTAGAGGGCTTCAAAGTTGTCTGCTATTCTTTAAAGTTAGATGTATAACTATCCTAGCACCATAAAATTTTGATCCGTTGTATGATTGTTCCAGGAAGTTCCCAATTTTAACCAAGTTGCTGTCCTCTTCAGAGCTTGGGAAAAAAAAGTGTTTTCATGTAAAATTAACAAAAAGAAAGAGGCCAACTCTCTTTAAAATAGCCACTGGATGGAACTTCTCAGTGTTTTCTTAGCTTCCTTCTCCCCGGTCATTTGCATGTCATTCACCCACTTTATGTGTATGATGATCCCTGAGTCCATCCAGGTCACACACCGCACTAGACATCTGTCCAGTGGGCGAAGGCAGCTCAGGTCAGACTAGGGTTTCTGTCCTGAGCCCCATGGACCTCTGAGGGGCCCGTGGATAGAACTGTATTCCACTTACGCGTGCCCTTTGTAATAGGATGCATTTGGTTTCTTGCACTTGAACGCTTTATTCTGAGAAGTGATCCATAGGAATCCCTGGCACAAAATCAAGGTTGATAAATGGAGCAAATGGCAGGCTTAAGAGAGATTTGTTGTCAAATAAGACACAAGGTAGTGCATTAATTTGCTAAGGCTGCCATGACAAAGTACCACAGACTGAGTGGCTCCAACAACAGAAATGTATTTTCTCACAGTTCTGGAGGTTAGGGTCTGAGATCAGGCTGTCAGCAGGGTTGGTTTCTTCTGGGGCCTCTCTCGGTGGCTTGTGAATGGTTGTCCTCTCCCTGTGTGCTCACATGGCCTTTCCTCTATGTGCATCAGTGTCCTACACTCTCTTCTTATAAGGACATCAGTCATGTTGGATTAGGGCCACCCTAGTGACATCATTTAACCTTAATTACCTCTTTAAAGACTCTATCTTCAAATACAATCATGTTCTAAGACATTGGATTCTAGGACTGAAACCTATGCATTTTGGGGGGGACGTAATGTAACCCATAATGGGTAGAGAGGAATAGGAGGAGGTTGAAGTTGATTTAAGGCAAAGGGAAAGAGAGAGGAGAGAGTTGGATGGGGAAGATCAGAAGGCGAGGCCATAGTGAAGAATGGCTGAGGACTCTCCCAGAGACCCTGGTGACAGAACCGTCCCCATGACAATGACCCTGGAGAGTGTTTGCGCTCAGGGATTAATTGCTTCTAGCTATCCAGGTTGTCTCTGCCATTCTCACAGACCATCAAACTTGGTTGTAACCCCATTTTTGCAGCTTGGTCCCCTACTCCCTAAGTGGCTTTCAGTTGATGGCAGAGGGTACAATGGATTCCAGCCTGACGTGGGGCTTTTTGCAGTAGGGAAAGGGCCAGGAGTGACACATTCTTCGTGGGTCAGTTGGGTTGGTAGTAGACATGGGCCTCCTTTCTGCTTCCTTTCAGAGTTTGCTTTCCCACCTGTATCCAGTAAGGACATTCCTCCCAGGTCCAAGACACTGACAGGATATGTGGCACACATGATGTAACAGAAGGAAAAGAACCTTTAATTATTTTACTTCCAAAGAGGTGGGGAAAAGCTAACTGAATACATTTGGCCAACGTAGTTCCTGTGCTTCATTTCATCTTTCAGCCCTGCAGTCTGTCATTGCTGTGCTCACCATTCGCCGCTGTGACCAGAGCCACCTTTTTAAATCTCTTCTCCACGGTTCTCAGAGGTCCGGCTCCCGATTCGAGGTGTAATGAAAGGGATTTGCTGCTGCCGTCTGGCTCTCCAGGCAATTTTGTCTGGCGATACCTCCTTCTGTGGTATTTTTAGTTCTCATCCGTAGCTTTCTGTGTCTTTGGGGGCCTGTGTGCCTCTGGCTCTGGAGTGAATACTACAGAGTGGCCTGAGCTCCCCGGCTCACCCCTGGTCTATGCCGCACAATTACGGAAGCAGGCTTGTAATCAGTGTAATTGGAGATCAGAGTTAATGAGGACCTCCGTGCCCCTACAGTCCCCTGAGCCACGCAGGGCTTCAGATGCTAGATAAGGAAATGATTGGGCTGAACTGAAAATCCATTTGGCTAATTAGATGATGTATATTCCCACAAGCCAGTGGGAGAAAAAAAAAAATATATATATATATATATATATTTAAAATAAGGAAACATGACATTTTGAAGTTGAGATTTTGGCAGAGATTTATTTCAGAGTCATTGCTCTCTGGGGAGATCTATATGCGTATAGACAGGAATCTCAGAGCACTCAGAAAAGCAGAGGGGCAATTTTAATCTAAAACAAAACAAAATTAAATTAAATGAGGGTCCAAAAGAAAATGAGAAAAAAATATTAGACACATGGAATCATGCATTTTTATCCCTTTCCTGTGTAGTTTTTATTCCCAAAGAAATGCTAGCATTTATGTAGAGAGCACTGCTTGATGCTCTTTGACCTTGGTGTTCTCTCTCTCTCACTCTCTCTCCACACACCCGTAGCTCAACATCTTGTGAACCTCCACTACACCCTAACCACTCTAGTGGTTGTAGAGTTAAATGAAGCCTGATCTTTGCCTTCAGGAGATGCACAATCTAGTTGGGAACATGAGTAAGGGATGGGGGCGGGGGAGCAGACAGTCATGCTTTGCTTAGCTTTGCCATATCTGACCTTCCTTGCTGGACTATAAATTCTCAGTAGACAGACACCATGTTTTATTCAAGCAGAGCCTGGGTCAGGGCTTGGCAAATAGTAGCATCTGAATGAACAAATGACTCTCTACCATGGCATTTATAGGTGCTAGTGGAGTGGAATGCCACAGAAGTATTCAAGAGATTAATGGAAGTACCAGCCAGGCCAGGAGTAGAGCCTTCAGGGGTAAATACCACGTGGAAGTGCCACGCTTCCTTCACCTTGACCTTTGCCTAGTGTGTCCTCTTTCATTTCCCTCAGAGTCAAGGTCAGGCTTCAAGGCCAACTCTTTAATGATTCATCTCAGAGCCCCCTTTCTTCTCCCCATTAAAGGTATCCAAAGACAACGCCTGTCTTTTCCAAGCAGTTCTTACCACATTCTAGGTTGTATCAAAGATATCTTTGTAGACATTTGAGTCCTTCCTTATTTAGTCCATGATTTTCTCAGCAGATTCAGCTCATTTCTCAGCCTCTTTGTCTATTTCTTACACAGGAAGGAGTTTAATAAATGTTGGTTAAATTAACACATTGAATTTGGCACAAAGTCACTTCTTTCTTTTCACTATCTGGTGTGGCACCTCCCTGCCACATATCCTCACCCTTCTCGCCAAGTCCCTCCACCTGAGTCTCTAATCAGTCACCCACGTCACAAGCTCGTGGGGTGAACAAGAGCTCCGGAGCCACGATAGTGAAGTTCCAGTGTTGTTTAGAACTGGGGAGACTCTGAAGGGCTAGTCTTATATTCTGGCTCTCATAGGATGAAAAAAAAAATTGAGCAAGGGGATCAATGTGAAGGCATTTCTGATTCACAATCTCATGATGAAGTGAGTTGAACTTCCCTCTCTAGTCAAACATAGAACTCTGATTTCACTAATGCACCTGACATTCACTAAGCTCCTCGCATGTGCCCGGAATTTTACTGAGAGCTAGATTGATAAGGACTAAGAAGTCATGACCTCTTCCCTGTAGGAAATCACAGTCTACCAGGGGATGCAAAGGCCCTCCAGCGCTGCACAGTGTACACTTCTGTCGTCCTTCTGTAAGGTGCAGAAATACTTATCCCGCAAGGCTGTTGTAAGGATTAAGTGAGCAGAATGTGTAACACATTCATCCTGGGGATGTGCAGAGAGGACATTCAAAGGACAGTAGCTCCTTTCTGCCATTAAACCAACTGTACAGTTCTGTATAGTAGCTGTTGAAAGAAGTTAAGGGTAACCTGCTGTCTTAGTTTGTTCAGACTGCTATAACAGTTGGCTTCTAAACAACAGACATTTATTTCTCATGGTTCTGGAGGCTGGGGATTACAAAATCAAGGTGCTAACAGATCAGGTGTCTGGTCAGGGCCTATTTCCTCATTTTTTTAAAATTTTTTTTATATTTTATTTTTTTTATTTCGGCATATTATGGGGGTACAGATTTTAAGGTTTCAATAAATGCCCTTTCCTCTCCTCTCCTCCCACAAGTCTGAGTTTCCAGCATGACCATCCCTCAGATGGTGCACATGTCACTCATTATGTATGTATATACCCGCCCCCCTCTCCCCTCTCCCCTACCCAATACCCTATTACTGTAGTACCTCATTTATCGATGGCTAACTTCTTGCTGTGTCCTCACATGGAGGAAGGAGTGAGGGAGCTCTCTCAGGTCTCTTTCATAAGGGCCCTAGTCCCATTCATAAAGCTCCACCCTCATCACATAATCACCTCCCAAAGGCTCTCCCTCCAGACACCATCACCGTGGGGATTAGGTTTCAACATAGGAATTTGCGGGGGGACACAGACATTCAGTCTGTTGTACCTGCTTTCAAGTCAGTCCCTTCCGAGGTGACTTATATTTCTCATATTGGAGAGAGATCTGTCACCTGGTATTGCATTAGAGCTTTCATATTCATAAGAAACCCAAATAATAATCAAAATAGCTCCTGTTGGTTGAGATGTCACCGTGTGCCTTGGACTTTGCATATTATGATGAACACTGTGAGGTTGCACCAGGATCCCCAGTTAGCACCCAGGCACTCCTTCCCCCAACTGCCAGGAGCGTTGACAGCTGGCCACTGTCAGCGGGGTCCTTCTTGGGGAAGTAACCTCCATTCAAAAGGTCATTCCGTCCAAGGTTCTGTCCCCTCCCCAGGGATAGCCCACAGCCTGTGACTGGTTAATGTGGGGGTACAAAGGCCTGACACCCTTGTCTTGATTTGTAAAAACAGAAGTACCTTTCCAGCTCCAGAAGGATCAGCTGAGGGCTTTGCTGTACCTGCATGGCTGTTTGACTTTTCCCTCTTCCCAGTTTTACTTTGCTCATCCTCTTCCAAGAATTCGCCTCCCAGAACCTCCCGAAAGCCGGTGTCTGCCTTTGATTCTGTTTTCTGGTGATCCCGACCTAAGACAAATGCATTGTCTCATTTAATCTTTATATCAACCCTAAGAAGGGGGAACTGGTATCCACACTTCTCACTAACTGAGGGTCTATTTTCTTGTCCAAATGTGCAGAACTAGTAAGCGACAGGGTGAGCATCTGAGCTCGTATCTTGCTGATTCTATTCTCTTCATCACTGCACTGTGCAACTTTACTGAAGCAGTAGGATTAACCACACTCAGCCCTGGTACACAATTCAGTATCCATCTTTCAGTCTTTAGTGAGAATAAATACAAGAATTATCCATTTAAACAGCATGACTGTGCTTTTTAAAAGAAAAATCTGTACTTGATACTGATATTCAGTGCCTTGCTCAAGGACCCATGTGACATGTTTCTACCCGGGCTTATTTCCAGGGGGGAAATATGGCTTTGCAGAGAGATTTGCATATCTTCTCTTGCCAGAAATTTGAAATATGGAATTGAACAGATTCCTTCCTTTTTTTGCTTTAGCTGCCAAGGACTTTAGGGCCAACATAAATGTGGTCATTTACTGATCTCAGAGCCTGATGCTATCTACTTCTTCCACTTCACATAGACACCTCTCATTGCCACCAAAAGCCATGCTGTCCACTGTGCCTTCAGTTAGGTATTCATTTGATAGGATGATAGAAATCATAGTGTTTGTGTGCATTAAAGAAGATAATCATTGCTGTTTGTGCTCTTACCCTTTTCAGAGAAGCTTCTCCACCCATAGCCTTAGACGCTCAGGCAGCCAGGTATGGCCTGATGTGATCCCACCTCTCTGGCCACCACCTGTTGGGCCACACCTGGGGACCAAAGCCAAAGGGAGTCCACCCATAGGTCAGCCAGCAATGTGGCCTGACAGAGAGGCCCCTGTCAAACCCATAATGATGCTTATAAACTTAATCCTTCCTTGGGGAATTTGAATTGCATACATGGAAAGATTTTATTTTGGTTGATAATGAGGTAGAGAGAGGCAGACACAGAGAGAAGCTGAGTCATGTTAATTACGAAACACAATTTCCAGTCTCCTGTAGCTGATCTGCCATGAATCGAGATCCACTCTTCAAGTCCAGTTTTATAAAGCCTGCCTGGTCCTGTTTGGATGCATTATTTTTCCCCCTATGAGATTCCTCCTCTGCTTTTTTCCCCCTATGAGATTCTTCCTGTGCTGTGCATTATTGCTACATATATACAATCACCATTTGCAACCCATATGCAGCCATTCTTAATGGGCATCTGTTTCTTGCCTCCCAAAAAGTATGTGTATATGTGTGTCTGTACATCTGCATGTGTTTACAATATATATGTATGTGTATGTTACACATTCATATATAATATATTAAAATATACATATATGTGTTATTCTCATTAATCCATGATGCCCCTCATTAATCCATATACATATAAATATACACACATGTATGAGAGGAGCATTTCAAAGTGAAGATTGTGAAGATTGTTCTATACAAGTGTTCAAGAAGAAATCTTAGCCATCATTGAAAAATTGGTAATTTATGATAAAAATCGGAATTTTTAGCCTCTCCTGAAGAAAATCTAAAGATGTGGTACCACTGGCCTTTAGTTCCAGGTGACAAGAGTTGGCTGGAGCTGGGTCACCGATGTCCCATTAGGTGGAGCCTGCATTGTCCATTGTATCCCAAACCCCACCTCTCCCTATTGTTTCTCAATATCAGGGCATTTTTTTATTGTTTGAGTGCTGCTTTTTTCCTTAGAAGTGCAGGGGATTTATTTGAAAAATCTCTCTTTGTCTCTGTCTCTCTCTGTCTCTTTCTCTCTGTTAATCTCTATCTCCATCTCTGTTTCTCTGAGAATGCAAAAGGAAACAGCACCTGTGTGGTCAGGAGCCTGGATGCTACTTTCCTGACACCCAGCCAGTCTCCCCCACTGATAACACCCACCTGGTCCTGAAGGCATCAGCGACCCCTGCTCCAAAGGGGATACCTGGGTGACACAGACATTAGCTTCTTACTTTTCTTTTGGAATTTAATATTTAATCATTCTTTACGAGATCAAGTCAGGTACTGGCTGAGCATTTTCTCTGCATTAATTTGTTTCATTCCAGGAGGCAGGTTCAGTTAATATTCCCATTTGCAGATGAAGTAACCAAGGAGTGACTTGCCAAGGAGTGACTTGCCCAAAGTCCATAGCTAGTAAGGACAGATCTAGGACTTGAACTCACGTCCTTCTCCATCTCAAGGGCCTCCTCTTTACCACTGGGCTGAATCCTCTCTCGTGTCTGATTTGGCTGTCTCTGTTGGCTTCTGACCCTATGGCCTTGCACAACGCGAATGCTCTGTAAATGCCTGTGGCCAAGTGAGATCAGGTGTCCTGGGGCGTGTGGCTTGTGTGCACCTCTCTGGGTGCCTGCAGCATCAGCACTGAGACCCTGAAACTGGGGAGAAAGTAGCTGTCTTTCTCTCTGTTCCCCCACAGGGAGCAGCTTCGTGGTGAGCGAGGGGAGCTACCTGGACATCTCCGACTGGTTAAACCCAGCCAAGCTGTCCCTGTATTACCAGATCAACGCCACCTCCCCGTGGGTGCGGGACCTCTGTGGGCAGAGGACGACAGACGCCTGCGAGCAGCTCTGCGACCCAGAGACTGGTAAGCCATGGGGGCTCTGGCTGGGGCTGGGAGGAGGGTTGAAGGAGGGTTTGCGCTCCCTCTGCCTAAAGAACTGTGGATCCTGAGCCAGTGACAAGGGGCTCGATGTAAAGATCCGTCAGTCTAATTGATGCTACACTATGTGCTGCCACTGCTTGTCAAGGGAGGAAATTCTCAGAGAACCACAGAATCTCAGAGTTGGAAAGGACCACAGATGACATCTAGTCCAATTCCAGCAAAAGCGAAGGGTCTGAATGTCCTCAGACACATCCCTGAGTTCAGATTTGATCTGCCTCTTACTAGCTGGTTGCTCTTTAGCGAGACACTGCCTATCTTTGAGTACCAGAGGCAGACAGTAACACCTAACCTGCAAGCATGTTATTCGGATTAAATGATAAAATGCATGGAAGTCTCCTAGCATGTTCATTTATTCATTCATTCAACAGATATTTCTCAAGTAGCCAGGCACATGTTTAGGTGTTGAGAACACAACAGTGAACAAAATAGGTAAAATCTCCACCCTCATGAAGCTTACATTCTATGGGGGAGACACTATCTAGTACGGTAGCCACTAGCCACATGTGGCTATTTATTTTAAATTTATTAAAATTAAATACAATTAAATATCCATTTTCCCCAGTCACACTAGCGAGATACCAAGTGCTCCATAGCTCCATGAGACAACTGGCTACTTTCTTGGACAACACGAATATAGAACATTTCCATCATTCTGGAAAGTTCTATCAGACAGTGCTACAATACCCAAACAAACAGGCAAATGTATGGACTCTGTCTAGTGATGGTAAATGCTGGTGTTAGGGGGAGGAGTACATGGAGCTGAGCACATGGAGTGCTCAGCTTGGAGTCTGGGTGGCATCAATATATAGAGAGAGTGGCCAGGGAAAGCCTCTCTGAGAAGGTGACATTTGAGTAGGCACCTTAAGACAGAGCCTATATAGACAGAGCCATGCCAGTGTCTGAGGAAGAGGGCTCTAGGCAGGGGAACTGCAAGAACCAGTGCTTTGCAGCAAGAGTACACACACTTGCCTTTTGCTGAGCACCAGCAGGGAGACCAGGATTGCTGTAGGGGAGTGAGAATAGGGAGAGGGAGGAGGTGAAATCTGAGAAGAAGAAGGTTTGGGAGGGAGGTGGTACTTCAGGGCCTGGAACAGGATGGTGTGGACTTTAGATTTTACTCTGAGTGAGATGGAAAGTCATTAGAAGATTCCGACCGAAGGAGCATCATGATCTGACCTAGGTCTTCACGGGACCACTCTGGCTCCTGGGTGGCCAATCAGTTTAGGGGCTGCTCAAGAGGCCTATTATTTTCATCTGGGAAGGAGTGAGTAGTGGCTTGGACCATGGGGGTATGGGGAGAAGGTGATGAGAAATGATCAGATTCTGGATGTATTTAGAGAGTATAGTCTTGTCCAAACTTGTTACTGGGCATGGGAAATGAAGGGTTGCTGGGTGTGGAGGTTTACAGTGTGCCTGTTACAGGATACTTCTTTTATCTGGTGCATGGCCTAATTCCTGATTTTCTGACCTGTGACCAGGGGTCCCTCACACAGGAAATGTATTTATAGTGGCAGATAGCCTTGTGGCTCTTGTCTAACCTGTGTCCAGTTCATGCCTTCCTGAGCATCACCCAGGCACTGGGACCCTGTCCTTGTGTTCTCCCCGGCATCCTGGGCCTGGGAGAGCCCCTGGTCCTTCAGATGGAAGGCACAAACTCAATACACCAGCACAATAGGAAACAAGTCCAAAGATCTATTACTTATGGAACCTGAGTTGGGAGGACAGTTCTGTACCCCCAGCTCACTGGAGGCAGGAATGAAGAGAGAGACAGAGAGAAGGAGGCAGCTAGCTGTATATATATTGGGGAATAGATCGTGGGCGAATGTTTGAATGATCTCTTTAAAGGAAACTGCAGGAAATCAGGGAACTCAGTCTGCTAGGTAGGAAAGATGCCTATAAGTTCCTAGCCCTGGCCACTGGCTGGGGCCATTCGGGTGTGGTGTTCTACTTCCAGTGCCCAGGCAGCTACCTTTGCTGCCATGTCCATTACAAGCAGATATCTGATCAGCCACACTGAGGAACTGGAAGGAAGTATAGGACTAGAAACTGTGTCAAGGGTGACCAAGCCCTGCTCCTGCTAAGAAAAAAAAAAAAAAAAAAAGCTAAACTTCTATTGAAAGAAGGTGTCAAGGCAACACTAGCTTATAAGCGTTCACTACAGGTCCATAACTCAAATTCGAAGAAGAGATCATAGCTGGAGATAGAAATTTACTATTTAACAGCATCTAGATGGCATTTAAACCCATGAAACACTATCTTATTTATACCAAATGCTAAATGGACACTATCTTACTCATAGTTGGTGCTCAATAAATGATAATTCCGATTTTTCACAAATAGAGAAATGAGGTAGAGAGAGAAAGGGACTTGCTGAGGTTACAAAGTTAGAAGCGGAGCTAGGATTAGAACTTCATGTCTCCATTCCCCTGGCCATCTGCTCTTCCCTACAGTTTGAATTGGTCTGTTTTCTCTGGAAGTTCATATCTGTCTCCATTTCCAAGAGTCTGACCAGCCTGTATGGAAAAGTCATTGCACGGATACCATGACGACAGCCTCTGTGCGGAGGGCAGCGGTCCTGGTGCTCTGTGCAGTGGCCTGGGGCGAGGGTCTGCTTCCTCTAGCCAATTATTTCTCTACTTCTCAATGGGGCATCTGTTCAGAAGTAAGGGGAGGGCTTCTCCAGGCTAACTCTTGTGTCTTCGCAGTCTAGGGCCAGGATTTGCCTTTACAACCACCATTCCCTCTTATTCTTTAGTCAAGAGCCTGTTCAGAATGCATTTTTGCAGCCTTTAAATAGGCCAATTGGGGAAGCTATTTGGAAATGCAATGTAGCTCTTGTGCATCATCTGATCAGGCAGCTAAAGCTTCTTTCTCTTAATCAAGACTTGTAGGCTTTAAGTCACTCCCCCCAACCCAAACACACACACACACACACACACACACACACACACACACTTATCTTCACCCAACAATCGAATAAGGCCTTGCAGAATTATATATCTCTGGGTCAGATCTTTTAGGTATCCTTTTTCTTTTCTTTTCCTTTTTTCCTTGAAAAGGAATCAAGGTTGTTGGTGGACAGGAACAGAAGGGAGCCACTTCTTTGCCTCCCTCTATGAAGCCCATGCTAGGCTAGTGGTGAGTGCTTGCAGCTCTGAACTCTGGTTTCCCAGCTGATCTGCTTTCAGGGGCAAGTTTGTGGTTTCTAATGATATTTTCCATTAGCCACAAGCTTGAGGGCATAATTTTAGATGGTGGGTCATCCAAAGAGCAGGTATGAGTGAGCCAGTTTGGAAAATAAGCAGTTCCTCCACCAGTATTCTCTAGAATTAAAACACACACAACCCTTAGAGGTGGAAGGTCACTAGAATCCACTGGGTTCACCTCCCCAACTTCATCACTGATGCCCAGAGAAGGCAGGTGACAGGACTAAGGTCACACAACTGGCAGCTTGCAGAGCCAGCATTGAGACCCAGGTTCCCCTGCTCTCAACCAGCACTTACCATGGCTCATTCGGTCTGGAGTGGAGCCTAGGACTCTGCATTTATAACAGACTGGCAGCTACGGCTGGTGCTTCTCGTTCAAGGAATACCCTTGTTGTAGCAAGACTCTACACACTCCCAAATGCTCCTCTCACGTTCTGCACGCACAGCGAATGGCTCAGCTGCCAAATTTGCTAATTGAGTTATTTTGACAAAATCACGTTCACTTCTGTCCACCTCATCTCCTGCCTCTATTTGTTTTGTGCTCTGGGTTCTAGATACTCCAACCAACCACCTGCAGGCCCCTGAAGGCACCATGCCCTCCCATACTTCCATCCCTTTCGCAAGCTGTTTCCTCCCCTTCGGATGTTTTTCTCCTTCTGCTGGGTGGCCAGGGGCTTCTTTTTATTTCCTTCACTTTCAACCCAAACACCCTTCCTTCCTTTTCTGGGTATTTCTGACTGCCACTATCCCTGCCACAGATTGCCACCCCTCTTGTCCCTCTGCAGAGTCATCGCCCTTTCCTTGTCTGGATAGATCACCAGACTGTAAACTTTGTAGGGAGCTGAGGCTGGAGGCTCCAAATGTGTGTCTCATTCATCTCTCTGTCTTTCAAACTCAGCATAATGCCTGACATATAATCATCAGACAGAGAATAATAGAAGCAGGAAGGAAGGAGGCAATTTCTCTCCCTGTGAGCCTTGAAACAATTGTGTACTGCAATTCTAGTGCCTTCCTGCAAATCTGCTCACACAAGAACTCAGATTCAATACTTTGCAGCTCTAGAAAAACCAGGTCACAAAACACTGCCCAGAAGCCAGGCATCTGAACTCTAGGATGCTCTGGCCTCATCCTCCCATTCGGCCACACCCCTGTGAGCATCCGTCCTGGATTGCCCACTCTGCTCACACTGTCAATTGTCCCACAACGCCCCACACAGAGTTTCACTTTCTGATTCAAGTTCATCTCCTCCCTCCACCTAAAATGCCTTCCATCCTTTATCATCTACCCTTTAATATCTGTTCTTTAATCATCCACCTTCCGCAATCCTACTCATTTATTTGCCTGTTTCCTTTCAGTAGAATGGACACCATTTTTTACAGAACCATCAGAATTCTCCATTGACTATACACCAAATTAAAGCTTGAGTTATTGCTTGAAGATTTGTCTCCCCTGCTAGAATGTAAGCTCCTTAAGGCCAGAGACTGTCTCCAATTTATCCCTGTATCCTTCCCACCCCAAAGCCCAGCAAAGCATCTTGCCCCTTACAAGTCACTTCAGGCATAAACGGTGGGATTATCTACAGGTGAGAAGTGGAAATGAGATGTAAGATCCCTGAATAAAACATCACGGGGCTTAACTCAGGCCCACTTTGTAAAATTTAGTTCAATTCATTAGATTCAATTCAAGCAAGATTTTCTTAATTCCACAACTCGTAAGTCTGTGTGATAAGTGCTGTGGGAAATCACAGACAAATTGCACAATGTTCTTGCCTTCATGGATTTTACATTCTCACAGGTATAAAAAGAATCTGCTCATATCCAGCTATTATAAAAAACCACAGTGTGGGATAAATCAGGAACAATGCATTAGCAAAGTGCCTCATGGCTGCAGCACAGGGAGAAATGTATTATAGAAGGGAATTTCAGGAGATGCATCCTGGAGAACATGACCTTTTAGCTTAGCCTGGTAGAATTAGTAGGGAATTTGAGTAGGGAAGGTGCCTTAGCAGAGTGAATTTTACTTATTTTTTTCTTTAAAAAAGGGATAAAGTTTAGAATTATTCTAGAAATTAGAGGCAGTGTAATTGGGCTGGCATCTGGAGAATGTGCTGGATACGAAGTGGAGGCAGAGAACTGAGAGAGTGTCAGGGGATGAGGTTGAAAAGGGAAGATGAGGAAAGCTGATTAAAAGGTAAGGCTGCCAAGAGTCTAAGAACTGACAAAGGATTTGGTAAGGCTATGTTGGCCACTGAAACAGGGAACCTGCTCTCTACATCTGCCCAACTGCTTTGGGGAACATCGAACTCCCTGAGGGAATAGTTGGACCTTTCCCCACTCTTTGCCTTCCATCAGGAAATAGAATATGGAGGAAGTTATGGAAAAACTAATCCCCAAAGCCCTGTACATGTTCATGTTGTTATATGTCAAAATGGCTTAGATTTTCTTAACAAAGTCTCTCCTCCTGTGGGTCAGATCTGTAGAGCTGGGCAGAGTCGTGGAGTCAAAGAATTAGTCATCATGCCTTAAAGCTTTTCTGGATGTGTTGATAAAAGGATTATTCCTCCCAAGTGACAGGGAAGGAGGAGGAAAAGTAGGGCAGATGCTACAGCTGAAAAATATGTAATTGCCTTGTTGCAGGATGAACCTGGCCAGGTTGTCCTGGCTGTGTGCCATGGCCCAGCTCCCGTGTGTTTTCCAGGGATTTCAATAATCAGCACCATCCGCAGAGAGGACTGTGGGGTTGGATCTGTGGTGTGCTGGGGCTGGCTCCTGTGGAGTCACGAGAGTCGATTGTCAGCATCTCTTCCCAACTCTTTGTCCAGTGATGTCATGTTGATAGCCTGGGAATTTGCTCTGGTGAGGATATTTACACCAACAAAATTGATAAATGCTACAAAATCAGGGTTTATTTTCTTTAGAAAGCCAATCATTAAAAATTTACCAGGACAACACTGGATGGGATGAGAACAGACCAATCAAAGACTAAGGCAAAGAAGGGCTTAGTGGAGGCCTGAAAATGTCACCAGAGAGTGGCATTATGCCCCTTTGCAGAACAGACTTCCAGTACTCTTCATCTCTCTGCAGACAGAAAGCAAACGCTTGAGGACTGCGTGCTATAGTTCCATAAAATGCAACACCAAACAGTTCAGATAATCAGGCTTTGATGCCCAAGGATATCATCATTGCGGGTAATGTCTTCTTGTGAAACAGCTTTATTAAAGTTCTGCACATGTGTGGCATCATGCTAGGTTCTATATAGAAAGCCTTTGACAATATGTCTCAAACCACATGAAGCAAGTGACAGCAGAAGACTAATTCAATTAGTCACTAATTCATTCTTTCATATGTTTGTTCATTCATCCAAGAACTTGGTGAACCTGAGTAGAATGGGAATATCTTTTTGAGTCAGACAGAAGCAGGTTCAAATCCTCTCTTCTCTGTTTACAGGTTGTAGTGCTTTGGTTAAGTCGTTTGACATAATCAAACCTCATTTTTTATAACTGTGAAAGTGAGGAGTGTAATTCCTATTTTTCAGGGTCGCTGTGAGGATAAGATGAAAAATAAAATTTAAAATGCACTTGTGCTGTGCCTAATATATGGTGGGTACTCATTACATAGTGTTTATTCTTTTATAATCAGTTATTCAGTCATGTGTATCTTCACTTATTAGCTCAATAAATATTTCATGAGACATTTAGTCTAGCAATGCATAATCTTGTTTAAGATTATGTAAAAAGACAGTAAGATATAGTCTGTGCCCTCTGGGAGCTGACCAGCTGGCAGAGAAACTGAGAGTAAGCTGGGCATTCCTATGTGCTCAACTTTCACTTCGTCCTTGTGTGACTTATAAACTTGTGCAATGAAAAAAAAATATCACAAACTCTCAGTGCTGGTGTTGCCACAAATTTGCCATTTGACCTTGGGTATGTCACACATTATGAACCTCAGATTCCTTTTCTTCGACAAAGCGCTGAATGGGAGTATACTTTTAGTGCAGGAAAGGTCCCTAGACGTAATCTAGTCTGATCTAATGAGGAGGCTGAGGGACACCAAGGCTAGGCCAGTTGCCCAGTGTCACATAGCAAATTAGTGGCAAGATACAAATTACAATCCTAAATAATTCTTAAGATATTTTCCAGCTCAAAATCCATGTTTCTATGACCTTTTAAGCACTAATAACTTAGAGCATAAGTATGATTGAAACAATTTGTAAATGGCATTTATGGCAAATTGAATTTTCCTTTCACAATTGACATGAACTTTAGTCATATTAGCCATCACATTCAGTTTATTTTCATGTCTTTAGCAGCCACTTTTCATTTGTAATAGGATATGAAATGAGAATACAATATGTGCATTTAGTCACATAGCTCTCTTATATTGTACTAAATATTTGTAATGTTTATAGATTGTTTCTGTTATTTGTGGAGGCCTGTGTTATTAAAGTTTCAGGAGACACAAGGATTTTATGAAGCTGTAAAGTCCAAGAATTTACAGACATGGAGAACATCTCTGCATTGAAGGAGATGATAACTTTGAGGGTTTCTGAGTAATGTGGCACATAGGTTGAAGTGAAATAGAGTGTAGGTGAAATGTACAGTTAAATATGCTGATATCCATCTATAGATAGCCAATTTTCTGGTATACTAAAGAAGAGAGACTTTTATATGGGAACATAAATTTTAGAAAGACTTGATCTTTGCTCATCCTGTTTACTGAAGTATCTCAAAATGAAACAGTTACTGTATCACCACATCTTTTCTTGAATGAATGAATGAAAATCACATTTCTGTTGCTGAAGGGTCCAAAGCTTGGTCAATGAGTAGGGTTCTGATGTCAGCACCATGGAGAGCTCACACAGTATGACAACATTTTGGCTACAGCGTTTGCTAAATAAAGACTTTTATCTGGGGCAGCTAATTCTCTTCTAAAAGTCACCTTTTGCCCTGAGTTGGGCACCACTAGTCTTTCATGAACTCAAAGTAAGCTGTATCCTTTACCTGTTTAGAACCAGTGCTTGTCTAACTATGCTGCCATTCCAGCGGAGCTCAGCTAGGGAAATCCTCTATGAAGTCAGTTGCTCTGCTCCTCAGAATGCATATTGCTTTCCACCTCACGACTCTTTTGTTGTGAACTTTACTAGGACCTGGATTAAACAAAAGTCATCCAACTTAATTATCAGTCAATGAATCTATACCTTGTTATTCATATATGAAGGATAATGGAATCAAGTTTTTTGAAACCCCTACCAACAAACGCCATTGAAACAACAGACCCAGGTTTTTCTGCTTACATTCCATGCAATTAATCAGTTAGTCACAAAAATCCCATTTTCTCATCAAATTAATCTATTTGATGCAGGTTTTTTTTTAAATCAATATATAACAGATGGTATATTAGACAATGGTCATACATAGCTTATAGTTAAAAGAAGTTTGGTGGAATTTTTGGTGAGATATGAAGAAATATATGAATACTTAAGTGATAATATAATAACAGCATCTACAACTATACACTTGTTGTGTACCAAGCACCATGCTGAGACTTTATATAACTATTCTTGGTCTTCATAACAACACTTGAAGGAGTTATTATTATTTCCACTTTCCATACAAGAAGAAATAATGTCTTAAAGTATTTGATTGTCATTCTCAAATTCATATATTTCCTACAGTTGTTGACATTCTCAAGGTCATTTATTTACTAAGTCTTACTGCTGGGTTTTGGACACAGACTGAATGGCAAGCTACTGTTTTGAGGAGTTAGCGTATGAGAAAGTTTGCTTAGTATTAAGAAAAAAGAGGCGTTCTTCCATTTTCCCTTTGAAAGGTATTTGTAGAGAATTCTCAGAGGCAAGCATGAATCCTTTGGACAAAGAATTTACAGAAGAAGTTGACTTAAAAAAATAAAAAGACTCAATTGAATTGGGGATAAGGAGAAAGCAAAGAACTGAGAAGTAGAAGGAAATATGAGTTTTGTAAGGACAATATTTTGTTTTTATCTCTGTTTGGTCGTCTTGCTATATTTGGTTTAAACGTGCTGTAAAATGTTATGTTGTAGAAGAGGGTTAAGGTCTTTTAAAAAGGACAATCTGTGTCCAAGATGAGGTCATAAAATTTCAGAGAGCCGACAAAGCAAGCAACAGGTCTGACTGTTCATAAATTAAGAAGGACAAGAAGGTTAGAATAAACGACAAAAGAGACTGTGAAAACTTTTCCTTATTGGGAACTTGCCAGTCCCACTGAAAGTCGAGGCAACCTTTGCTTCTGAACTTGAAAGAAAGAGGTTGTGAGAGATCTGAAATCTCATACTTCAGAGTTGCATATAGGAAAAAGGTAGCCTGAGGTATCTCTGACGATTATCTCTGGGGTGTAGGTACCAAAAGAAAAGGAAGTGCTCAGCTTTTAAGACCAGAGTCTATCATCATAAATATAATCTACTAGCATTTAGAGACTATATTTCATTTTATCCAACAAGTGTGTTAAAAATTATATTGGTCTTTTTATAATGTTATATGTCCTACTATTTAAAAAAATAAATCTAGGTATCTTCTAAATATGTAGGTAAAACCTTATAATAAATGGCTTATGAATAAACAAAAGTGTGGAAGAAAGATGATGATAAAAGCAGAGGTTGGAGTTGGGGTGTTATTAGGATACAAAAGCCATGTTGAAAAGTGTTCCATAATTATGGATGGTGCATTGCTTCCAGTAGAAAATATGGTAGGGTCTGTGTGGACATCAGTCCCTCCGCAGGGAACAGTCTGCCCTCCACACACTTCTTATAAGCCCTGTTCTTTAACTGGCTCATTCCTCCTTATACTTCATGTTTCAGCTTAAATGTCACACCCTCGAGAAAGTGACCTTATAGACTAGGTTACCTTCCAAATGTGTTATGCTCCATCAGAGCTCTCTATTTTTCCTTTATGGTAAGTAATAGCAGTAGTGCACATTTATACAGTGTTGTGTATCGGATACTTGTCTAAACCCTTCACATACATTATCTCATTATTCCCTCAACCCTATAAGGTAGATGCAATGATATGTTAACTAAACTAAGATATAGTCACATATATGTACCAGTATTTTATATACCACTAAGGAGAAAAAAATGCTGATAGTAATAGCCATAAGATACTACTAATTAACAGTTGAGTTCTCATATCAGGAATATCAACATGAGGAAAGTTCTGTGCCTTACAATTAATGTAATGGCATATTATTTTCACCATTTTATAGATAAACAATCTGATCAAAAACAGTTAAAGGAGTTTCCCAAGGTCATCTAGGAAGTGGTGGAATCTAGATCTGAGTCTTAAAGGTCCGATTTTAGAATGTATCTTATAACTACCAGCCTATGCTAGTATATCAGTACATAATCATAAGCAGTAATGATATGTTTATTTGTGTGATTCTGTGCCCAGTTTCTAGCTATCTAAGAAACTGTGTGCTGTATAAAGCAAGGATTGTGTCTGTATTTATTCACAGCTTTGACCTCAGGCCCAGACCATTGTTTAGCACATTGTTGGTACAAGGACAACATGAAATATAAAATATTAGATTTGGAGACAAATTCCATGGACTTCACTGCTAGCTTTGTAATTTATTCATTGTATGACCTTTAACAAGTCCCTTTTTTTCTGTGGGCCTCAGTTTCTCTATTTATGAGATAAAGGGAATTTACATTGGATTTTCTCTGAGTGCTCTCCAGCTCTAAATTCTGTATCCTGAAAATCCTTACTGAAAGCCAATGCTTTGGCTTTGGAGGATGTAGAATGGGGTGACCAATGATTCTTGATCTCTTGAAGGATAGACAACAGGCACACATAGGAAATGGGGACCAACACAAGTTTCTACACTTAACAATCTGCAGATCATCTAGCCCAACCCTTCCTTCTACACCTGATGAGCTTGAGATTTGGGAAAGGTTCACTTAGTAGTTCAGTGAGTTGGTGCAGAGGGAGGTCACCTGGCTACTATACCGGTGCTTGGTTTCCCTTCTCTTGAAAACATATTAAGCAGTCAAATATTTTGCCCTTGAGATATACCTCGCCCCCAGCTGCAACTGGAGTCATTACCTTTTGCATGGTCTCTTAGCACCTGTGAAGGTGGTGCTGGTTTCTGCAGTGCTGGCTCAGGCTTGTCTTGCAGGGATATACTCAGGTACGTTCAGTCATGCAAATGAGTGTTCAGGGCAGAGCATCTGGGGCATGGCAGGTTCCCCTCAGATTCATTAACGTCTGTGTTTCACCAACATTGACTGAGCCCCAAGATTGGGTCAACCACCAGGGAGAGAAGGAAAAGAGATGCCAGCACCCTCTCTACATGCCTAAGATCAAGCTGTGTTAATACTGGGCTCTGTTTCATTTTTTTAGAGGGGCAGTCAGGGCAACATAGAAAGACCTAGGCATTGAAGTCACACAGACTTGGGTGAAATCTTGGCTCTGGCTCTGACTATTGGTATGGCTTTGAGCAAATCGTTTAATTTCCCCAAGCCTCAATTTTCTGCTCTTTTTAATAAAAGGGGGAAACTATTCACCTTTGCGAGGTTATTGTGATGATTATAAGCAGTGCAAAGTACCTGGTACATTGTATGGCAAATGTACATGTTGAATAAATGGGAATTATTGAATCAGGGGCAAAAAGAACCCCCCCAGTGTTGGCAATTCTTAACCCACAGAAGACTTAATTGTGATGGAACGGAAGGCACAATGACAGATTTCAGTGCAGAAAGGGCCTCTGGAAGCCTTTTAAAACACAGCACTTAGCAGTAGCACTGGCCACTGGGTTTCTGGTTATTTGAGACCATCTGTAGGGAGCCTGCACATTGCACCACACTGTCCTCTCTCCTCTCTCTTGTCTGAGGGCAGCTTTTGTTGCAGTGTGGATGACGAAAGGCCTCTGAATGGCCGAAGTGTGCGTACCTGTGTGTGTGTGCACGTGCATGTGTGTGCACGTGTGTGTGTGTGTGTGTGTGTGTGTGTGTGTTTCCAAGCCTTTTGATTACAGCATTGAATCATCTCTTAATTAAAACTTTAGTAGATGGGTTTGAGTCCCTACCAGCAAATGGAGTAGGTGCGACAGGGGAAAGAGTATGGATTTATGTTGTGAACACCGGGATTTGGCCTCAGGACGAGGCATCCAGAATGCAAAATGTTCCTCCCAAGTCAGGTGAGGCCAGGCGGCCTGGCCCTGTAGGGTGTGAACAGCCTGCTGTTCTCTCAAGTGGCCGAAATGGACATAGCAGTGAAGCCTGGTGCAGGCCATTTGGACACATGTCGCTTAATTTTAATGATGCACAATGATTCTCCATCATATACCAGGAAATGTACCGTAAAAATGTTTTGTAAAAGAACGTGAGCCTCAGTAATGGGAACCTGCGCTGTTAATTAAATCATCGCCGGAAAGCGGGGGCAGCGGTGTGTGTGCCCGTGTGGGAGGGGCAAAGCGGGTGGAGTGGATAGCAGGCAAGAGAAGGGAAGGGAGAGGAGGAAAATGAGAAGAGTTAAGAAAGAGAAGAAGAAAGGAAGGGGGAATGCATTTAACCGGAAGTGAGTGGACTCTGTCGCAGGCACCTGTACGAGCCGGGTCTTGTTTAACCTGTGCATTGACCCTCGCGGGAGCCAGACTGTACTTTTTGTCTCTTATTTGTGGGTGAGGAAATTGGGGTGAATCTGGGAGTTTTACTTGGGGTTCTCTGACTCTAAACCCAAATTCTTTTTACTGCAGAGTGCCAGAAAAGAGAGCCAGAGAAAGACACACCGATAGTAAGGGACATGGACACACACACACACACAGGAAGACAGAGACGGAGAAGCAGAGACCAAAGAGAGAAACTGAGGCAGTGACAAAAACACAAACTCTGAGACATAAAAGGAGAGACAGAGAAGGAGGGAACTGGAAGCACAAAGCAAAGGAGGGATGAGGAGGAGAGGGGAGAGCGAGAGAATGGTTATGAACATCATCAGGAGTGAGATGAGCAAAGTGAAATTAGCTCTGTTCTGCTGAATGTCCACATTATGTAAAATGGTGTAACGGTCCAGATGGAAGGACCCGGGAATGACAGTTCTCTCAATCCTGGGGAAACTAGCAATGACCCTGACCATCTGCCTGCAACTGAGGTCGAGGTCACTCCGAGGAAGGGACCCCTCCGAAGCAGAGTGCAAGCATTGTGTGCGCTGTCGAAAGGTTCTGAGCCTTTTCCCTGGATTCCTGGCTAGACGAGGGCAAAGCTCCCACTCTTTGCTGACCCCCTCTGTATCTCTGGACCCCCTTGTTTTATGGCATTGATGACAGGGGCAGGACAAATAGGTATGACCCATTGCACTCAGAGTGCACTCTGGAAAATCACTAGTCTTTGCGCTGTAATTGTATAAAAGGGATTTGATTTTAAACTCCCAAAGATAGCTAATGCTTGGAGAAAAAAAAAATATCAATGAGTCTCTTTTGTGGAGTGAAGAACCCTTTTGCAAAATGAATAATTACCCTTAGCTTAATTTATTTTGTATATTTCACTTTGCTGTTTCAGGTTTTGTTCAGGCGGGGAATTGCATTATTAATCATCCTGTGTTCCAAATAGTTTAAGTACATATTTTATCCTCACAGCATTCTTGTGCTCAGGAGAGGGCAGAGCTTATGCTCCCCATCTTTTAGGCTAGAAGGATGAAGCTCAGAGAGATGAAGTGGCTTAAGCAAGGCCACCTAGCAGCTTTTGGGGAAACAGGGCCCCAGTGTCCCATAAGGTTGACAATCACATTGCCTCCTCTCATCCATATCCCTTTAAGCTGCCATGGAGATATGGCACATGGCCAAGTAGGGGCACGAAGGTGGGTCATTTTGATGCAACACGGTGTTATGCTGAA
This sequence comes from Microcebus murinus, assembly GCF_040939455.1. Taxonomy (NCBI): domain Eukaryota; kingdom Metazoa; phylum Chordata; class Mammalia; order Primates; family Cheirogaleidae; genus Microcebus; species Microcebus murinus. The sequence continues at coordinate 77,143,413 of NC_134115.1, read as the reverse complement.
CTCATCCATCTTACGTGGTTTGGCGGTGGGGAAGCTCTGACTCCAGAGTCAAGCAGACCTGGGTTCAAATCCTGACCCCATGACTGTCTTGCTGTATGAACTGGGGTCAAGCCGTTTGACACCTGTGGGCTTCAGTTTCCTCCCCTGTGAAATCAGGACAACAGTAGCCCCTGCTTCACAGGCTGTTTGGGTGGATTAAGGGTGGAAAGGTGGATAGAACATGTCATGATTAACAAGCCCCATCATTATTTCTTTCCCTTTGGCCAAGTTACAGCGAAAGGGGCCCCAGATAAGAGCCATGGCCAGGGAAGGACATTAAGGCCACCAGAGGATCAGAAATGAACCAGCTCCCTAATAGTAATCACAGCAATAGCTGGTAGTATTATGGAGCCCATACGGGGAGCCAGCATTCTTTATGTTCAGTGAGAAGGGCTGGCATGATTAACTTAGGTGTGAGGAAGCTAAGTTTAGGTCAGAGACAGGAAACGCTCCACAGTCCAGGAGCCACCGACTGGCAGGTGCAGAGCTGAGGGCCCATTCTGACTCCAGTGCCTGTGTGCTCTTCCTTAAACGGCCTCGCTCCCCACACACCGCTTGCGTTCAGCATTGAGGAATGACTGCGGTAGTTCCCCCTGTATCTGTGGTTTTGCCTTCCGTGGTTTCAGTTACCCGGGGTTAGACACAGTCTGAAAATAGTAAATGGAAAAGTCCAGAAATAAACAATTTATAAGTTTTTAATTACACGTCATTCTGAGGAGTGGGATGGAATCTCGCATCGTTTTGCTCCGTCCTGCCCGGATGTGAGTCAACCCTTGTCCAGCGTATCCACACCGCCTACACTATTCGCCCGTGAATGGCTTGGTAACTGTCTCAGTAATCAGATGGGCCATCGAGGTATCGCAGTGCTTGTGCTCAAGTCCCCCTTATTTTATTTGCTAATGGCCCCGAAACGCAAGGGTAGTGATGCTGGCGTATTGTTATGATTGTTCTACTTTATTATCAGTTATTGTTGTTAATCTCTTACTATGCCTAATTTATAAATTAAACTTTATCACAGGTGTGTATGCATAGAAAAAACATAGTATATATAGGGTTTACTACTATTTGGAGTCTCAATCATCCCCTGGGGGTGTTGGATTGTATCCCCTCTAGATAAGAGGGGTGGCTGCTGCATTCTTGTAGGGGGGGATGCGGGATTTTTCAGGGGCTGCTTCCCACACCTGCAGAACCAGGCAAGCAAGTTCCTTAGCCCCTCTAGACTTCTGTTTGCTCTTCTGTAAGGTGGGGTTTGTAATAGAACCTACCTCATGGAGTTGCTGTAAGGATCACTGGAATTAATATAAAGAAAGAACTTCCAACGCTGCCCGGCAGTTAGTTGTCCCTCTGTGTTCCCTCTCGTTATTTTTTATCATCACCCTTCCTCCTCACCGTGAGACCCCAACGCCCCACGCTCCTTGCTCTTCCTCCTGTGCTTCTCTGCACAATCGCCCCTCCCAGCACACATCGCAGCTGGTGGGAGTGATGCATTTTGCTCTCAGGCTTCCTGCCCCGGTGCCGGCTGCCTGAAGGCAAAATGTAAGATGGATTTGTCCCTGTGCCCCCATCTCCCCTGTGCCAGGTACAGAGGACCTGTGCAGAGAATGGCAATAGGTCTGAAGCAGCGGGGTGCAGACTGGAGGTGAACCATGTGGGGGGAGGAAGGGAGGGGAGCCGCAGCATTGAGGGGTAGGGCCACCGAGTCAGGGAGGAAACGTGACAGGCCCAGCCTGGACAACAGCACGGCAAGGGTGGCGGTGCTAGCGGCAGTGACGATAATAACACCACTGCTCACCCAGTGCTGCCTACGCGTCTGGCAATGTGGCAACTGTTTTTAATATGCTGTCTGTGATTCTTGTGACAAGCTTTAAAATTGGGTGTAAGACGCCCCTTTCTTGATGAGGCCCAGGGTTGCAGTGACTGATCCAGGGAGTGACCAGGAGATGGAGGGTGCAGCCTCAGGTGGCCTCGGTGGCCAGGCCGAGGCCCTTTGCTCTCACCAGGCTGTGTCTGTCCCCCGGCTCCCCACCCCTTGCAGGCACGTCTGAGAAGCTTGGAGGGTCCAGGGCTCTGGGGGGCGCAGCAGGGGTGGGGGTGGGGAGAAGGCAGCCTCTGGCTGGCGGGCCCAGTCCTGCGCATCCACGTTAAGCATCCTGAGCTCATCAGCTGGAGCAGGTCCTTCCTTCCTAATTGTTGGAGATGTCTGCTCCGTATCCGTTCCAGGCTGTTAGTGAGATTTCATCACCCCACTCCATCCTCAATCAGCCGTGATTTTGAGGGAGGCTCTTCCCCACGCGGTTTGCTCCTAGACACTAATGACAGATAATCGTGTGTGTGGTGCACTCAGAGGTGGAGGAGGCTGGAAGGGAGGGGAGTGGAGCCAGGGGAGAGGGGGCCCCTGGCTGAGACTCTGGCACAGACTCTCAGCAGCCCAGGCCACCCTGCACAGGCTGAGCCAACACCAATTAGTCCCCATACAGCCTTGGTTAAGGACCCTAATCTCTGTCAGACCTGGTCACCAGCCTGTGCCACCAGAAGAACCTTTCAGTCTCTGTTATATTTTTCTTTATGCTTTCAGAGGTGTGCTGATGAATGGCAGTGAGCGGCCGGTGGCTAAAATGCAGGTGCCCAGGTTTGTCTCAAGCCAGCAGGGTGAGGAAGGAAGGGACATCGGAGACACCCCTGCGGGTTGCTCAGATGTCAAGACCAGCCTCCCCACTGCACAGGTAGAAAAGTGAGTCCCAAGGAGGGAGGGCCCTGCCCCAGGCCACACAGCACGGTTGGCTGAGTAGACTTCTGAAGAAAGCCCAAATTTTTGTGCTCTTATTATTTCACTCTGTTTATGTTTCCCTGCCTTTCAAGCCTCTATTCTCCAAACTCCCAAACTTACCTGGCTCCCTCAATCACCAGAAAGATGCTGACTTTGAGAAATAAAACCTGAGCATATTAGAGGAAGAATCAAGGACTGCAACTGAATGAGATTTGGAAGGGTGTTTGGGGTTCTTTGAGTACTGCCTACTCATTTTTCAGATGGGAAGACTGAGGTCTAGAAAGGTAGAGTGATTTGCAGAGGAGTAAGGGATGTAAAATATATGCCCTGGTGGCACTACTTATGTCAAAACTGTACCAATTATCTTGTTCCTTTACTATGTGATCATTTTTTTGGCATATTATGGGGGTACAGATTTTAACGTTTCAATAAATGCCCTTTCCCCTTCTTCTGCCACAAGTCTGAGTTTCCTGTGTGATCATTTTGTCATTAATTTTCCCTTACCCCACCCCTCTCCTACTTGGGTCCCTCTTCCATTGTCCTCATCTCTCCCTAATGCTTGGTCTCTGCTTTGCTCATGGAGCAGAATCAGGGCAGACCTTCTGCAAGCAGCTTCACAGGGTCTGTAGGCGTGTCTCAGATGCCCCTATTATTATAAGTAGACCTAGGGGAAGTTAAAGCAGGAAAGGTACAAGGAAGGGGGGGAGTTATTGACAAGGTTGAAGCCGGTCATGAGGGGCTTTGGATGTTAGACCAAGATCTATGCACTCCACCCTGAAAACCACTGGAAGGCACTGAGAGTGTTGGGGACAGGCCCTGGGTGCAGCGGTTCTTTGGGAAGATAACTGCCCAACAGTCAGATCCGATAGGGGACACTGAACACAGGGTAAGTAGTGACACGACTCTTGCAATACCACACGTGGACAGTGTTGAGGGCAGTGGCAGTGAGGACAGATGGGAAGGCATGGATCTAGGTGACACCGAAGAAGCAGAATCAGTGGGATCCAGGTATCATTTGGATGCCGAGGGTAAAAGCTGGGATACAATTAGAGAGTTTTCTAAAATTTCCAATTTGGAAAGAAAGTGATACTTTGATTCATAGAAATGGGGGCATACAGGTTTGAAGTACATCAGAAGCTTTTGCCACTAGAATGCTGCATAACAACTATTTTATTGTCAACACTGTAAGCATATATATATATATTTTTTTTTCTTTCTTTTTTGCACACATCTGGGTGGACTGATCTAGCCAGGATTCAGCTGCCTTTGGCTGTAAGCTCAGGCAGAACCCAGATCTGCCCCATGTGTCTCCCAGCCTCTATGGACCAGCCACTTCCTAGAAATGTTTTTTTTTTGGGGGGGGGCAAGAGGAAGGAGAGCAAGAGTGCAAGACAGAAAGTGCAGCCACACAAACACAATGCAAACCTTGATCCATGTCATGTCTGCCCCCATCCCACTGGCCCAAGCAAGTCGAATGCCATTCCTGAAGACAAGGGGCAGAGAAGAAAGTTTACTTTCCCCACAATCAGCCATGGCAAAGATGTACCTGCATAATGCTACCGTAGACCTTTAGTGTCTACAGAACATGGAAATTGTCTAATTAAAGGTGGCTGCCCTTGTTATTCCTTGTGGTCATGTTTATTGCTGTGACGTTTGTGGTGGTATAAAAGAGACCTGACTCTATGACCTTGGGCAAGTGAGTTGTCGAGTTTGAGCTTCGGTTTCCTTGTTTTACAATGAGAGCATGAGTGCCTTCCTCCTGGCACCAGCAATGGGTGAGACAGGGGATGACGCACGTCAAGTGTCTTCTGCCACTCCCAGCACAAAGCATGATGCTAGGTCCAGCACACGCCTCTCCCACCGCATGGCTGGCCCTGAGCCGGGCTCCAGTGACAGGGACGTGAAGAAGCCCCAGGTGGCCCTTTGGAGTCAGAACAGGGAAGGATGCCACGCGTGTTGCTCTGAGGGCCCAGAGACATGTCTTTCCAAGCCACGGTGACAGGAAGAGTAAACAGAAAGTTAATAGCAGGCAGTGTCCCCAGCCTGTGATGATAAGTGATGATGGAGTCAAAAGCAAGTGAAAATGGAATCATAAGAGTACGACAGGCTGAGAGGAGGGGACCCAGACAGCCAGGACTGCTTGGGAAGGAGGCTTTGCTCTCTCATGGCCATGAGCACCTCTGAGCTGATGAAGGAGGCAGCCTCTGGCCTGAGCCTTGTGGGTGCCTGTATGCCCTTCAGCAGAGGAGCCGTAGACAAAGGCAACAGGTGTTAGTAGTTCTGGACACACGGGGACCAGCCTTGAGGATTATCCTGTTTAAACTGCCCAAAATGCACAGGTAAAGAAACTGCAGTCCCTTTGGCTTTGCAAAGGGCATACCTTCAATTTGAGATCCCCCTTCATCCTCAGCAAATGCCTTTGCTTTGCACTAAAACAAGATACTGAATTGGCCTCACCCACCCAGGAGTAATAATAGTAAGAACTAAAAGAGCTATTAATTGATTGTATTTTCAGCAAGAAGAAACGTGCCAGAGACTGTGCTTGAGAACTTTTCAAATCCGTCACTTGATCCTTCTAGCAGATACCTGAGGCCAGCCTCATTACAGATGAGGGAACGGACTCAGAGAAACAGGAAGCAACTTGATCAAGTTCTTACAAATGCTAAGTGGCAGATCCAGGTTTGAATGCAGCACAAGGTGATTTCGAGGCCCACACTTTGAACCATTTCACCAGCCCTCTGGCCCTATGTCATGAACAGGAAAGCATTCTCTACTTTGAAGTGGTTTAGAAGAGCACCACACAAGATAGTCTCAGACTGTTCATGGTCAGGAAGTTCTATTGTTTTTACTCAAAAGTTTATTGAGTGAGAATGTGTGTACCAAAGAATGAGAACTCAACACATGGGAGTTAGGAGATAAATATTTTTAAACCAACACAACTTATCTATAGATGATAACATAAAATTCTGGTAACCAGCCAAATAGAAATTCACCTAATTGAACTCCCTTATGAGAACCACTTTAATGAAGAGAGTAAACTCTTTTTAGGCCTACATTATTAACCACATATAAATGTATGTTTTTAATATGCCTAAGGATATTTCACATGCATCTTACCTTTTTTTTTATAAAATCTGTTTGTGAATGTAATATTCTCATTTTAGGAAACTCAGAAACATCAGAGGAGTACAAAATAAATTGCTACAAAGGCCTCAGGCTGCATTGAAGTATTGATATCACCAATGCAGTAGTAGAAAGGACACTAAAGTGGTGGCCACGGCCCTGGGTTTTAATCCTGGCTGACCCAGAGGCTAGGCCGGTGATTTGGCCAAATTTCTCTACTCTGTGAGCTTGAGTTTCCCTTTCTGAAATATGAAGCTGGGACAATTTGAACTAAATGATCTTTAATGGCTTTTTCTGCTCTGATGTGAAATAGAATTCTATTCTAGATAGTGTGCGTCCGCACTTGTGTTCACACTCTTCATTTCCTTGGCAAATTCTCGTCTCAGATGTAAGAAAGTTTCTTCTTGGTCCTCAGCAGAGTCATCATAATTCTAAATGAACTCAGTCTGAATTCACGGCAATCACAATATATTTATGAATCCATTAATTTGTGTATCTGTCCATTCATTCATTCATTCATTCATTCAACAAATGAGTTGCCTACCCTTTATCAGGCACTATGCAATTATTGGAATGCAGGATGACTAGGGAAAGATACCTGCATTCAAGGAATTCCCATTTAGTGGAGGAACAGGCAAATAAAAAATTATTTCACTATCTCATTGGCATAGGCATTACTATTGTGAAATACATCTTTTCATGTATTTAACATTTATTTACTGAATGCCTCCTCTGTACCCGGCAGCACAGCAGGTGTTGGGATGCAGTGGTGAGCATCCCACTTCCTTTACAGAGCTTGCACTGGAGTGCTAGGGATAGGGGGGGCACAGGCATTCAGTCATGCTGACGTGTATCCCTGGAGAGCTGTTCTTCCACAGCCTGGCTACCTTGGGTGTGCAGAGCCAGAATTAAAGACAAGATTCGCCCAGAGAAGGGGTTAATAACCCTCACTCTGGCTGTCAGAGGCTTTGCATCTTGCAAGAAGGAAATGCTTGGTTGCAAACAGTAGAGGGTTAGCTGAGCCAGCAAAATAGGAAGCAAGAGTCAATAAAGCCAATAGCCATGGCATTGATGGAGATCTTGCCAGAGACACCCAGCCCACACTAAGAGTGATCACAGTTGAAGCTAAAACTAACAGTGTCGAGAGAGCAAAGGGTGG